>NW_022436949.1:44854239-44908399 GCF_009761245.1 Sapajus apella | reverse complement strand
GAGAGAGAAAGAAAGAAAGAAAGAAAGAAAGAAAGAAAGAAAGAAAGAAAGAAAGAAAGAAAGATTGATTTTTGGAAATAACAGGTAAATTCATATTCTTTAGAAACAAAAAAAAAAAGATTAAAAAATGAAAAAAAGTCTAATCATAAAATAGCATTTTTGCACTAGAAGGTCCCTTGGACAATCTTCTGGTATAATTCTTCTGTTTGAAATATAAAAAACTGAAGTCCAAAGAGGTTATGTGACTTGCTTAGCTGAAGAACAATACCTAGAAACCAAGGTCAGTTCTTTCATATCAAACACTGATTTTTCAATAATAAAAAGCAAACATGTTTAGATAATGTAAACGCTCTTAGAGCTACATGAGGTGGTACTGAGATGAAGTTTCTCAATAAAGAGAAAAACACAAAGATTTTAGTTTTAATAATCAAATGAGTAATATTTATCTTTATATATTTTATATACATTAAGTATCTTTATAGATATTATATATCTTTATATATTATTTATATATCTTGCATATATTTAACACACAATTATTTATAAAACAAGAAAAACAACACCTGTATTTGATATGTAGGTTTATTTTACACATATACATAGTAAGGGTCAACTCTCAGCCATAGAGAAGAATCTACGCTTAAATTTATTAGACAGAAAAGTTCTCTGCCATAGTTTGTCTTGATAAGAAGAGCTTAGTCATCAGCCTTGGGAAAGAATTTGTGACTAAGTCTTCAAAAGGAATTGCAATGAAAACAAAAAATGGCCATACTGCCCAAGGCAATCTACAGACTCAAGGGTATTCCTAGCAAAATACAATGTCATTTTTCACAGAATTAGAAAAAAAACTCTTCTAAAATTCACATAGAACCAAAAAAAGAGCCCAAATAGCCAAGGCAATCTGAAGCAGGGAAAAAAAAAAAAAAAGGCCAGAGGCATCACATTATCTGAGTTCAAAGTATAAGGCTTATACTTCAAATATAGTTTAAACTATAACCAGAACAGCATGGTTACTGGTACAAAAACAGACATACAGACCAGTGGAACAGAATAGAGAACCCAGAAATAAAGTCTCACACCTACACCCATCTGATTTTCAACAAAGTTCACAAAATAAACAGTGGTGAAAGGATTCCCTATTCAATAAATGGTGGTGGAATAGCTGGCTAGTCATAGTAGAAGAATGAAACTGTACCCTTACCTTGCACCAAATACAAACATTAACTCAAGATGGATTAAAGGTTTAAGTGCAAGACCTCAGGCTCTAAGAATCCTAGAAGAAAACCTAGGAAACACCATTCTGGACATCAGCCTTGGGAAAGAATTTGTAACTAAGTCTTCAAAAGCAATTGCAATGAAAACAAAAATTGACAAGTAGGGCCCCATTTTAACCAAAGAGCTTCTGAACAGCAAAAGAAACTATCAACAAAGTAAACAAAACCTATAAAATGGGAGAAACTATTCACAAACTATGCATCTGACAAAGGTCTAATATCCAGAATCTAAAAGGAACTTGATTCAACAAGCACAAAACAAATAACCCCATTAAAAAGGGGGCAAAAGATAGGAACAGACAGTTCTCAGAAGAAGACACACAAGCAGTCAACACACGTGAAAAAATGCTCATCAGTAATCATCAGAGAAATGCAAATCAAAACCACAATGAGATATCTTCTCACACCAGTCAAAATGGCTATTAGAAAGCCAAAAAACAACAGATGCTGGTGAGATCTGGGAAGAAAAGGGAAACTTATACACTGTTGCATGTAAGTGAGAAAAGGGAATACTAATATACTGTTGGTGGGAAGGTAAATAAGTTCAGCCACTAGGGAAAGCAGTTTGGAGATTTCTCAAAGAACTAAGAACTACCATTCAACTCAGCAATCCCAGTACTGGGTACACAGCCAAAAGAAAATAAATCATTCTACCAAAAAGACATATGTACTCACATGTTCATCACAGAGCTACTCACAATAACAAAGATATGGAATCAACCTAGGAGACCATCAACAACGGACTGGATAAAGAAAATATGGTATATATACACCATGGAATATTATGCAGCCATAAAAAAGAACAAAATCATGTCCTTTGCAGCAACATGTATGCAGCTGGAGGCCATTATCCTAAATAAATTAATGCAGAAACAGAAAACCAAATATCACATGATCTCACTTAAAAGTGAGAGCTAAACACTGGGTACACATGGACATAAAGATGGGAGCAATAGACACTGGGGACTATTAGAGAGAGAAAGGAGGAAGGGAAGCAAGGGTTGAAAAACTAACTACTGGGTACTATGCTCACTACCTGGGTGACCAGATCATCTGTACCCCAAGCCTCAGCATCATGCAATATACTCATATAACAAACCTGCACGTGTTCCCCCTGAATCTGAAAGCTCAAATTTCAAAATACAAAAACAGCGTCAGTGACCTACTGCACTGACAAGAAAAGACAAAGATTTCTAGCTTGCATGATTCCAAGTAGATGCTAACTAAAATAAGAAAAAAGAGGGAAAGAGGATAGAGAGGAAGCCAGAAGAGAAGAGAACTTCTGAACACGAGTTTTCTTTGAATCTATAAATCATTAGGAAATAAGACTCTAGACCAGGCATGGTGGCTCACGCCTATAATCCCAGCAGTTTGGGAGGCCAAGGCAGGAGGATTGCTGGAGGCCAGGAGTTTGAGACCAGCCTGGGCAAAATAGCAAGACCTCATCTCTACAAAAAACAAAATAACAAAGAAAAAAAAAAAAAATTGGCCAGGTGCAGTGGCTCACACCTGTAATCCCAGCACTTTGGGAGACCTAGGCAGATAGATTACCTGAGGTCAGGAGTTCCTGACCAGCCTGACCAACATGGTGAAGCCTCATCTCTACTAAAAATATAAAAAAAAATTAGCCAAGCATGGTGGCAGGTGCCTGTAATCCCAGCTGCTCAGGAGGCTGAGGCAGGAGAATTGCCTGAACCCAGGAGGTAGAGACTGCAATGAGCAGAGATTACGCCATTGCACTCCAGCCTGGGTGACAAGAGTGAAACTCCGTATCAAAAAAAAAAAAAAAAAAAAAAAATTAGCTGGGCATGGTGGCACACCTATAATCACAGCTACTCAGGAGGCTGAGCTGGGAGGATTGCTTGAACCCAGTAGTTTTTTTGAGGTTACAGTGAGCTACTATGATCTCACCAATGTACTCCAGGACTGGCCAACAGAATAAGACCCCATTTCTAAAAATAAAAGAAAGAAAAGAAATAAGACTCCAGAAAGATCAGGAGAGTAATATGGATTGGAAATAGAGAGCTGGGAAGCAAACAACAGATGTTCACTGTAGTTGAAATCAAAAGGGTGGGCAAGATAGCCCAAAAAAACTTGAGAAAAGAGCTGTATACAGTAACTAAGGTTGAAAAGAACTAGGAGGGAGTAGTTTGTGGGTCTCAAGAGAGCAGGCAGTTTCACGAAATAAGGAGAGGTTAAAAGCATTTAATATGCTACTGAAAGATTAAATAGGATGACCAGTGGCTTTAGAAATTAGGCGGCCACTGGTGACCATTATAAGAGAAGTTCCTACAGTGGTGAGGTTAAAAATAAAAAAGAGAATAGGAAGTAAAGAACTGTAGGTCAGGTGCAGTGGCTCACACCTGTAATCCCAGCACTTTGGGAGGCCAAGGTGGGCATATCACGAGGTCAGGAGATCGAGACCATCCTGGCCATGGTGAAACCCTATCTCTACCAAAATACAAAAAATTAGCTGGGCATGGTGGTGCGCGCCTGTAGTCCCAGCTACTCAGGAGGCTGAGGCAAGGGAATCACTTGAACGCAGTTGACACAAGTTGCAGTGAGTTGAGATCATGCCACTGCACTCCAGCCTGGAGACAGAGCAAGACTCCATCTCAAAAAACAAAAACAAAAAAAAACTTTAGAGAGTGCAGATAAATTTGGTACTGATGGAGAAGAAAAATATTAGATATTAGGTGAAAAACACTGCAAGTTGTAAAGCACATTGCTTTTTTTATTTTTAACTTTAAGTTCTGGGATACATGTGCAGAACGTGCAGGTTTCTTACACAGGTATACATGTGCCATGGTGGTTTGCTGCACCTATCAATCCGTCATCTACATTTTAAGCCTTGCATGCATTAGGTATTTGTCCTAATGCTCTCACACACCCCCTGATGAGCCCCGGTGTGTGATGTTCCCCTCCCTGTGTCCATGAAGCACATTGATTTAAACAAAGAAACAGTAGTTTCCATAAAGGATATATTTGTGGCTGGGTACAGTGGCTCATACCAGCAATCCCAGCACCTTGGGAGGCCGAGAAAGGAGGATCATTTGAGCCCAGAAATTCAAGACCAGCCTAGACAACATAGCAAAATCTTTTCTCTACCAAATAATAATAATGTTTTTAAGAGATATATTTACAGAATACAAAGTTTACTTGTTGAACTGTGTTCCAAGAAGTCTATGTTTGAGAAAGCCTCAAGATTAAAAAAAGTCATACTATATACTGTAATGTTTTGTGACTTGAAAAGAAAGAGAGATATTCTCATTCAGGATGTGGCTGAGTTAACATTTATAGTGTCTTTCAAAGGGGATGCTACAATGTTACAATTTATTCAAGTTTGTAACTCTTGCTACAAGCTACAAACTGAGATTTAAGTACATAAATTCCTTCTCTTTTCTAAGAGTAAGCAAAAATATTCCCATCAACTTCAAAATCGAATCAATCTTTGTTTTATGTGCTTGTTAACAGGATTCCTAATTAAATAAATGAATATGAAGGTTCTATTGTCATTCAATTTTCTGTACAGCAGGAAAAAGAATTGTCATCAGACAAGGGGACAGTGTAAATAAGAATTAATGCTAAGTTACTATCCATCTCCAAAATTTATTCTAACACAGATATACACACCTCCTATCA
Organism: Sapajus apella; assembly: GCF_009761245.1. NCBI lineage: Eukaryota > Metazoa > Chordata > Mammalia > Primates > Cebidae > Sapajus > Sapajus apella. The sequence continues at coordinate 44,903,483 of NW_022436949.1, read as the reverse complement.
CTCAGTGGGCTGTACAGGGAACCAAAAAGAACTGGCCTGATAACAGATGTTTTGGGGAAAACTGATGATTTAGCAATGCTGCTGCTTTCCTGAATCAACGTGGAATCATTCCTGATGACTACACTATTTTCCACAACAGAATAGTCAACTTATCAGTCTAATTACAATGACCACCTGTGGAATTCAAACTGCATGCTAATTATGACACAGAACTTTATGCCTCCATTCAAATATTATTCAGAATCATACATTAATAAAATAGCTAAAGGTCAACATTCATGGATATTCACACCAACTATAATTCACAAAGGGCAGCTACACTGTAAATATTAACAATGCAGGTATGAAACTTACTAGAACACTAATTTTTAAATAGGGATTCAAAGTGAATTTGAATCAAGATACATACAGCAGCTTAATAGTTCTCCAAACACATATTTAAAATTAAAAGAAGAATGAAGATAGTACACACACTGAATTTTAAATATTTGGTGTCTACATTTCATACTACCTTATTTCCCAAATAGTGTCTCAGACACTTAATTCAGATGCTTGGAGGTCATTTATATGTGCTAACAACTCTGCTCCTAGATTCACATTATTTCACACACCAATATATGGTTTTTGGTTTTTGTTTGTTTGCTTTTGAGATGGAGTTTTGCTCTGTCGCCCAGGATGAAGTGCAGTGATGTGATCTCGGCTCACTGCAAACTCCGTTTCCTGGGTTCAGGCAATTCTTCTGCATCAGCCTCCAGAGTAGCTGAGACTACAGGCGCGTGCCACCACACCCAGCTAATTTTTATATTTACTGGCCAGGATGGTCTCAACTCCTGACCTCATGATCTGCCTGCCTCAGCCTCCCAAAGTGCTAGGATTAGAGGCATGAGCCAACCAAACCCAGCCTGTTTTTTTTTTTTTTTTTGAGATGGAATCTTACTCTGCCAACTCTGCTCCTAGATTCTAGTTACTTCACACACTAATACATGTTTTTTGTTTTTTTAAAGATCAACGTAATATGAAAGTATACACATTCTGCAGGTTGTCTACAAAGTTATAACCTATACGCTGGCTTTAATTTATGTTTGATGGAAGTGTATAAAATATTATCAGCTTTTAAAAAATCATTCTTCAGAAGCTTAACCTCAAACAAATTAATTTTGTTTCCTAATCTAATTAAACTTCATATTTTTGTGTTTAGTTCATAAAATTACAAAGACAAATTTCACTATAAAAACACACAAAACGAATTCTATCAGGACCAGAATAGGAAATTCATTTAAGAAATTCTCCAAAACACAAAATTTCAAAGCTAAAAAAAAAACCAAAAACTAATGTGGCCAGGTGCAGTGGCTCACACATGTAATCCCAGCATTTTGGGAGGCCGAGGCAGGTGGATTACCTGAGGTCAGGAGTTCAAGACCAGCCCGGCCAACGTGGCGAAACTCTGTCTGTACTAAAAAAATACAAAAATTAGCCAGGCATGGTGGCATGTGCCTTTAGTCCCAGCTACTCAGGAGGCTGAGGCAGGAGAATCCCTTAAGCCCAGGAGGCAGAGGTTTGTCGTGCCATTGCACTCCAACCTGGGTGACAGACCAAGACTTTGTCTCAAAAATAATTTTTAAAAAATTAATGTAAAACTGATTCTATTTCAAGAACATAATGAAAATGTAGGCATATAGTGGACATTTTTACATATGAAATCAATTTTACTATATCTAGAAGTTTAAAATATTCTTTTACTGACTTTCACATATAATAATACTTTATATCAGATTCAAGTAGTTCTAAATTAAGTCAATCTTTAAGCGCTACTTACAATCCAGAAGGCAAATTACTAGCTGCAGTGATGCCAAAGGAATACTGCATAGCTTCAACGAGGAGGAGGTCAAATAAGGCTGACAAAACCCAGGAACCCAGCAAAAAGGACTACAAAATAAAACAGCAGAAAAATTATAGAGATGAGTCTCCTAAAAATAAAGAAACATTTATTCAGCTAGAATGAGCTCAGAGGTGTGTATGTATTTGTGTGTGTGTGTGTGTGTGTGTGTGTGTATGTGTGTGTGTTTCGTGCAAGCTGCACGAAAGGTACTTGAATTTTTTTTTTGTGATTAAGAAAACATATTCTTGGGCTGGGTGCGGTGGCTCAAGCCTGTAATCCCAGCACTTTGGGAGGCCGAGGCAGGTGGATCACGGGGTCAAGAGATCGAGACCATCCTGGTCAACAGTGAAACCCCATCTCTACTAAGAATACAAAAAATTAGCTGGGCATGGTGGCGCGTGCCTGTGGTCCCAGCTGCTCGGGAGGCTGAGGCAGGAGAATTGCCTGAACACAGGAGGCGGAGGTTGCGGTGAGCCAAGATCACGCCATTGCACTCCAGCCTGGGTAACAAGAGCGAAACTCCGTCCCAAAAAAAAAAAAAAAAAAAAAAAGAAAACATATTCTCATTAAGATAACAGAAAACTGCCTGTAAGAAATTTTAGGATTGTGTTTAGTAAGATTTTTTTAAAATTACACACATAAGCTAGAAAGAAAGGCTAACAAATGATGAAAATTACTTGTTTATATTAAAACGGATTTTTGAAAATGGGCGTAGTAAAACCATATTGCTCAAATGTATTAATATCCGTAATTTTTAAGTATGCTGAAGATATATTTTTTAACTAAAACACAAACCACTATGCAAAATAAATTATAATTTTATTAAAGTCAAAGTATTAAAATTTGTATTAGCTATTCACAAATAATATAACACATTATCATCATTATTATTATGCTAGTATCTTACATTTTAAAATTTTCTTTGGTTAATGTCCATGTGCCTCAAATCAGATGCAGAATTAATTAAAAAGACAATTGTAAATAATAACACCAAGTTTAACAAAATAAAACCCATTTAAACAAAATTTTTTTCTATAGCCTAAGCAGCAAGGGCAAAATACATAAAAACTTACTGCAAATTTTCTGCTTCCATATCTTCTTTCAAATATCCTAAAATTATAAATAAGCAGACTACTGCAGAAAGTATCTTTCAAATCAAGGCAAATTATTCTTCCACATATCAACCTCCAAATCTAGATGGGATTTAAAAAAGAAAAATAAACAAGGGTAAGATTGTTCAGGTATGTTCCTTAGCAAATTTATCATGTTTACACTGCCTATTTTGAATACTCTCAACAAAATCATAATGCACACACAAAAGGAAAACTATATATGTATATTCTCTAAGAAACATGTTCAAGTCTCTCACAGTAAAAGTTTCTTCCAACAGTAGCACAAAAAGTACTTGCATTTTTTTTGTGCTTATAATAAGAAAACATACTCTCATTAACCAAAAACTGCCTGTAAGAAATTTTAGGATTGTGTTTGGTAAGATTTTTAAAAAGTATATACATAAGGTAGAATGAAAGGATAACAAATGTTCATTTTTATACTATTGAATAAGACAAACTTGTAACTGAAAAACAACTTAGGTATAAACTCAAAAATATACATTTCTGAGCTTAATTTTAATCATCAACCTACTTCATAGCAACTATGCAGAAAGTAATTTATGGTAACTGCTGCTAAATATGACTCTGTTTGAAATATTACTTTATTTAAATCATTGTTTCACCCAACTTCTAGTTGCATAAAAAACATATAAGGGAATGTTTGTTCAATATCATTGGGATTATCTTTAAAAATCAGAGGAGCTACTCAACAGCCTATTTTGAGTCTGCTTAAACATTTTTCCGATTTTTAAAGATAATCCCAATGATATTGAACAAACATTCTAATCTTATTTCCTCTTCACAATTACCTTATGTGATAGGTAAAACAAATATTAATCCCACCTTTTCTTTGTATTTTTATTGTAGTAAAACAGATATAATATTTATGATTTTAACTCCTGAGTAAACAATTCAGTGGTATTAAGCAAATTCACAACGTTATACAACCATCACCACTATCTATTTTCAGAGTTCTTCATCATCCCAGACAGAAACGCTGTGCTAACTCCCTGCTCCCTCCTGCCTTAGCCCCAGGGAACAATTTTCTATTTATGTCTCTGTGAGTTTGTTTATACTGGATACCTCATGTAAGTAAGATCATATATTTCTCCTTTTACATTTGCTCATTTCACTTTGCGTATTTTCAAGGTTCATAGTAAAGTATGTATAAATCTCATTCTCATTTATAGTTGAATAGTATTCTACGGTATGTATAATTTGAGTTTCTACCTTTTTGCTACTGTGAATAATGCTGCTGTGAACATTGGTAATGTTAACTCCTTTTTTTTTTTTTTTTTTTTAAGACAGGGTCTTAAATGATCACATCTCACTGCAGGCTCAACCTACTGAACTGAATCAATACTTGCATCTCAGCCTCCTGAGTAGCTAGGACTACAGGCATGCACCACCACACCCATCTAATTTTTGTATTTTTTGTAGAGATGGGGTTTTGCCATGTTACTCAGGATGGTCTTGAACTCCTGGGCTCAAGCAATCCATCCACCTGCCTGCCTTGGCCTCCCAAAGTGCTGGGATTACAGGCATGAGCCACCACGCCCAGCCAACTCTGTCTTAAGATAAGGAAAAAGTGGCACAGAGAATTTGTCTAAAGTCATATAACCTGTGCTCTTGCCAACAGAAATAAGAATACAAATAAGAAGTCTAACCATATCAACTGTCAAAACATGTCATATATGTTTCTACTCCAATCAAGACACTAGGCAGAGTCTTTGTCATGATTTTACTAGCTATGAGAGCTCATCTCAGCCGCCAGCCCAGCTGACCTGAGAATGGCTGCCTACCAGGCTGTATTGAGGCCATAGCTGGGCTCAAGGAGAAACAGTACCAGAGTCACACTGAAACTTCAGGCTGCATATACGTCCATCAATATGATCAATGAAGCAGTACACGTGAGAGCACATATGAAACTGTCAAGTACTTTACCAGTGTCAGATGATGATGACTGTCATCTCTGCAGAACACCAGATTCAAAAACCGTAAGAGGCAGCTCCAAGTCCTCTATCCCCACATTTAATATTACAATGAAAATATTCAGGGACAAGCTCTGAGAGCCACTAAGAAAATCTGGGGATTAAGGAAATTGAGACTTTACAATTGCTAAAATACAACTAACTGCATTTCTAGAACCCCATGTTTTCCAGTTAATGAAAATAAAGCTGCCAGCTACAGTTTTAAATAATGTATGTGTTGCAATCATGCTCAAGGACACAAAACTGTGAGAGATGGTATAAGAATAAACCACTGCATATTATTATGCAGGTGAATGCCCCCTAAAGACTGATAACTGGCTTGCACTCAGCAAAGCACTGCTTCTGCAAGTCAACCTAAAGAAAACTGACTGTACCTTTGCATTAATTGCCAAAATCTGGGAGATTCAGAACTTGCAATATAAAGCCCTTCATCAACTGCCCCTCTTGGACTTATCCTGGGTTCATCTCAAAACATGCATCCTGTAGCATACTCCTAAGGGTCTGAAGTTCATGTTACTTCCTGAAGTAAAATGCCCTTCTCCCTCTTCACTGCTAATTCACAGTCACCCCTTCTTTCAGACCAAACTGAAAGCTCACATCCCTCAGACTCTCCAGAGCTATGCCCCAACACTGGTCCCTACTTCCTTTATCGCCCCCGAGGATGTCATGTACACCTGTGTCCTACAGACTCATGTTCTTACATGTATATGTGTGTTTAGATTTCCCAAGGCAGAACTGAAACTCCTGTATCTCTCATGAATACACACTGAGAGCCTCTTAGGTGTTTTAACAGTGGCAATGTTGATGCGGCTATTCCCATTCCTGGACAGTAGAGTGGTCCTCTTCTAACCAAGCAGGTCACCACCTTTAAAGCACAGATGCCCACAGAGTGAGCTTAGCCAAATGAACCAAATTAACTCCAGAAATTAGGAAGGTACCAACCCAAGGCCCAGGGCCCCTTACATTAGTGGTCCTCAAAACTGGCCATACACTAGAATCCCCTGGGGGTTGTTTTTAAAAAGACGGCAATGTCCAGGTCCCACCACGAGACTCTTTGACTGTTGTTCTGGGGTGAGATACTGGGTTTATATAAATCTAGATATAAATTATACCTATACATAAGTGTAGATATGGAGACAGATCTCTTAAGTTTTTCTAGGTGATTCTAATGTGCGCCCAGTGTTGAGAACGACTGCATTATAGCAACTGAAATAATACAGAAGCTATACTATCTTCTGAGAAATCAGTAATATGGATAAATAACTGAAAGACCTGCACAGGAAGCTGAAGCCAATTTGAGAAATGGTATTAATTACATCACTATGCAGAAAAGGTGTCAGTGTTCAAGAAATGGATTATTATGCTAAAATGGGCTTGTGTTAAGCAAAGAAAGCGTGGCAGTCATATACTAGAATTTTTACTACCACTCCAATTCATACACAAGAACCCAGCACCAGTATTTTCAACGAGATCAGTCTAGAAACCTTGAAAACGACAACTTCTGCTCCTTCCCATAGCAGAAACTCAAGAGAAATTTCCTACTCCATTTAACCATCACTGTAAAAGTATCATAAATTCATAATCTGATACAGCTGACAGAGCCTAGCTCCTGTAAGCAAATATTCAAATTGAGACAAGGTTTTGGCAAAGCTAAGTATGCATATTGAACATTAAAAAAAGATTTAGCACTGTTTTTAATTCCCTTGAAGTTATAAATTGCATTTCTCTCAGTAAAAAGTGAAACTGAAAACAAATATACCTAATAAAAGGAAATACTGCCATTGCTTCATTATTCTCTGCTTTGCTCAATAAATACAACTAGAAAAGTTTCTCAATGAAATATTAATAATAAATATTTCTTACAAACTGGGGGCTTTGAGGGACTAATAGTAGGAAGAAAAAGCAAATCTAGAGAAAAAAAAAAAAAAAACTGTCCTCTCTCTTCTGAGGGGCCAGTGAGGCAGAGCTCACCTGGAAGTCATTCTTTACTGCGTGGAGGTCATACACAAAGAGCTTCTGGCAGTGAGGCAGGAGAAGGGCCAGGAGGAGGGAGAGGGCACTGGGCACCAGCAGAAGGCTCTTCGACAGGGGTGCCTTGTCTGGAGGAAAAAGGAAACCACTTTCAGAATGATTGTTCCTAAGATTTAAAAAACCACATGGATGAAAAGCAAGAGAATTTGCTTCTTTTAAATCAGAATGAAGACAAAGTCCAGAAACTCTGAAATTTAGTTCTAACATCCATTTTCAAATCATTGACCTGTGGAAGTAAGTGATCAAAAGACGCTGGAAACAAGCAGAATGCACTGGCAGGGCTTCACTGTCAGTTGGCTCTTAAATGAGACCAAGTTTACAGCCAGAACTTCCATAGAAACACCTTTCAGAAAATGGTTACCCAAGTGTAAAGAAATAAGAGAAGTGTGTTTTCTATCAATCAGCCAGTTAGCTCCTGAGTAGGCAAAAAATTCATACATATAAATAGATTTTTAAGTTTTATTTTGTAATTGATACGTATTAGGTGAACATATTTTGGGATTACATGTGATAATCTGATACATTCATATAATCACATCCAGAGATGGAGTCTCACTTGTCGCCCAAGTTGGAGTGCAGTGGCGCGACCTTAGCTCACTGCAAATTCCATCTCCCAGGTTCAAGGGATTCTCCTGCCTCAGCTTCCTGAGTAGCTGAGATTATAGGCACATGCCACCACACCTAGCTAATTTTCGTATTCTTACTAGAGAAGACCACATTTCGCCATGCTGGCCAGGCTGGTCTCAAACTCCTGGGCTCAAGTGATCCTCCCACCTTGGCCTCCCAAAGTGCTGGGATTACAGGCTTGGGCCACCACGCCCGGCCTGGGCAACTATTTCTTTAAGCTAGGAACACTGAATTATTCTCTTCCAGGTATTCTGAAACATCCAATAGATTAGTGTCAACTACAGACACCCCACTGATCTACTGAACACCAAGTCTTATTTCTAAGTGTATGTTTGTACCCATTAATCAACCTCTTTTTATCCTCCTCTCCCTCCTACCCTTCCCAGCCTCTGATAACCACCAGCCTACTCTCTATTTTCATGAGATCCACTATATTAGCTCCCATGTGTGAGTGAGAACATGCAATCTTTGTCATTTTGTTCTAAGCTTATTTCACTTAACATGTCTTCTAGTTCCATCCATCCTGCTGCAAATGACAGGATTTAATTCTTTTTTACAGCTGAATAATATTCCTCTGTGTGTGTGTGTGTGTTCCTTATCCATTCATCCATTTTTTTCCATTCATGCATTGATGGACACTTAAGTTGATTCCACATTTTGGCTATTGTGAATAGTGCTACAATAAACATGGGAGTGTAGATATCTCTTTGATATATTGATTTCCTTTCTTTTGAATATATATCAAGTAGTGGATCATATACTATTTCAAGAATCTCCATACTGTTTTCCCCTGTGACTGTACTAATTTACATTTCCACCAACAGTGTACTAGGGTTCCCCTTTCTCCACATCCTGGCCAGCCTCTGTTTATTTTGCGTTTTGGGTTTTTTTTGTTTTGTTTTGTAGAGAGTTTTGGTCTTTCACCCAGGCTGGAATGAAGTGGTGTGATCTCAGCTCACTGCAACCTCCATCCCCCAGGATTCAAGCGAGTCTCTTACCTCAGCCTCCCGAGTCTGGGATTACAGGCGCCCGCCACCACACCCAGCTAATTTTTGTATTTTTAGTAGAGACAGGGTTTCACCATGTTGGTCAGGCTGGTCTTGAACTCCTGAATTCAGGTGATCCACACACCTCGGCCTCCCAGAGTACTAGGATTACAGGTGTGAGCCGCCGCATCTGGCAGCCAGCCTTTGCTACTCCTGTCTTTTTGATAAAAGCTATTCTAATTCATGGCTCATTGTGAAATATTTGTGAAATAGCTCATTGCGGTTTTCATTTGCATTTCTCTGATGATCAGTGATGTGGAGTATCTTTTCATATGCCTGTTGGCCAGTTGTATGTCATCTTTTGAGAAATGTCTATTCAGATCTTTTGCCCACTTTTAAATGGGATTATTTGGGTTTTTGCTATTGAGTTGTTTGAGCTCCTTACAAATTCTGGCTATTAATCCCTTGTCAGACGGATTAATCTGCAAGTATTGCAAGTATTTTCTCCCATTCTGTGGGTTATCTGTTGACTTTCTTTTTCTGTGCAACAGGAGCTTTTTAGTTTGAGGTAATCCCATTTGTCTATTTTTCCTTTGTCAGCCTGTGCTTTTGAGGTCTTAACACAAAAAAATCTTTGCCTAGAGCAATGTCCTGGAGCATTTCTCCAACATTTTCTGCTAGCGGTTTCATAGTTTCAGATCTTAGACTTAAGTCTGTAATCCATTTCCTTTGATTTTTACATATATTAAGAAATATGGGTCTTTCATTTTTCTGCATATGGTTAGCCAGTTTTACCAGCACAATTTTTTTTGAGACAGAGTCTCACTCTATTACTCATACCGGTGTCCAGTGGCATGACCATAGCTCACTGCAGCCTTGAACTCCTGGGCTCAAGTGATCCTACTACCTCCCTAGTAGCAGCTGGACCTACAGGCACAAGCTACCACACCCGGCTTTTTTTTTTTTGTAGAGATAAGGTCTTGTCATGTTGCCCAGGCTGGTTTCAAACTCCTAGTCTCAAGTGATCCTCTCACCTCAGCCTTCCAAAGGGCTAGGATGATAGGCATGAACCACTGCATCCAGTCCCAGCACAAATTTTTTGAAGAGACTGTCCCTTCTCCATCGTATGTTCTTGACACCTTTGTTGGCTGCAAATGCATGCATTTGTATCTGGGTTTCCTAATCTGCTCCACTGGTCTATGTGTCTGCTTTTATGTCAGTATCCTGCTGATTTGGTTACTCTGCAGTATATTTTGAAGTCAGGTAGTGTGGTATTTCACTTTATTCTTTTTGCTCAGGATTACTTTGGCTACTCAGAGTCTTTTGTGGTTCCATATAAATTTTAGGATGTGTTTTTCTATTTCTGTGAAGAATGTCATTGATATTTTGACAGGATTGCATTGAATCTGTAAATTGCTTTAGGTAGTATTGCCATTTTAAAAATATTAATTCTTCCAATCCATAAGCATGGAATACCCTTTCATTTTTTGTGTGTTCTTCAAGTCCTTTCATCAGTGTTTGACAATTTTCCTTGTACATATATTTCACAACTTTGGTTAAATTGTTCCTAGGTGTTTTGTTTTTAAAAAATTAAAAGAAACCAAAGTGTTAACACTGCTGTCTGCAGTGGCCTCCTGAGATTTTCCACCATGAGTACAGTTGGAGCCCAGGTCAGTTTTCCAGGGGAGCCTAGTGTAACCTCTGCCTTGCACTAAAGCAGTCACAGCCCTCTTCCTCCTTGATCTAATCATTTACATATTAAGTATGAAAGAATTATACTACTAAGGTTATTTTAGGAACTATAAATGTCTTCTCTCTTCCCTCTGATATGAGAGAAAAAAAAAAGCAAATATGTTTTCTTCTAGCTCACTTTTTTTCCCAATACAACAAAATGTCAGCTTTTACCTACTAAGGAACATTTCCTCCAAGTATGTCATTTAATCAAAATATGCACTATTGTGAGACATCTGGGTAGCCTCTCCTCTCCCTCCTGGTCTTCCTTGGTTCCACCTTTGTGTTTTCGTGCTTTCCTCTTTCATAGGCCCTGAAAACAAGCCCCTGAAGCTACCTGCTGAGCTAATCCATGGGACAGAACAAGCACTATGAGAAGGGAAAGGACCTGGGGCCCAGAAGACTTGGGCTCGAACCCTCATTTTCACACTTACTGATGCTTGTCATTGGACACAGCATCTGACCTCTCTGAGCTTCAGTCACCTCATCTGACCTAATTCTCAGGGTTACGCTAAGAATGAAGTGAGGTAACGGATGTAGAAATGGCTAGCACAGTGTCTGGCCTATGATGGGAGCTCAGAAATATAAAGTGAATCTAAATCTAGGAAACTGCTAAATTAACATGTTTTCCTTGGAAATAATTACTTCATATAATAACCCTGTAATATTCATAGTATCAAAAGACTAGTCTTGAGAACTCAAGTGGTACCAGCAGATTTGGTTACAAAAACATGGCAGAGATTTCCGTCAAATAATGAAACACTTAAGCTTCATCAAGAACCAAAAACACTGCCTTTTTTCTCTTAATACAGTTGTATTCTCCCATCATTTTATTGTGAAAAAGTTTACAATTAAGACTTACACTGGGAATTACATAATGATAATTTTGATAATTCTGTCACTGCTTTTATATTTCTTAGCTGGCATTCTGTCTTCATTCTTCTTGTATCTCGGTATCACTCTACACTCATGGATTTTTACTTAGTCATTGTGTTACAATCAGCTGCATTCTTTTTCCAACATTCTAACTGTCTGGGTGGAAGCCCTCTGACCAGCTCCTGTGGCCTTTCAACCATGGCCCTCCATGCCTGCTCTGGCTGCCCCACTTACCCATTTTGTCCTTGCTTTACGCCCTCCTGTACTCTCCCTGCCCGAGACCTAGAATTTCTCTAAGGATCCCTGTTAGGGAATGGGGAATGTTGGGGAATGGTCTTTAGAAACAAAATCTGAGGCTGGGTGCCGTGGCTCACACCTGCATTTTGGGAGGCTGAGGCAGGTGGATCACGAGGTCAGGAGTTCAAGACCAGCCCGGCCAACCTAATGAAACCTCATCTCTACTAAAAATACAAAAATTAGCCAGGCATGATGGCACGTACCTGTAGTCCCAGCTACTCAGGAGGCTGAGGCAGGAGAATCACTGGAACCTGGAAGGTGGAGGTTATAGTTAGCCAAGATTATGCTATTACACTCCAGCTTGGTCAACAATGTGAGACTTTATCTCAAGGAAAAAAAAAAAAAAAAAAAAAGAAACCAAATCTGAGTACTAGATGTGCTCAGTGTAATTTTGGATCCCAATGCTTCTAGCTCTTTCAGTAATAAGCGCTAGAAAATATATTTTTGAAATCATGATTCATAATGATATTTCCAATTCAAATTCAACAATTTAACACTATAGTACTCTTTTTCTTTTCTTAAGATAGGGTCTCCTTGTATAGCCCAGGCTAGAGTGCAGTGGCATGACCTCAGTTGACTGCAACCTCCACCTCCTAGGCTCAAACAATCCTCCTGCCTCAGCCTCCCAAGTAGCTGGGATTATAAGGGCAAGGCACCATGCCCGGCCATTTTTAATTTTTTTTATTTTTGTAGGGACAGGGTTTTCCCATGTGACCCAGGATGGTCTCGAACCCTTGAGCTCCAGTGATCTGCCTGGCTCAGCCTCCCAAAGTGTTGGGATCCCAGGTGTGAGCCACCATGCCTTGCCTACAGTGCTTTTTCTTAAGCTCTTTGCATTTCTGTCTTTTCTCTCTTAAATATTAATAGTTACCTGCTTGCTTTATCCTTGGTTACACATAATTTTAATACTACAATATCAGCATCATTATAAACAACAAACTGTTTATTAAGCCCACTGGGCAAAGTTTAAGATATATTAGAAGATTTTGTTTTTGTTTTGGTCCTTAGAATGTGTGTGTACACATATATCTCCATTAAAGATGGTCGGAGTCCTGTGTTCAAAAGCTACTTGAAATAATTCTTTTCCCTGGTGGTTATAATACAGAAGTTTGTTTATTTCTGTTTACATTCAACGCTAAAGTTTGCTTCTTTCTCCATTAAAATTTCTGAATGTTAAATATTTACACTGTTCAAAAACCAAAACTATGAAAAACAAAGTTTTACTTTCACTTCAGTTATTTATCCCCTCTATCCCATACCCCACAACCCACTCCCATAGATACACACTAATAGTTTCTAGCTTAACTCCCAATTTTCTTTTTTAAAAAACAATTAACACACGTGTTAACTTATATATATATATATACATGTAGACATGGTACAAAAATGCACACACTGGTAGTTCCTCATTTCTGCATAGCTCTAATAGGCACAGACTTCAGTTACATTGCTTTGGTAAAATAACACCAGCTCTTCAGTATATATATCATTATGTCAGTAAGATGTGTACTACGATCAGTGACCAATCATATATGTCACTTCTCTCCAAGTCTGTCAGTGACTGGTCACTGAGCAGCTGTTATTCCATTCATGCACAGAGAGCAAAGCATACGTGCTGCCTCATCTTCCAATGATAAATTCATGTGACATTTTACAAAAATAGACCATGAAAAGAGGGAACTAGTCAATAAAGATGAAAATATACAGAGGGCCAGGCGTGGTGGCTCACATCTGTAATCCCAGAACTTTGGAAGGCCGAGATAGGCAGATCACTTGAGGTTAGGAGTTCGAGACCAGCCTGGTCAACATGGCGAAACCCCATCTTTACTAAAAATACAAAAAGTAGCTGGGCATGATGGCTCACCTGTAGTCCCAGCTACTCAGGAGGCTGAGGTGGGAGACTCATTTGAACCCAGGAAACAGAGGCTGCAGTGAGTCAAGATCATACCACTGCACTCCAGCCTGGATGACAGAGAAAAACTCCATCTCCAAAAAAAAAAAAAAGTATATAGCAAAGAAACAAAAAGTAATAGTGCTGAAAGTGAAATCTGAATAAAATGTTATAAAGGTTATAAAAGAAATAACAAACCACAGGAATGTTGACACTGCCACCATTCAAAAGACTCTAGGTGGACAGCCAGGGAAACCCAGTGAAAGTGAACTTATCAATAGGAAGGTGACTGTGATAGTCAGAATACTGCTTCCCCAAGGAGGTCCACATCCTAATTCCCAGAACCTGTGATTATGTTGGGTTACACAGCAAGGGGGTGTTAAGGTTGCAGACAGAATTGAGGTTGCTAATCAGATGTCCTTGAGATGAGGTGATTATCTAAGATATCCAGCTGGATCCAATGTAATAACAAGAGTCTTTTTTTTTTTTTTTTTTTTTTTGTTGAGACAGAGTCTTACTCTGTTGCCTAGGCTGGAGTGCAGTGTCACAATCTCAGCTCACTGCAACCTCTGCCAACTCCCAGGTTCAAGCAATTCTCATGCCTCAGCCTCCCAAGTAGCTGGGACTACAGGCGCAGGCCACCATGCCCAGCTAATATTTCTGTATTTTTAGTAAAGACAGGGTTTCACCATGGTGCCCAGGCTGATCTCAAACTCCTGAGCTCAGGGAATCTGCCTGCCTCAGCCTCCCAAAGTCCTATGCTTATAGGCATAAGCCACTGTGCCTAGCCATATTTATTTTGCTTTAAAACTTCACATTTGTGATAATGTTAGAGAAGCAATAGTAAACTAACATAGTGACTGTGATGACCCAGAGGAAGTGATGCTGGCAAAAATCTACACATTGAGGAAACTCTCAGAGATACTTCATTACATTGAAAGCAGAGAGAATAGAATAATGGATACTTAGCCAAACTCAGAAAGGAGTATGACAATTCACAAGGTATTAAGATAGGTACTCCCCATAAGTTACACAACAGGAAGAAGGCAAACACTGTTCAAACTGCTCTTGGTAAGTTTCTTACAAAGAAATAAAACACTTTAATTCTCAATGTCTCTAATGTTTTTAATTAATTACAGTATACTGTTTTACTATTTTTTCATTTCCCTATGATTTATAACTACATATTTATGAGAGAACTAAAGTTTTAACAAAGCATTCTTTCAATAAAGATTTTTAAAAGTCATGGAACACTCCAAATTTTCCCCATTGATTATTAAAATAGTTTTGCCTGGTTTCAACTTGCACAGTCATTTTTATGGTCCTGCATCATGTTGCAAAGCAAGGAGTGTGTGTGTGTATGTGCATGCACGCGCATACTCTTTCCTAAAACAAGGCTGCAATGTGGTCACTTCTCTATGACCTTCAAGCTCAAATGACAAGTCTCTGACCTTGGTTGTCCAGACCTCCCCACATTCTGGGCCTCCTGCCTCTCCAGCACAACCTCCATTGCTTAGTTCTCAGGAGCCTTTGCTGCAACCAAACTGCACAGCTCACTACCTCCTGAACATGTTGCTTTCCGTTTCAATGACTTTAGAAAATTTTTCCAGACTTAAATCCCCAAATATCATCAATGCCTTCCCTATTAGCGTAGATACTCCCTTATCTAAATCTTACGCAGCCTTCAAATTACAGTTGTTTCTACTTTCCTCCATCAGCCTCAGTGAACCATTTTAGCCTAAAGGGTTTTTCCCCAACTCTTCACCCTTGTTCTCACACACTACTATGATCAGCCAGGGTTTGTACAGTTTTGCTATCCTCACTACAATAAAGATTCCTGAAGGGACGCCACATGCCTTACTCTTTTCTACACCCACCATAAAGCCTAGCACCGTCCCTTGCACAGATGAAACATCCAGATCATTAATAGCCAAGATCACAGAAAAGCCTCACTGATCAGGACATTCTCAGATTCTGTGAGGTGCACCTTCATCTTATTCATAAGAAATTCCCTGGGGGCGAATTTACCAGTTACAGTTGACACTGTGGTTATTGTACTTGTTTAAGCATATAAAAATAGCCCAACTATTTCCTCTCTGGTCAGGTCTTGTAAGCATCTAAACTGGAACCATTAGTAAAGTGCTTGCATACTTTCTTCACGACCAAAATGCAAACAAGGCTCCATGGAATCTAAAATCTAACCAAGTTAGTTCCTCATTGCTTAGTAATTTAAGAGCGAAGGACAGCACCATGGCTATGAGCCTAAACAACCTGAATCCTATATTGAGCCATTTTAGCCTCACTTTCCCCACCTGTAAAATGGAGATGAGAACCTACCTGAAAAGTGTTAATGAGAAGCAAATGAAATAAAGAATGAAAACAGGGGCCGCTTGGTGGCTCACGCCTATAATCCCAGCACTTTGAGACACCAAGGCAGGTGGATCACCTGAGGTCAGGAGTTTGAGGCCAGCCTGGCCAACATGGTTAAAACCCCAACTCTACTAAAAATATAAAAAATAGCCAGGTTTGTGGGGAGGCACCTGTAATCCTAGCTATTCAGGAGGCTGAGGCAGGATAATCGCTTGAACCTGGGAAGCAGAGGCTGCAGTGAGCCAAGATCGTGCCATTGCACTCCATCCACCCTGGGCAACAGAGCGAGATTCTGCCTCAAAAAAAAAAAAAAAAAAAAAAGAAGAATGAATATAGGGAATATTGCTCCTACCACAAGTACCATCACAACACCCCACGCTTCCCGCATTAAAGGCAAGCTCCTTTGTGACTCTGACAGGACTGATGATGGAGCAGGGGTGATGTAAGTGCAAGGGACAGCTTGATTCAGGTTTCCTTCAACTTGGGTTTCCACCTGTCCTTTGTGCAGTGGGCCCCATCACTCCTCCCTCTTCCTTGCCAGCTTCTGAGCAACTCAACCTGACTGAAGAAAGTCACACAGCTGAGCTACAAGATTTCACCATAAATTCTTGGTCTCAGATCTCAAGGTGACACTCTCCACTGACAAGTGTTTCCACTGATTTTTCTCTAGTATGTCTGCTCTACAACTTATCTCACACCATCTCTTCCTTTCTCCTCAAACCTCCCGAATTCACACACTCAACTTGAATACCAAACTCCCAACACATTCACTAAATGAATAAATGAATGGTTTGCTTTGGTATTCTCATTATCTAAATATGAGTAGACATCCATAGTACACCATGCATTATTCTAGGTCCTGAGACACAGCAATAAACTGTGGACAAACTCCCTAGCCTTGTGGTTTAGAGTCTAGACAGGAGAGAAAAACAACAAATAAAACAAAGTAGATATACATTATGTCAGATGGAAATAAATGCTACAAAAAATGAAGGAAAATTAAATCTGTGGCTTTGTTTCTCTTCCCAAACACATGGTAGGACTGCTCCCCTTCCCTACTCCCAAATCAAGTGAGGCATGGCAATGTGACTTGCTCTACCCAAGTAAATGAAAGCTATGTCACTTCCAGGAGGACGCTTTAAGAAGTCAGGGAATCACTCTTGCTCTTTTCACGTGCCAGTGTGCAAGATGGTGGCTATCAGCCAGCTCCCAGGGCTGACAACAGTGTGGAGTGGACGCCTCCCAGGAAACTTGCAATGGAGATGGAACACCAGTGAGATGAAAGCCTTGTTATCTCAGGTTCTTGATATTTCAGAGTTGTTGGCTACTGCAGCATAACTTGGCCCACTGCTGGTGGGTAAGAAGGGGTGCTGTCTTATTCAGCGTGGTTAGGGAAGACCTTCTTGTAAGGTGGATTTGGGCAGAGACCTGAAGACATAGGCCTTGCAGATATCTGGGAAGGGTGATCCTGGCAGAAGTAAAAGCAAGTACAAATGCTTTGAGGTGAAAACATGCTCAACATGATTAAGAAATGATAAGGCTGCCAACTGGCTAAAAGCAGAATGAGCACAAGGCAGAAAGGGAGGGAGCTAAGGTCAAAGAAGTGGCCGTGCGGGGAATAGTCCAGAGCCCTACAGGCCATTATGAGGACTATAACCTTTCCTCTGGATGTGACAGGGTGCTTTGGGGAGGACTAAGTTGAGGAATACCATGATTGGACATGTTTTTAAATGATCATTTTAGTTGCTACATTGAGAAGAAACTACAGGAAGGCAAGGGTGGAAGATAGGAAACCAGTTAGGAGGCTGTTAGGGAATACAGGGAAGAGAGGAGGATACTCGAACCAGCAGGGTAGAGGTGGAGATGAAGAGGGAGGCTGGCACTGGGATATGCTGTGAAGGTACTGCAGGCAGGATATGCTGACTAATTGGGTGTATGGGCAGATGGAGAAGTCAAGAATAAAACTAGTTTTTGTTCTGAACAACTGGAAGAACTACTGGCAGTTACTCAGATGGCCCTGACTGAGTTACTGAGATGTTGTGTTTCCCACCTGTAAGATCTGCGCCCATCTTGCAAAATGCTCCCCCAAGCCTTCACCTGCCAGGTCTCCCTCCTCTCTATCAGTGCCACTCAAAGTAACCAGTCTGCAAAGTGTTACCAGTTCAGTGAGGTCAGAGTTTGTGTCAAATGTGAATCAACACACTGCCTCCTTCAGGGATGAAGTCCTGCTAAGAAAAAATATTTCAACTAAACATGTGCTCTGCTCAAATATCTCCTTATCCTTTGTCCTGCTTTTTTTCATAGCACTTAACGGTAGATTTATAGTGATTCATTGACTTTATGATTCAAATTGATACACCATTATTTTCAGTGCAACTAAAAAACAAATACTGCCAAATATAATTCTAAGATGTCATCAATTATAAGGCACATTCCAATTCCAGAATCGTTAAAATGTGGGAACAAACACATTTTAGAATCAGGGATATATGTTTCTTTGTCTACTGTCCATCCCCCTACCTTCAGTCTCCACTAGAACACAAGCTCCTTTAGGGCAGCAGCTCTGTCTGGTATGTTCCCTATTGCAGCATCCCTCATGCCTCTAATAGGACCTGGCAGGTAAAGGCAGTCAAGAGTGTTTTTTTTTCTTTTTAAAAAAAAGGAGATGGATGTGTAAGAGATCCTCAAATACTAGCGGGAGCAACCCAAGTGTCCACTGGCAGATGAATGGCTAAACGGGTAAACAAAATATAGCATACACATATAATGGAATTTAATTCAGCCTTAAAAAGGAAGGAAACTGTCACATGAAACAACATGCACGAACCTTGAGGACGTTATGCTACATGAAATCAGTCACAAAAAGATAAATATTATAAGATTCCATTTATTTGCAGTACCTAAAGTAGTAAAATTCACAGAGGCAGAAAGCAGAATAGTGGTTGCCAGAGGCAGAGCGCAGCGGGGGTTGGGGAGGAATGGGAAGTTGTTTAATGGGTACAGAGTTTCAGTTCTGCAAGATGAGAAGAATTATAGACATTGGTTGTACAATATAAATGTACTTAATACTACTGGACTATACACAAAAATAGTTAAGATTGTACATTTTACATTAGGTACATTTTACCCCAATTAAAAGTTAAAACTAAATACAAGCAAATACTTACTGAACTAATAACTGACCCCATTTACACAACCATTTTAATTCTGTCCAGGACCAAACAAACCCCTAAAAATACAGATCTGATAATTACCGTTAAGTATTCCTCTCAAGATGAGCAAAAATCAGATCTCAAAAACCTATGTGGAAAGCAGTAATACACAAATATCCAAAAAGTTGCACATCACAGGATAAATATACAGTATCATCATGGACAACAAGATTCACCGATCAACTCAAGATTTATACTTTTACTACATAAAAATTTTACCTCAAAAATAAAACTTCAAACAATTTTTAAATTCTGGTTAACAACAATGCTCATTTAAGTGTTTAAAGAAAATGTGACTATAATCTACTTTGTAATGCATTTTTAAAAAATAATATGGTACTGATCAAACAAATAAAGGAACAGATATTTGCTAAAGCAAACACAGTAAAATGTTAATTATTGAATTAACATTTTAATTAGGTGGTGGGTATATGGGTGTTCAGTGTACCACTCTTTCTACTTTGTGGCATGCTTGAAATTTTTCATAATTAAAACATTGGGTGGCGATGCACAGTGAATCACAGAATCTGAGAGCTCAGAAAGGACTTCAATGAAGTCCTTTTTTACATGAAGTAAAAATTAATATAACTGAAATGAGAAATAGACAAATCCACAAATATAGTTGGAGAATTCAGCACTCTTCTCACAGTAATGGATAATACAAGTAAACAGAAAACCACTGTTATGGACTGAATGTGTCTCCCTAAAATTTGTATGTTGAAGCTCTATGTTGACTATGTTTGGAGACAGGCCCTTTAAAGAGGTAATTAAGGTCAAATGAGGTCATAGGCATGGATGGAGCCCTAATTCAATGTGACATGTCTTTATAAGAAAAGGGAGAGACCCAGGGATGCTCACATATACAAAGGAAAGACCATGTGATGACACAGCTAGAAGCCAACAGGCTCCTGCAAGGCCCTGGGAGAAACCAAACCTGCCAAAACCCTGAGTTTGGACTTCTAGCTTCTGGGGCTATGAGAAAATTAATTTCTGTTCTTTAAGCCACCCAGTCTGTGGTATTTTGTTATGGCAGCCCAAGCTGACTAGTAAAACCAATAAGGATATACAAAACCTGAAAAACATTATCAACCAATTTGGCTTGATTGACAATTACAGAACACTCCACCCAACGACAGCAAGTTACACATTTTTTCAAGTGCATATGGAACATTCACCAAAATAGACTATATTCTGGGCATAGAAGATTCTTCAAAAAATTTAAAGGAATTAAAATCATACAGGCTGGGTACAGTGGGTCACATCTGTAATCCCAGCACTTTGGGTGGCTGAGGCAGGTGGATCACAAGGCCAGGAGTTTGAGACCAGCCTGGCCAATATGATGACACCACATCTCTACTTAAAATACAAAACTTAGCCGGGTGTGGTGGTGCACACCTGTAGTCCCAGCTACTTGGGAGGTTGAGGCAGGGAAATCATTTGAACCTGGGAGGCGGAGGCTGCAGTGAGCCAAGATCATGCCACTGCACTCCAGCCTGGGCAACAGAGCAAGGCTCCATTAAAAAAAAATATATATATAAAGCATGTTCCTTGACCACAAAAAAATTACAAACCAACAATAGAAATATGGAAAATCCCCCAAATATGTCAAAACTCAACAACACATTTCTAAACAATATCTGGGTCAAAGAGGAAGTCACGAAGGAAATTAGGCTATATTTAAAATATAATAAAAAATAAAGCACAACCAAGCAAACTGTGTGGACTGCAGCTAAAGCAATACTTAAAGGGAAAAGTGCAGCATAAAAATGCTTGTATTAGGAAGCAAAAAGGTCCCAAATAATGGTGTAGGTTACAATCTTTAACAAAAACTAGAAAAAGAGGAACAAATTAAAACCTAAGAAAGCAGAATGTAAAGAAATAATTAACAGTGAAATCAGTGAAATGGGAAAAACTAAACAATAATAGAGACAAATCAATGAAACTAAAAACTGGTTCTTTGAGATCAATAAAACTGATACATTTCTAACAGAATTGATCAGGAAAGAGAGAAGACACAATTATCAGTATCAGGAATGAAGGGGGAGACATCATTACAGATCCCAGAGACATTAAAAGGATAGTAAGTTGCACAACAATGTAAATGTACTTAATGTCACTGAACTGTGCACTCAAAAATAGTTAAAATAGTACATTTTATGTTATGTATTTCTTATCACAACTAATTTTTTAAAGAGAATATTAGGAAAAACTTTATGCCCATAAATTTGACAACTTAAATGAAATAGGCAAACTCCTTGGAAGACACAACCTACCAAAGCTCATTCAAGAAGAAATGGATAACTTAAATAGTCCCATCGATATTACGAAATTGAATTTATAGTTAAAAGGCTTCCAACAAAGAAAACCCCAAGCCTCATGGCTTCAGAGGAGAATTCAGGGAAAAGAATATCAATTCTACATAAACTCTTTTATAACACAGAAAAATAGAGAACATTTTCCAACTCATGTTATGAAGCCAATTTATACAGATATTGAAGCCAAAGATATTAAAAGGCAAAAAATAGACCAATATACTTTATGAACTTATTAACAGATACAAAATTCTCAACAAAACATCAGTAAATCAAACCTCACATTATATAAAAAGAATACACCATGACCAAATAAAGCTTATCCTGGGAATGCAAGCAAATCAGTGTAATTTACCATATCAAGTTAAAGTATACTATGAACCCAGTCTCATCCTGCCCAATTATCTGCTTATTCTGAAATCGATTTGCCTTCAATCCATAAGGCTAAACTGACCACTCACTGCTATCTAGTTAATGACAGGCTATCCCTTTGATCTAATCTCATCTATTATTACTAATATAACCAGCTAGTAACTACTAACACCAGCCAACATTATTAAGCACTCAGGAAGTGGAGGCATTAGCACGGCACTTTTTGTGCTCTACTTTGTTCCTGCCACTCCCACTACAGGGCCTATGTGCCTGTTACTCTCCCTACCCAAATTGTTCTTCCCACGTCCAGCTTATTCTCAGTATTCAGTCCTCATTTCAAATAGCACCTCCTCAGAGTGGCCCTCCATTGTGATTTTTTGCTTTTGAGTGCATCATCCTGCTTAATTTGCTCTGTAGCATTCTTTATTACATGAAATTCTCTGTTTCCTCGTCTGTCTCCTTCATCAGAATACAAACTCTACAAAGCTAAGGTCCTAGCTGTCTTGCTTACTGCTATGTTCCCATAGCCAGAATGCCACCACTTAGCACACAGATGCCTTTCAGTAACTATGTATGTGGTGAATGAACAATTACATGGTTTAATCCTCAAAATAACCCTATGAGGTAGACATTACTCTTCTCAGATTTATACAGAAGACAAAACTGACTCAGAGAGTACATTACTATCCATGACTACAAAATGTCTTAGCCAGGGTTCCGCTGAGAGTTAAGGGTGACACAAAGGCTTACAGGCAGGGACTTTATTTTGGAATGTGATCCCAGGGAGCAGTAGTGAAGGACTTGGGGAGGGAAACAGAGGAAGAGTGCAGAGAAGGACACTGTCAAGTAGGCGATCACCATGTGTGACATGTTTCTGACGGGTGCTGGGGTCTGCAGGGCTTTCTAAGAAGCCTTGTGAATGTGTCTCAAGTACCATCCCAGGTGGAAACAGGGCAGTATTTTTATCCGTCAGCTTCTATCCTCAGTGGTCTAGGGTGGCCACAGAAAAGAAGCCCCACGGGAGGAACAGAGAAATAAATACAACAAACCAGTTTACACACCAAATGGGACGCTGTAGAAACAGAATAAAAGGTGAGGCTGAGTACACTGAAACAGTGCGCAAGAAGAGGCTAGTGAGCAGCA
Source organism: Sapajus apella (assembly GCF_009761245.1). Lineage (NCBI taxonomy): Eukaryota > Metazoa > Chordata > Mammalia > Primates > Cebidae > Sapajus > Sapajus apella. Next base: position 44,880,653 of record NW_022436949.1, on the reverse strand, counting down.
AAACCAGAGTTCAAACTCTGATACTACCAATACAACTGACTACACTGCATTGCCATATAGTGCTACAGTTCAAAAAAATTTCACCTTCATGGTGGATTTCAAGTGAAAGACATATATAATCACAAATGGCACAAACAGAAATCAAAGTGGTATGTAACAAAAGTAAATGTTAATTGTGAACGAAATGTAAGACTGCAGTCTGTGGAGGTTGCAACACAGATCTGAGAAATCCATTTCTAGGAATTTAGCCCAAAGTAATTATCATAAATGTGCACAAAGATTCTGCTACAAAGATGTTCATCACAGCACTGCTTATAATAGTGAAAAGACTAGAAACAACATGAATATCCAATAGGGAAATGGGTAAGTTATGTTCTATCCATAAAAATGGAATAATAGTCAACATTAAGAAATAGGTTGTAGAAAAACATTTCATACCTTGGAAAGATGTTCCTAAATAATAAGTGCAAAATATTCTAGTGCTATTATTATACAAAACTAATATATAAATACTTTTAAGAAAAAGTATCAAAATATTAACAGTGATAATCTTTGGTCTGTTCATGGGATATCTTAATTTTTTACCAAAATAATCAATTGTAGTCTGGACCCAGTGGCTGACACCTGTAATCCCAGCACTTTGGGAGGCCGAGGCGGGCAGATCACGAGGTCAGTAGATCGAGACCATCCTGGCCAATACGGTGAAACCATGTCTCTACTAAAAACACAAAAAAATTAGCTGGGCGTGGTAGTGCATGCCTGTAGTCCCAGCTACTCAGGAGGCTGAGGCAGGAGAACTGCTTGAACCCAGGAGGCAGAGATTGCAGTGAGCCAAGATCGCGTACAGCCTGAGCAACAGTACGAGACTCAAAAAAAACAACAACTATTTTAACAACTAGAAAAAATAATTTGTAACTAGTTACTAATTCAGGAAAAAGATCCATATGGTAAATCCTTATGCATTGAAATGGGGCAAGTCACTAGCAATCTTCTGGCCTCTCTGTGAGCAGAGCCAGGAAGTGGTACATACATACAGAACGCAAACAGAGATCAAACAGAAGGTTAAAAAAAGTCACTTCTATGCAGAAAATCCTTCCACCTTTGAAAATAGGGATGCTACAAATTTTGAGAATAACAGAGAATACATTAAAAGCAAAAGTGCAAAACACCTCTTGGGCAAAGGTGACATAAAACATTCAAGTTTAAGATTTCCATTTGAGTCTGATTTCTCTTTGGTTTGACCAAAGCACATAGCCATTTCTTTGAGGCAATAAATACTAACCAGGCTTGGGTGACTATGTATCATCCTAAAATAAATATTACAGTATATGTGAATTATTTTATGCCAGGCACTGTACTAATAAAAGCACTCTATGTGTAATGCCATCTCAGTGAATTCTTACAATAGCCCTGAGGCAGGAGTTAATTATCAGCATTCTCTAGGTGAAGAAATAAACTAAAAAAGGATAAATAACTCACTGAAAGTCACAGCCAGTTAGTAGAAAGGCTGGGATTTGAACTTGGTTCTGCCTGACTATAAAGAAACCATTTCTTGCTAATATATAAGGAAGTATAACTATTTTAATACCTAAGATATATCTTTTTGGTTCCTAAAAAAGTCAAGCATAGAATTATCACATGACCTAGCAATTCCACTCTGAGGAATACACCCAAGAAAACTGAAAACACAGTTGTTTTTCCACAGAAGCCTACATAAAAATGTTCAGAGTAGCATTATTATAAGACAAAAAGTGGATACAAACCAATGTCCATCAGCAAATGAACGGACAAAATGTATATTCATACAATGGAATATTATTCAGCCATAAAAGGAATGGATCCTGATACATGCTACAACATGGATGAACCTCAAAAACATTATGCTAAGTTAAAAAAAAAAAAAAAAAAAAAAAAAAAAAAAAAAGCCAGTTACACAAAGTTACATAGTGCATGATTTCTTTTATATGAAATGTCCAGAATTTAGAAATCCATAGAGACTGAAAGCAAATTAGTGTTTGTCAGGGGCAGTTGGGAGAAGGTAATGGGGCATGACTGCTAATGCAGGGGTGTCTAATCTTTTGGCTTCCCTGGGCCACACTGGAAAAGAAGAATCATCTTGAGCCACACATAAAGTACACTAACACTAACTACAGTTGATAAGCTCAAACAAAATTGCAAAAAATCTAAGGATGTTTTAAGAAAGTTTACAAATTTGTGTTGGGCCACATTCAAAGCTGTCCTGGGCCGCACATGGCCCATGGGCTGCAGGGTGGACAAACTTGGCTTAATGGGTACTATATTTGTTTCTGGCATGATAAAATGTTCTGGAATTAAATTGTGGTTGGTGTTAATTGTACAACAATGTAAATGTACTGGAAGTCTGTAAGTGAACATTTTTAAATGGTTAAAATGGCAAATTGTACCTGAATAAAAATATGTATCTTTTGGGTACTGGAGACACTAACCACAGGCCTTGCAAAGCTTACCCCTGGTGGGCTGTTACAGAAGCATTCTAGCTGCAGACAGACAGGCAGGGGAGCAACCCTGGAACTCTGCTTGCCCCCCACAAGTCACGCACGTAAAAATACACACATCAAAAAGCCCTGTATGGTTAATACCCTTGAGAGGGGGGGCTGCCATATCCTACCACAACACTGGTTTTCCTATGTCTGACTACTTAACTATTTTGGTAAATGTCTCAGGGTTCCCACAAGAATGGAGTGACTTGGTGTCTCATAAAGTAACTTTCTTATAAAGTTTTTCATTGGAAAGAAGCTAAACCAAAACTAAGGGCAGAAATCCACAAAAGCAGAGTAAAGCCGTGCCTTACAAGGGACACCTTCCGCTTCCACTATGATTTATTCCTCAAGTCTCTGGACTTCCTAGAAAACTTAATGAAACTTAGATTCAGTGACCACCTTAGGGAGGAATGAGTGCCTCCGGGTGACCATCTCAACAAAGACTGCCCAGGGATCAAAAGGTTCCAGGTTTATTTTTGTTACACCCGTTTCCCTACAGTGTTTAGAAGTAAAACACTGGAAGCCATCCATCAATAAGCTCCTGTCCCTAATGCATTGAGGAGAATTCCATGATGCTGATACCCGCCACACTGACCGCTCCTCATGCAGGTCCCCAAACAACTGGGCTGAGTGCCTGGCTCAGGACAGCAGCCAATAAACACTTGTTATCAAAGCAATTGTTATAAAGTTTATCAGGAAAATACATAGGAGAAAGTGCTAAGAAGTTTCCAGAAAAAATAAAAGTCAGGAAAGAGGAGGACTTACTGTCTAGATACAAAAATGTGTTCCACATTTAAAATACTTAAACAGTGTGAATTAGAAGGGAGGAAAGAGTGAGCTATAAAATTTAAAAAGGAAGTCCTAAAACAGCACCGAACACAGAGGCTTGCATGCCAGGGAAAAGTGTGTCAAATCTCCAAGTCAGCAAAGGCATTGGGCATCTAAATTTTCATTTTGATCCCTTCACTGTGGTGGCCAGTTGGGTTTATACCTCTTAGGCAGATTTTATACAAACATTAACACTTTCATTAAATGTAAAAAGCAGTAATTACTAAAAGTACTAATTAGACAAGAAATATAATTATAATGAAAAAATTTTAAAAGCCAAAAGAGGTTTTAAAAAATTATGATTGTTACACATAAATATGGGCTAAATCAGTCAACAGTAGGAACAACTCTGAAAAAGTGAATCAGGAAGCCTAGAGAAAGTTCTGGACCATGTGATAAACTGTAAGAGAGAAAAAATAATATTTTTCAAGTGGGGAAAGGTGTGGTCAGTGGCAAGAAAATGTGTTGTAAACTCAAGTGCCTACAGAGGCAATGCAGGCAGGGGAATGGGGGAGTCGATGGCAAGGTGGTGAGCTCGGTATACACTGCCACCTAACAACTCAGCCCTGAGGCTGTCAGATCATCTGCCTTAGGACATCACAGATACCTGAACTTAGGTCTGGAATATACCAATTTTAAAGTGCTGGCAAGTAACTCTCCTCTCCAACCACCCCCACACCCCTACTACAGAGACCAAAGGACACACCTGGGGCCTGGAGAAGCACCGCGGGGTAGGCGTCCGTCAGTGCAGCCGAGACACCAGAGGGCTGCATGCCGGGCGTGTATAGGTAACAGCTGGCCCCAAGCCGGGGTGCTTCCCTGTGTTCAAGGACCCAAGGAGTCAGAGTCAACCAAACAGTGTGACAAGGATGCCCGAGCTACAAAAATGGCACTGGAACATCCCCAGGCCACACAGAAGAGGGGTCTGCCTCCACAGAGTTTCGGCGTAGCCTACATGGGTCTGGTTGGAGAAAGGGGGCAAGCAGAGCACATGCCTGCACAGCAGAGCAACCCAAGTCTGGTTTCAAGGCTGGGACCTCTCCTGCTGCTACTACCTGGGAGAAAATCCTAAGAGACCCGAGTAGAAAAATCCTTGCAAGTTTGGGCCTCTAAGTGGCCCTTCAGCACCTAGTGGGTAAAGAGACAAGATACCAGATGCTGCCAACATCTCCAGCCATTGACCTGAGCAACAGCCTGGCTAAAGGCGGGAACAAGTCCCACAGAAACTCCAAACACTAAAATTAATTTGAAAAAGAGAGTCCAAGAAAAACAAGGAAACCAAGAAGGCAGCCAGGTAAAATTCCAGTCTAAGATAGCAGACCCAGGACACCTGTCCACATTTCCGCCCTTACAAAGTTGTTTGAAAATAAAAGAACTCTCAAACACCAGAGAAGTGTGTCCTTTCAACAGAGTCCAGAGAAAGAATTAACAAATATCAAGACCAGGGGAGGAATACGAGCAATCTTCAGGAGAACTGAGGGCATTTCTCAAACTGCAGGCATTACCACTACATACAGTTTCTGCCTGCCCTGATCCTGTTATTTATTATTTTTCTTTAAATCACCTTACTATGATTCACATAAATATTTTAAAGGAAACTTGACATCACTACAGCAACTGGAAAACAAATGTCACTTTGCCATCGGTAGGTGCTAACTATAAAAATAAACATACTAGGCTGGGTACAGTGGCTCAAGCCTGTAATTCCAGCACTTTGGGAAGCTGAGGTGGGCAGATCACCTGAGGTCAGGAGTTTGAGACCAGCCTGGCCGACATGGTGAAAACCTGTCTCTACTAAAAATACAAAAATTAGCCAAGTGTGGTGGCGGGCACCTATAATCCCAGCTACTACTTGGGAGGCTGAGGCATGAGAATCCCGTGAATCAGCAAGTGGAGGCTGAAGTGAGTCAAGATTGTGCTACTGCACTCCAGCTGGGGCATCAGAGTGAGACTGCACCACCCAAAAAAAAAAACCAAAAACCAAAGAAACAAAAAAACCACACACACACACGCACGCAAATATAGGTTGGTGCAAAAATAACTGTCATTTTACTTTTACATTTAATGGCCAAAACTTTTGCGTCAACCTTTAACAAAACAAAGTTATTAAAGTCTAACTAATATTACCTCCTGCTCTTTTTGTTACAATGGGAAAATAGCCATTATTAGAGAGGTCTTTCAGACTAGCACCAAATCACTATTTTCTCTTTGATCTGATCAGGAATAGTAAAAACTGAAAAGGGAGTCATGACCTGACTTCTATTTCAATGGTGTTTACTGTTGAGCTCACACCCTGTCTAAAGTCATCTCCAGTGGTGCAAGTGCCACTGAGCAAGCATGACAGTGGGGCCTCAAACCTGTCCCCAAACCCACTGTCCACAAACAGCCTTACCGCCACCATCCCAATTGCAAAGAAGTTTATTTATTCCTCCAAAATGAAGTCCTCAAAACTCTCCAAAAACGGTGGGATGGGGAGCAATCTGCTTAAGGAGAACACTTGAGGGGGTTGGAGGGATACAAAAAAGTAGAAGAGAGCTTGAGGTAACTTCAAACTTCCAAATGAGATCACAACACAATGAGGAACAGAAAAGGAGGGTAATAAGAAGGGCAGCTTCACTCAGAAGTAAAAGCCACAGAGAGAGCTGAGCCCCCCCTAACTTTGACAACTACAGAGGGTTCTCACAGTCCCACCTCCCCCACCACCACCTACTCCCCACCTCTGCACCCTATATGCAAACCAGCCTATTCATATGCCTTGCATATAGAACAGAGCCTAGAGTCAGCCCTGCCATTTAAAGTTTAGGCCTCTTGTGGGAAAAGGCTGTACCCACAAACAAAGAGGAAAACCACTAGGTACTTAAGAATCCAGTCATTCAGGACTGCACGAGTATAGCCAAGCAAGATCCAAAAGTTCATCACCTGTGTCCTTACACGAAAAAAGTTTACTCCAGGAGGGATTCTGGGAAAAAAAAAAAACAAAGATGCCAAGGAAAAAATGATGCAAGATTCAAGAAACAGCAGGACAGATTTTCTGACTTAGCTTCTAACCCTGGCTCTACAATAAATAGACAATCAGGCTGGGTGCGGTGGCTCACACCTGTAATCCCAGCACTTTGGGAAGCTGAGGCAGGCAGATCACTTGAAGTCAGGAGTTTGAGATCAGCCTGGACAACACGGTGAAACCCCATCTCTACTAAAAATATAAAAATTAGCCAGGTATGGTGGTTCACACCTGTAATCCTAGCTACTAGAAGGCTGAGGCAGGAGAATCGCTTGAACCTGGAGGGCAGAGGTTGCAGTGAGCTGAGATTGTGCCACTACACTCAAGCCTGAGCAACAGAGTGAGACTCCAGCTAAAATAAAATAAAACAAAATAAAATATTCTCATCCTTTGACTCTATAATTCCACATTTGTGCTTATTTCTTTAAAATAAAGTTAAAGATGCAATCAATAACTTAGTTACAAAGATATTCAACACAACAGTGTTTCTAAATGGGAAAATACTGCAAAAAACATATTTTAGTACAATAGAATGTTATAAGTGACAGGGCACAGTGGCTCATGCCTGTAATCCCAGCACTTTGGGAGGCCGAGGTGGGCAGATGAACTGAATTCAGGAGTTCAAGACCAGCCTGGCCAACATGGTGAAACCCAGTCTCTACAAAAACACAATAATTAGCTCGGCATGATGGCAGGTGCCTATAATCCCAGCTACTTGGGAGGCTGAGGCCCGAGAATCCCTTGAACCTGGGAGGTGGAGGTTGCGGTGAGCTGAGATTACACCATTGCACTCCAGCCTGGGTGACAAAGCAACACCATCATCTCAAAAAAAAATAAGTTATAATCGTTCAAACTCATGTTTTTGAGTATCTAAGATGTTGGAAGAACATCAAATGTATATTTGAATGAATGCCATTTCTCTATAAAACTAAATGTACAGGTGTATGTGTATATACAAGTGTCGGAAAAAAAAAAGAATGCATAAATAACATGTACAAAGAAAAAGTCTAAAAGAATGAGCACTAGACTACCAACAATGGTTATGTGGGCGTGGGCGTAATTATGTGGGACTAGTCCTTTCTACACTACATACAATATCTGTATAATTTTTGAACTTTTTCAGCATGTTTCAGTTTTGTAATAAGGTAAAACAATGTTAAAAGTTGGCTTTGAAGATTACTAATGACATGGAGTGGATTCACTCAAGAAGATTAAATGAAAAAAGCAAAAATTAGCTGGGCACGGTGGCGCATGCCTGTAATCCCAGCTACTCAGGAGGCTGAGGCAGTAGAATTGCCTGAACCCAGGAGGCGGAGGTTGCGGTGAGCCGAGATCGCGCCATTGCACTCCAGCCTGGGTAACATGGGTGAAACTCCGTCTCAAAAAAAAAAAAAAAAAAAAGAAAAAGAAAAAAGCAGAATATGAAACTGTATATAGGCAGATCTTTCCCTTAAAAATGTGTGTTTACATACACATATAAAGGAGAAAAAATTATACAACAGCAATATAAAAATAATGATCAAATCTGAGCAGTACAATGAAATGGAAATTTATGCCTTTTCCCTCTATCTTATTTCCCCCAACAAATCTTAGAAACAGAGTTAATAAAGTCAAACAGATTTCTCTTTTGCAGGGCTGCAAAGGGTCTTTGAAGTGTTAATCTGCATGTCAATGTCAAAAATTAATATAGTCAACAACATTCCCAACCTACCTTGGCTATAAAACCCTTTCCAAGGGCCGGGCGCGGTGGCTCAAGCCTGTAATCCCAGCACTTTGGGAGGCCGAGGCGGGTGGATCACGAGGTCAAGAGATCGAGACCATCCTGGTCAACATGGTGAAACCCCGTCTCTACTAAAAATACAAAAAATTAGCTGGGCATGGTGGCGTGTGCCTGTAATCCCAGCGACTCAGGAGGCTGAGGCAGGAGAATTGCCTGAACCCAGGAGACGGAGGTTGCGGTGAGCCGAGATCGCGCCATTGCACTCCAGCCTGGGTAACAAGAGCGAAACTCCGTCTCAAAAAAAAAAAAAAAAAACCCTTTCCAAAGATTAGTGCCATGCTCTTCCCACTGTATCACGTCCACTGAAGGGACTACATTCTAGGAAATGACTGAAAACAATGGCAATGAACTTAGAAAGCTTTTGGGAAAAATCTGGGGGGAAATCATAATTTAAATAGAATTACTTTATAATTCTCATGTATACTCATAATTTAAATGAGGGTTAAAACTTGAGGAGTTCCTCATTGTATCAACGTTTCACAAAGCACACTTCAAAAATGCTAGAGTAAATTATTAATGAGATATGCTTTAGCAAGCCTCCCTTATTAAAATGCTATGAAAATGCCAATTTTAAAATTGCCTGATATAAGATAGGTTCCACCTGTGTTACTAAAACTGCTATTGAGACAGGTTGAGAATGGAAAAAGTTGGAAAAGGAAGACGACTTGATAAGGGAAGAGAAAAACGGAGGCTACACAAATAAAAACAACGGCAGAGCACTAACTGCTACAAAAAGATCCTCATTAGGACATAAAACATGTCTACCAAAGGCCAACTGGATCTCAGTTCTGACGTGGGATGAGGGAGACTTGGGCACTGGCAGCCACGAGAAGGAGCATGGTAGAGACGAGGAAAGTGGCTACTATGATCCCCAGGGGAGGAGGGAAAAGCACATTGCCAGGACACGATGATGCGGTTTCCAATGGCCAGGACTCCAGCTCTACATCAACCTGAGCTACTATTTACATAACTCACCTGAGACGATCCCAGTGGTTGAGCAACACAGTAGCTGAGCAGTAATGAGCAACAACGAATAGGGAGCCAGACCATCTGGATTCAAATCCTAGTCCTGCTCCTCTCTAGGAAAGTTACTTAAATGTCTGTGCCTCAGTTTCCTCATCCACAATTGGGGAGAATAACTGTATCTACCTCACAGGGCTGTTCTGAGAATTAAGTGAGTCAATATATGTGAACTGCTTAGAACAGTGCCTAGCACATAGTATGTTACCAGTAAAACTAGTAATAAGTCAGTTACTAGTTGTTGATTGAAAAAGCCTAAAAACTATATAGACATGTAGCACCCTTATTTAAATAATAATTCTTTTTCCCAGATGTTCATCCTAAGGTTTAACAAGTCATACTGCCATTACCATTTTCCACTAAAGGGACTAAATTTTCATTCTATGATACAGTAGAAACTACAGGCTTTGGAAACAGACAAATTGCAGTCAAATCTCAGCTCTTCCACATACTACCAGCTATGTAATCTTGGACAAATTACTTTCTGAGCCTGAAGAGACTCACTGGTAGAGGAGAAAAATAACAATACCTATCCTCGTAAGACTTCTATGAAAATGAAATATAGTAACTTAAGAAAAGCAATCTTTCTCCCTTAAATACCTGGTGGAGTTTAAACTGGTACTACCCTTTGGGATTGGGATGTGGTAGTATGTACTCAAAGTTATATGAGAACATATTTTATTCAACCTTCTTTCACTTCTACGAGTATCTGAAAGCTAAGATGCTCTCGGCATTACTGTACTTTAAAAAAAAGGAGGGGAGAAACCACCTACTACTGCAAGCACAGCATCCTAGGGGAATGCTTATGACAAAGGGAAAAAGTGGGGCCTGCCATGGTGGCTCACGCCTGTAATCCCAGCACTTTGGGAAGCTGAGGTAGATGGATCACCTGAGGTCAGGAGTTCAAGACCAGCTTGGCCAACATGTTGAAACCCCATCTCTACTAAAAATACAAAAACTAGCTGCACAAGGCAGTGGGCACCTGTAACGCCAGCTACTTGGGAGGCTGAGGCAAGATAATCGCTTAAACACGGGAGGAGGAGATTGCAGTGAGATCGTGCCACTGCACTCCAGCCTGGGCAACAAGACCTAAACTCCATCTCAAAAAAAAGAAAAAGAAAAAAGCAGGTCATTATGATCACATTTTAAAAGATTCTGTTGGGTAAAATAAAAGCAAGTAAGAAGTATTGAGATAAACTTATTTTTACCTATTTCTTTGGATATTCATTTTTGTACTGGAAAGATGGCAGACACATCAATAAATGCCACTTTATTTCTTCCTAGTGCTTTCCTGAATCGCAGAATTGTCTTTGATGAACATGTACTCATTTTATAACAAATTCGGTTATTTTAAAACAAGAACTTAACTGTATAGAATAAGAAAAGATGAAGAAATTAAATAAAATGCTGAGTGGTTTTTCTCAATTTTCCAAACTTCCTATAGTGTGGTTAATGTTACTTTTACGACAAAAAGAAACATTTTTTAAAAGCATCCTCCCTTAAGCTTGTCCCTCTCTAGTTAATTCCTAGCTTTCCATCTTAGCTAATTTTTTTTTTTTTTTTAAGACAGAATCTCACTATGTCACTCAGGCTGCAGTGCAATGGCACAATCCTGGCTCACTGCAACCTCTGTCTCCCAGGATCAATTCTCCCTGCCTCAGCTGCCTGAGTAGCTGCGATTAGAGGTACCTGCCACCACGCCCAGCTAACTTTCTACTTTTAGTAGAGACAGGGTTTCACCATTTGGCCAGGCCAGTCTCAAACTCCTGGCCTCAGGTAATCCATCCGCCTCGGCCTCCCAAAGTGCTGGGATTATAGACATGAGCCACTGTGCCTGGCCACTAAAATTTATGAAGAGTATATCCCTTGGAAGTTTCAAAAATGCAGTCCCCAAAAACTTAAGACAGGTGGGAAGCACGTGTCCCCAAGAGTAAATGCAGCTGTTCAGGGTTTGGACAACCCAGGCCTGGTAACAGCAGAAAGGTATAAACTCTAAAGTTGCCCTTAAAGAAGAAAGACAAATGGTTCCTGGCCCACAAAACAGAACCCCAATCAAAACAAGATGATAAAACTGGAACTTCCCCTAAGGCACCAAAAGAGAAGGGCTCCTGCCACCAAAAGGAGGCTCCATAGCAGAATGCAGAACTTTCCAAGAGTGAGTACAAGGCAGTCCCCGGTTCCCACAGTCCTCTCAGCCAGATCAGGGCTACATGTGAGGCTTCCCTCCCGCAAAGACAGGACAGGAGGGGGCGTGGTGAAAAGAACCCTTGAGGGGCTATGAGTACAGCCACACCCTCACACCAAGCTGAGGTCAAGGCTTGATGGCCTATTTCATGAGCTAAATCTGTGACTAGCAAGGGTACGTAGATCTTCAACAGAGGAAATCTAGAGAGCTGGAGACACTGTGTCGGGCATGGTGGTGGGCACCTATAATCCCAGCTACTTGAGGGCTGAGGCAGAAGAATCGCTTAAACCCAGGAGGCAGAGGTTGCAGTGAACAGAGATCACGCCATTGCCCTCTCACCTGGGCAATAAGAGCGAAACTCTGTCTCAAAAAAAAAAAAAAAAAAAAAAAAAAAAGAGTGAGAGACAGAGGCAAAAATAAAGATTTGGATCATCTGCCACACATTGAATGCATACTTAAGAAACAATGTCGGGCCAGGCGCGGTGGCTCAAGCCTGTAATCCCAGCACTGTGGGAGGCCGAGGCGGGTGGATCACGAGGTCAAGAGATCAAGACCATCCTGGTCAACATGGTGAAACCCCGTCTCTACTAAAAATACAAAAAATTAGCTGGGCGTGGTGGCGCGTGCCTGTAATCCCAGCGACTCAGGAGGCTGGGGAAGGAGAATTGCCTGAACCCGGGAGGTGGAGGTTGCGGTGAGCCGATATCGCGCCATTGCACTCCAGCCTGGGTAACAAGAGCAAAACTCCGTCTCAAAAAAAAAAAAAAGAAACAATGTCAGTAGGAACATGGTTTGCTCCTTCATGACAACACCAAAAAAAGAGCAGGAGTCAATATTGGTGTCCATTTCAGCAGTATGCAGGGGACAGGGTATTTAGGTTCCCAAGGCAGGATCCTAAGCTGGAACGAAGATGAAGAGTGAAGGCCTTGAATGACCCCACCAGTCCTGAGGGCTCATCCAGCTCTACAGTGAGACAAATGTCCACACCACAGGCTGACACCAGTCAGTGGACTTTGGGCTCACCAAAATTCTCTAATTGCATCTGGCCTAAGGCTCCCTACCAAATGTTTTGGATCAAATAAGAGTTTCACTCAAAGCTGCTCATTGGTACAGTGGGGCAGAAGCAGGCCACAATGAGCCTAGAACAGGGCCTCGCCATTGAAGAGCAGCAGACTAATTACAGGGGGCTAAAAAGCGAAGCGAGGTGAGAAAGGGAGAAAAATAAAGGAAGATCACCTTTTATGAGCTGGAAAGAAGGTGGTCAGCAGTTGGTAAGATATAAGCTAGAGTTGTTGGATGGGTTATACTTTTGTATTTCTAAGAATAGGCTCAGAAGAAGGGTCCAGTTGACTGCTTAAACCTGAGTAGTTACTATGGCAAAATTCTGGGAGTCACACATATTAATCTTCCAATCAGTAAATGATCTGACGTACAGGCAGTCTCACTTTCAGGCCTGTGTGCTACACCTCTATACTCTGCCCTCTCACTAAATAAGAATGCATCCCCCCAGGTCAACACAGCAGCAAGCAGAGGCTCCCAACTCTGGGAGGGGGTGCCACTAAGGCACACACAGGAGAAAGCATCAGCTGAAACCTCATGCCAAGTTCATTCCTGCAGGAGAGAGAATGAAGATAAAGAAGAAACAGGAGTGGCATGAGAAAAGACAGGAAAGAAAGAGTTCAGAATCGGTAGTGGGAGGGTCTCAGGAGGAGGCTATTTCATTCTTGTGGGTTGGAGGAACAAGTCAGAGAGAGGGAGTAGGAAAGGGAAGGAGCACCCAGATGAGTGCTCCTGATTTTTTGGATGCTCCCAGAAGAGTGAGACGGAGAGAGACTGAGAATAGCCTTGAGCCTAGGACAAAACAGAGGTAGCACAGGGAAACGACTGAATCCCAGAAACTTAGCTGAGAAATGAATACCAGAAACTTAGTTGAGAAACGGTGCCAAGGGCTCAGACTTGACCCCATGAATCAATGACAAGTTAGGGTTTTGCTCAATGAGCACTGCAGGACAGAGGTGTCAGGTCTCTGAGAGTCTGGTAATAAACTACAGGTTCCAGACTGGATACTGCCAGATCCAACAGGCAGACACTGACCCAGCAACGGATCAACTAATGCACTCAGACACAGATATCCAGTGAAAGCGCAGGCTGGGGGTCCAGGTAGCTTACAGACCCCAAGGAGGGTGCTGTAAAGAGTTAGCAGCCATGGCCCTGAACAGCTGGCTCAAAAGGCATTTATTCAGTACAGATTTAATGACAGAGGCTTTGAGTCAACACACTTGTGGATAATGATTAAAGGCCAAATTTCCAGGCCAAAAGCAAACACCATTTGAGGGTAGTACCATTGTTGACCTCCCCCCGCACCAAGTAGAGAGCAGTCATGCACTGTGGATGTTCAAACTGGATGTTCAAAGGTCAGTCTTAGGACCACATGAGTAAACAAGCTTTTTAGATAAACTCCCCTATATTCCTTTGTATCTACTTTTGCCTAAGTGCCTCTGGGTAAGAACCACTGCCTTCAGCTCATTCTTTCCCAAGACTTTTGTAAAAACCTCCTGGCCTTCCAAGGTTTGTGTCTGTTCTACAATTTTTTCCCACCACCCTGACTGAACCCTTACAGATATGAAGAAAGAGATGCCACAAATGGGCTGATAGACTGGAGACATGGAGGGAGGAGAGGCTGGCAAGCAGAGCTGTGGGATACGTACTTCTGCGTAAGAGGGCACATCCACTGGTCTGGGGGAAGAGCCACAGCTCCTCCTATGGAAGCCCCCAGCTCTGCCTACTTTCTGCCTCCTCTTTCTCTATCCATCCCTTACATACTGGAATGGCCTGAAGGTCTGTCCTCAGCTTCTATCTGTCCCCCTATCTCTGGAGTCCTCATTCACACCCATGGCCTAACTCTCACCTACTCATGTCCAATCCAGTCCAGCTCTGGATTTCTTTCTCCAAGTGTCCCCTGAGTACCTCTGACTGGATTCTGCAAACCCCTCAACACTGCACAGATGCAAAGCTGAACTCATCTCCTGAAATGAGCTCCTGCTTCTCTGCATCCCCTCTCTAGTGACTGGGAACATTATTTATCCACCCAGCTGCCCAAGTGGTAAAGCAAAGTCACCTTTGACTCCTCCCTCTCCCCAGATTCAATCAGCTTTATTAACACAACCTACCAGAATACACATCTTTAGAATCTTTCTATCTTCTCTCATCAGCCCACCAGACTCTGTTCTCTCTGCCCCGCCTGTGGCTGCCCTCCTGCCTCCATCTCAATTTGCTTGTCCATTAGAATGTCCTGGGGTGAGAGGATGAGGGGGCTTTAGAAATACACATTTCTTAAAACAAAAAAATAACAGGTTTCTGACACTCATGCTAGCTCTTCTGAATCTGACCCTCTGGGGAGGGGACCCAAGAAAGTGTACATTCAGAAACACTGTGACTGATTTTTTTTCCGCGGAGACAGGAACAGCATTTGAGAACCACTACTCCATGACCAAGAGTAACCCCTCCTCTTCCCTCCCACAGCAATGAGAAGCACGCCTGCCCTGGGCCCCAGATCCTCACCTCCTACAGTTCCTCACAATTCAGCCCTATCACTCATTCCTGTCTGTATTTTCAACCACATCCTTCCCATGGTTTTTCCCAACACCTTTTTAAACAAGCTAAGTCTCCTCTCAACTTAAAGAAATTCTCCCTTATACCTGTGGCCACCTCTAAGCACAACTCCCTCTCGATTCTCATAACGAAGATTTTGAAAGCACTTTCCAAGCTCACTGTCTCCACTTATGTCCTACCCATTCCTCAGCCAATTATAATCTGACTTCTCTCCCCAACTACTGGACAAGCTATTCCAGAAAGGTTCTGGGCTGGGGGGCTCTTTCTTTCCCACAGGCCACTCTTCAGGCCTGTTTTGAAAATGTCTGCAGTGTGTAATGCTATCAGCCACTCTA
The DNA here is from genome assembly GCF_009761245.1 of Sapajus apella. Taxonomy (NCBI): domain Eukaryota; kingdom Metazoa; phylum Chordata; class Mammalia; order Primates; family Cebidae; genus Sapajus; species Sapajus apella. Next base: position 44,865,373 of record NW_022436949.1, on the reverse strand, counting down.
CCCTGAAATTCTCTCCTCCCGGGTGTCTCGTTACTTCCTTGGCCATTCCTCAGTCTTCTTCCCTGGCACCTGCTTTTTTCCCCACTTTAAAGTTTGAAATGTTCACAAATTATGTCCCCAGTTCTTGTCTCACCTTCCACTATCCTCTGAAAGACTTCACCACACACCTCTTAGGAATAGCTCACTCCAGTCATAACCATCCCTAATTCATTCCCTCCTACCTCTTTGCCAAGCCCTGTCCAGGCTCTGTCCCTCTGAGGCCTTCTCCACCCTATGATGCCTGCCAAACTTTCAAAAGTCAGCCCAAATATTGCTACATTGGGAAGTCTTCCTCAACTGTGCCCCCCCTTCCACAACCAGCCCACTTCCTGCAATAAACCCATAGCACCGAGCACAGACATTCTTTTTAAAACAGTTTTGCACAATAGACACTGAACTCCTTTAAGGGCAGGAACTTTATCTGGAAAATATTAGACATGCAATCAATGTTGGCTGCATCCATCGTTACACAGCGAACATACTGTGGGGTGAACTGGAGCTTATTAATAAATGATATATACATTACACAACATAGAGCTCAGTGACAGCATTGGTCAATAAGCAAGGAATCTAAAGTGAGTCATGACCACTAATCCTATGCACTTTTACCTGCTCATAATTGCGCGACTGGGCAGACAGCAATATAGTTTCAAGCACTTGAAACAGGCACAGTAGAATGTTTTCAACTGTACTGTGTCTGAAACTGTATTGCTGTCCCTTTCTTCAAAATGAAGAGTTTTCAACAAACTCTGATATGGCTGGCTCCTTCACACCATTTGGGTCTCAGTACAAATGTCACCTTCCTGGCTACCCTCTGTAACCATGCATGCTAAAGTGGTCCTCCACCATAACTTCGGTCATTACAGTTCCCCTCTCATTGTCTTCATGTTACTTATCACTATGTGAATCATGCTGACTTGTTAGCCTGTCTGATGCTGGTCACCTTTATCCTCCTCATTACTTTATCCTCTGTATATCAACAGTGTGTGGCTGATATGCATACTCAACAGGCACTCGCTGAATGGATGAGAGAGAAAAGCAAGTTTAACACTAAAACACTATTATCTAATAACCACAAAACATGAGAAACATGCAGGTAGTAGGAAACAGCAGAGATTTCTCCCCGGAAAGGGACTGTTATTCACCACCCATGGGGGGCGCACACGGATCATCCTTCTTTCAGATACTTACTCAGGATCAGAATCTTGATTTATTAAAGGGTGCCTCAGCTTATCTAAAGGAAATCATGGGTGGCTCACGCCTGTAATCCCAATACTTTGGGAGGCATAGGCAGAGGATCACTTGAGGTCAGGACGTCAAGACCATGCTGGCCAACATGGCGAATACTGTCTCTACTAAAAATACAAAAATCAGCCGGGTTTGATGTCAGGCGCCGGTAATCCCAGGTACTCAGGAGGCTGAGGCACAAGAATCGCTTGAACTCCGGTGGCAGTGGTTGCAATGAGCCGAGATCTGCCACTGCACTCCAGCCTGGGTGACAGGGCAAGACTCCACCTCAATAAATAAATAAAAAGAATAAAATAAAGGAAATCCCCCTCAGTGGGGAGCTTCTCCAGAGAAAAAAATTTAAAGCTGACGCACAGCCTTTTCTAATGACCAGTCCTAGAAAACTATGCCTAAACTCCACTGTCAGCACCACATGCTCTGAGGTCAGGAACTGTTCATTGCTGCGTTCCCGGCACCTAACCCACTTCATGGTCCAGAGAAGATGCCCAAAATGTTTGTAAAAAGAGCATGTAAAACACAGTCTTCTGAGGAACTGTCATCCCAACAACTCTTTTTTTGAGTCAAGAGTTTACTTCTTCCTGCCCAGACTGGAGTGCAATGGTGTGATCTCAGCTCACGGCAACCTCCGCCTCCCGGGTTCAAGCAATTCTCCTGCCTCAGCCTCCCAAGTAGCTGGGATTACAGGTGTGCACCACACCCAGCTAATTTTGTATTTTTAGTAGAGATGGGGCTTCTCCATGTTGGTCAGGTTGGTCTCGAACTCCTGACCTCAGATGATCTGCCCACCTTGGCCTCCCAAAGTGCTGGAATTACAGGCCTGAGCCACTGAGCCCAGCCCCAACAACTCTTACACTGCAGAAGCACTTAATTTTAGAAATAGGCCAAGACAGCTGCAGAGGGGATCCAGGCCTAGGCCTCTCCCTGGGCAACAATTTGGTTCCTAAAATTCAACACTCACCACCATGTGCCATAGATAATTATCTTCCACACAGTCACCCTGTATCAACTTTGAATACACATGCCCAATATAATCTCACGGCTAGTACAGTACAGCAACCAATAACAGACTCCCTTTTTAATTTTTTATATGTACTTTGGCCAGCAAGGATAGATCAAAATGCTAAAAGAACAACTGAAATTGAAGAATTCTACGACGAATTTCATAACCACCAGTTCCCGGCTCACTGTGTGATCCCAGGACAACCACACCACCTTCTTGAACTGTCAGCTTCAACTACAGTCACAAGGTTCTTTATCTAAAGGGTTATTTGGGGAAGATTAATTAGTTAGTAGAGGTAACATACTCTGGGACCAATGCATGAAAGATGCCATGAATCAAATTAATTATGAAACAAAGGAAATCATAAATATTGAAACCACTTCAAAACCTGAGAAGTCGAGAAGTGAGGAAAATTTAAAATTATGCCTGTGGCTCTGATACTAACTCACTGTTAGACTATAAGACAAGATACGTATTCTCAGAAGATTCATGACATTCCCAACAGATCTTTAGTATTTGGAAATGTCAGATGTTTCTGTTCTCCAACAGCATTAATTTCACATGGAGTATGAACAGTGACATATGGAAATCGCAAAATTAGAGCTGTTTTCCGTTGCTGTATCCGTGCCGGTTAACACGCAGTCTACCTTACCGAAAGTCAGTTCCACACACTCTGGGTCAAAGAGAAAAGCCGTTTAACTGGCTGTAAAAACACTTCTCCGCCCGCTACCTGCTGCCCCCTCCCCCGAGGAAAACACGCCAGGAAAACAGCAATAACCAGCAGCACAGCTGCGCTCCCACGCCACGACTTCCTAACTTCCCTCCACTTGAAAGCACTCTCATCAGTGTTTGTTTGTCTAAAAACTCTTCTTGGAGCCTGGAGAAGAAACACATCCAAGTGAAACTGAGAGGTCAGCTTCCAAAGCGGAAGCTGAACTTTGCAGGTGGGGGCGGGGGGCAGTCAGTTCCGTCCCCCGGGAGCTTAAACGAATGGGGCAAGGTGAGGGGGACGGCCCCTTCCTTCAGCGCTGCACTCACGCCGCAAAGGGCCTGGGGCCGGCCCACGAGAACACCAGGGCACTGGCCCACTTGCAGCGGCCCCAAGAGACTCCTGACCATTGCACCTGGGGACACCAGGTAGGGTCGGGGCCGGCGGTCCCCATTCGCCCCTCCAGGCCGAAGTGAGGGCGGGTTCCGCTGACCCCCTAGGCCAGGAACTAGCAGGGTTCGGGCGCGGGTCTGGAGGGTCGGCCCCACCACCTCCGGCAAACCCGAGGGTCCCCGCTGCCACAGCCTCCTCAAGGAGGTGCCCAGCGTGGCGTGTAGGGGCAGCCAGGACGGCGGCGGCCAGTACTCACAGAGCCCACTGGAGCCGGTGCTGGTGAACATGGTCCCGCCGGGCTCTGAGCCCCCGCGGGGACCAGGGGGAGGGGAAGCTGAGGTGGGAGCCCAGGCGACCGCGCAGGCGCACCCCCGGCGGGGCGGTGAATCCGGCGCCGCGAGGCCACTCGCCGCTGACGAATAACGCATGCGCAGCCAGGCGCGTGCGCCCCTTGGGTCAGCGCCCTTCTTCCTGCCGGGGAAGGGAAGTGCGTCCGGAGGGGAGGGGCCCGCTCTTCAGGTAGAAACGACGGCTGCCACAGCCGCGTGAGGTAAAAAGGGATGGCACTCAGGCGGCCGAGGTGTAGCTCCCGGGAGCCTAACGTTTGTGTCCAGTGCCACCTCACCCCTGGTGGTTACGCAAATGGCTGCGGATTCTTCTGGATTTTCGGCGCTGGACATGAGCGCAGCCTCAAACCTCTCCCGAGACTGGACGCCCGGCGCCTTCCACGCGCGTTCTTTCTTTTCGGGCGGTCCCTTGAAGCAGGCTCCCCGCGGGCTTTTGGCTGCAGTGGGGTCTGTCTCGGGTTCCGGTGTCCAGCGGAGTCAGAGGTCACGCAGATGCTGATGGAGGGGTGCAGGAGCCGGAGAGGTGGAACAGGTCCTTCCGGATACAGAGAGCCGGGCGGTCCAACAGCCTTTGTTCTCTCGTGGGTCCCGCCCGGAGTCCACACCACCGGAGCCGAGTGTCGTGGGCCCGGGAGTCAGCATCCTGCCCTCCCCCTGTGGTGGCGGGCGGCTGGGGGTCCCAGGCGCGGCGAGCTCGGCAGAGCGACCCTGTCCTTGTGCCCCGCGAGCTTCCGGACTCGGGCCATTTAATATTTTTACCCCAGCAGAATGACTTACTCTTTACCAAAGTCGCGGTTTTTAAATGACTGTTAGCCTGAAAACATGCAGTCGTTTTAAAAAGTTTTTTTAAGTTGATCTCATACTCTTTTACAGCGGAGAGTTAGTGGGGAGGGAGATGGGGAGAGCTTGGCCAACAGGTACAAAGTTACAGTTAGGAGGAATATGTTTTGGTGTTCTCTTGCACATTTGGACGACTATACTCAACAGTAATGTTGACTCAAAATAGCTAGAGAAGATGATGTTAGATGTTCTCACCATAAAGAAATGACAAGTGTTTCAGTGATGGATGTGCTAATTACCCTGAGTAGATGGTTACGCAATGTTTATATGTATGGAAACATCACACTGTACCCCAGAAATACATACAATTACATGAGAATGCATATTATGGGGATATTGACTCCACCACGGAGCTAAATGAAAGGGATAGGCTATGGGGTACTTTAAAAAAAAAAAAAAAAAAAAAACTTTTTGAGCTCGTAAGTGCCATGCTAAATCTGAGATTCGTAGATCAACACAGCCCCTGCCCTCAAAGAGAGGTTCCAGTGGGCCAAAATGTTAACGTTCGTTATTTTTAGAAGGCAAAAGTATGCCTTTTATTTGCTTCTTTAGGCCTTTTTTGTAAGGTTCATTTTCACGGTCTTTTTTATTTGTTTGTTTTTAGACGGAGTCTTACTCTGTCTCCCAGGCTGGAGTGCAGTGGCACAGTCTGGGCTCATGGCAACCTCCGCCTCCTGGGTTCAAGCGATTCTCCTGTCTCAGCCTCCCAAGTAGCTGGGACTACAGGCACCTGACACCATGCCTGGCTAATTTTTGTATTTTTGGTAGAGGCAAGGTTTCACCATGTTGGTCAGCATGGTCTCGAACTCCTGATCTTATGTGATCTGCCCGCCTCAGCCTCCCAAGTGTTGGAATTACAGGTTTGAGCCACCGTGCCCAGCCCATTTCACAATCTGCAAGTACATTTTACATTTACCTTTAGGTTTGTTCGAGTTATTTTTCAGGAAAACAACAGTCAAAACATCCTTTATGGTTTGCAGAATCTGTTGGTTGGCCACACCCCTACACATTAAGGTGAAGCAAAGTGCAAAACTATTTTCGTAATAATGCTAAGACATTATTTTTAGTTTCTACTCTTACAAGTGTAGGGCTGTTGGCCCCACAGGGTTGTGGGGTATCCCTTATGCTGTGCTGAGATGCAGGATCTGAGAAGCAAAGAGACAGGACACTGAAGAACTGGAGAAGAGCAGCTGGCCTTCAGGGGCCATGCCACCTATGAGCGGAGACAGGCGAGGCCTCGAATGTCCAGAAATGTCTGTATTTATTGGGTACAAGGCAGGGGGCAGGGTCATGAGTGAGGTCATCTATAGGCTTAATGATAGGGCATACATAATTACGTAACAGGCAAGGGGGCCACCCCATTAAGTCACCTAGGCAGAGAGGTGGGCCTGCGCAGTAGGGGGCCATGCTGTGCTCAGCAGTAGAGGGTCGTGTACTGCTACGACCCTCTACTGCTGAGGGTCCACCCCCATTAGGTCACCAAGGCATGGAGGTAGGCTCTGTGCAACAGGTGTCGTGCGCAACACTTCTTATCTGGGGCCTGGAGACTTCAAAGGATTCTTATAGAAAAACACTGTAAACAAATGCAGTGGGAGGTGACAGACTTGTGCTCTTCTCTAAGATATTTATGGAAGGATGATTTGAGCTAGCACAGAAGCGAGAAAAGGCTGACAGGGTGTACAGCCGCTGTGACCCGGTCATACCAGAGGGGTTCTTTTCCCTCAGTTATTTGTGGGATCTCAGGCCTGAGGCCTACTTTCCACAGGAACTGCATGCAAGGTACTACAACTCCTTTTTCAGAAGAGGCTCTTGCTCCAAGCCTGCCATACAGTGTATGCCCTTTCAGGCAGGGACACCACCACCTGGATCTTTGGTTCTTGTCCTGCTCTGGCTGTTTTCCCATGTACTGCTTCTGCTTTGTGACTGCTCTAGGCATTCCTCCTAGTACAAACTGCTATATAGTTATATAGAAGGATTATGTAAATCAGTACTAAATGTGTCGGTACAGCTCCGACTCTAATACCTGTATGATTATATACAAAGATTATATGGGACTAAGTACGATAGATATGAGTACTAAGTATGATTATATAAGCTAGATATATGTTAGCAGTAAGTTATACTTCAGGCACTAATTCTGTAAACTAATATATGATTTTATGTAAAAGATTATATAAAGGAAATAACTGAGTAATAATGCTATAAACTAAGATATTCTTCAGGCACTAATTGTGCCTGAGGTTTGCACAGCTCTCCTTCCTTGGTGCCCATGTGAGAGGTTACCCCCACACAAGTATACACTAGAGTTTTCCACTGTACAGTTGGAAGAGCTACATAACTGGATTTTCCAGTTGACTGCTGCATAATGTTATGAAATCTTATATGGGTAAAAGATCAATTTGAACCGTAAAATAAACCAATAAACTTTAGTGTAAGAGTCCAAAATATTCGTTCATACAGTTTCAGATTCCTCATGGCAGCTAACCTTCAAGAAACTACCACTTGCTAAGTTATGGTGTAGTATCAAAAAATAATGTATCAGCTGAAAGGTTAAAATGCTTCTTTTTCCAGCCACTGGGTGTACCTGTGTGAGGCCAGGTTTTCCTCTTATGCTTCAACCAAAGCAATGTATTGCAACAAACTGAAAGCCAGACATTAAAGACATTTGCCCACCAGATACAGTGGCTCAGGCCGGTAATTCTGGCACTTTGGGAGGCATCCCAGGTAATTTGTGTGCAGCTTAAAGTCTGAAATGCCCTAGTGCAGTGATTCTCAGGGGGACAGTTTTGACTTCTAGGGGGCAATATCTGTAGACATTTTTGGACATCACAATGTGGTGGGGGGATGCTACTAATATCTAACAGGCTAAGGCCAGGGTGCTGCTAAACATCCAGCAATACCAGGCCAACATCACCTTGGGCCCCTCCCACAGTAGAGAATTATCCCACCTGAATTGTCAGTAGTGCAGAGGTGGAGGAAGCCCTACACTGTGTAATTCATCCGACCTTTACTATGAAGTTCCTGAAACTCCTGGTGTATATCATTTCTGTTGCCCTGGCTGATATTTCTACCTTTTCTCTTTTTTTTAGATTTTATTATGAAGAACTCATTCTGTTGATCCCTAGGAATCACCTATTGCCTTGCTGTTTTGTTGAATCTGTTTTTGAATCTGCTTTCTACATTGGGAAGGTAGGAGTATGTTTGTAAGCCTTAGAAGCTATGTACACTATGAAGAAATCACCAGACACTTGGATAAGCTTTGCAGAGGTGAAGGGCTGTCTCCACCAGAGAGATCCAGAAGGAGTCAGAGTAAGCCTGACTCATGAGATCAGGCATCACCAATCCACAGCCAACTTCCACAGTTCATCTTCCTAGGTAACCGCTCTGCATTCCCAGGTAGAGTAAGAATAATATCAGAACTTACAGCATATTTTGAGGTCAAATTTATAGAATTTGGTGATTTCATTTTTATTATTACCCTTTTATTTACAACCAAATTAATAAGGCTACCTACACATAACAATGTGTGGACATACACATTAAAAGAATCATTTGCTGCCTAGCACTCCTACCTTGGTACTTTTAAGAACATCATTGAGTGGATAAGTTACCCACTCCCTCTGCTGAGTAAACTATTTTGCCACAATATCAGCTGCAGTGGTACATCTTCCAGACTGTAATGGCAGAAGTGGTTATCTGCTCTTCTGTGCTGACATCACACTTGATGTACACCTACTTTATAAAACTTAAACTATTGTCTCAGTTATTCAGTTTCTGTCTTCTACTGTGAAAGAGTGAGCCCATAAAAAATGGAATGTATTTTACAAAATGTATCCTGCTCATTTTGATGTGAAGCTATTGACTTCATTTAAAAAACAGCATTTCTGAGGTCTTCGCATCAGGAAAATCTCCAGGTGGGTAAGGTTAAAGAAAAAATGATTCATGACACTTGTTCAAGATGGTGCATTAGTCTGTTCTCACACTGCTATAAATATCCGAGACTGGGTAATTTATAAAAGAAAGAGATTTAATTGATTCACAGTTCTGCATGGCTGGGGAAGCCTCAGGAAACTTAAAATTATGGCAGAAGGGAATCAGACACATCCTTCACAAGGTGGAAGGAGAGAGAAATGCCAAGTGAAGGGGGAAGAGCCCCTTATAAAACTATCAGATCTTGTGAAAACTCATAATATATCGTGGGAACAACATGGGGAGACCACCCCCATGATCCAGACACCTCCTACCAGTTCTCTCCCTAGACTCATGGGGATTATGGGGATTACAATTCAAGGTGAGATTTGGGTGGGGACACAGCCAAACCATATGAGATGGTAAGGCAGACTTTGTTCAGGGGGCCATGGTGATAAGTAGAGGGGCACTGCAGGGCCATGCAGTGGGGAGAGATTGAACTCAACACCAACTTTAGCAAGGACGTATGGAGATTTATATTCAAGGAGCAGGGTGGAAAGCATGCATGGAAAATTCCTAAGAGGAAGCAACAAGGATAAGGCGGTTTCTGTCTGAACAGACCTAATAGGATTCCTGCTGAAGGTGGGCCAGGGTGATCAGATATCAAAGGTGGCCAACCAAGAGTAGGGGCTTTTCACTAGACTCACTTAGCAGGATTCCTGCTGACACTGGGTTCTGCAAGAACAGAGCAGGATGCTTAAAGTGGGGCCTACTCAAGCAGAAGACTCAGAGACGGCTGACTGGAGTTTTGGTCAAAGGAGAGAGTTTTTCAGGCAAGAGGGAAGACTGTTGGCCAAGCATCCCTGACAACCACCTTTCCCTTGCTTTCACCTGCCTTTAATACAGTGCTCCTTTTGAATAGCTGAGATAGACCAGAATTCTTCCTAAAAATTACTGAGTAGTGGAGAGGGCCAAAAATAACAAACAAGAATCACAAACTTCCAAAGTATCAAGTTGTGTACAAATGGTATCTTCTGTGCCCCCAGCGTAGAGATAATACCCAGTTCCACTTTGTGGCTGAGGAATCCCTCTCCAAATCTCCAGAGATTCTCGGCAATAGCATTCTGGGGAAATTAATAGATAATGACTGGGGTTGGTGGTCAGTCCTTCGATAAAATAGGCTTCAGATGCATTTTGGACTGCTTCAAATGCACTTTCAACATATAATATATAGGAAACTAATGCTTATTAGAAAACAGGGCTGGGCACAGCGGCTCACACTTGAAATCCAAGCACACTGGAGGCTGACATAGGATCCCTTGAGGCCAGAAGTTTGAGACCAGCCTGGAAAACATAGGTAGGCCTCGCCTCTACAAATAAAAAATATTTTAAACTAGCCAGGCATGGTTGTGCACACCTGTAGTCTCAGCTACTTGGCTGGCTGAGGCAGGAATTCAAAGCTGCAGTGAGCCGTCATCGCACCACTGCACTCTAACCTGGGCATAGAGTGAGACCCCTTCTCTAAGAAAAAGAGAGTAAAGAAAGACAGTGGGTCTGGAACCTTTGAAAAGAATAGTTAAATATCTTCAGTGATGCAATAATATTCACATTGGATGTTTACTTAGCAGGGAGCAGTTTGGAAATCCATAGGGTATTTTTGGTTGTCGACAATGAGTTGGGAGATAACACGTGAGGTCCAATAGTGGCAGGCACAATGCTGCACAAAAACTAAATTGCTCTTGATTCTAACCATCTTGACTATCCTGCCACATGCTTATGTGGGTGAAAAGCCTGTTTGTATTCTTTCAGGCCTACGGCCTATTCCATTTTACATGTTGCTCTGATCTGAATGCTTGTGTCCCCCAGAATGCATATGTTAAAATTTAACCCACAGTACAGTGGTGCTGGTAGGTCGGTCATCTGGAAGGTCATTCGGTCATGAGGGCAGAGGTCTCGTGAACAGGATCAGTGCCCTTTTAAAAGAGGCCTGACGGCACTTGTTTTGCCTTTGAACCATGTGAGAACACAGCTGAAAACAGAACCATCCCTCATCAGACACAGACTCTGCTGGTGCCTTGATCTTGGACTTCCCAGCCTTCAGAACTGTGGGATGTGTGTGTGTGTAATTTAAATGTAAAACAATAATGTTAGGTATGTAGTTGGTTTTGTTTGTTTGTTTGTTTGTTTGTTTGTTTCATTTTTAGACAGGGTCTTGCTCTGTCACCTAGGCTGGAGTGCAGGGGCATGATCATGGTTCACTATAGCCTGACCTGCTGGGCTCGAGCAGTCCTGCCTCAGCCTCCAAAGTAGCTGGGACTACAAGGTGCATGCTACCACACCCAGCTCATTATTTTATTTGTTGTAGAGACAGGGTCTCACTATGTTGCCCATGCTGGTCTCAAACTCCTGGGCTCAATTTTCCTCCTGCTGAGGCCCCCCCCAAAGTGCTGGGATTACAGGCCAGGACTATGGGTGTGAGCCACTGTGCCCAGCCTTAACCTCCTTTAAAATGGGAGCTGTGTTATTTGTTATAGTATTTCCAGATGTATATTTGGGTGAAAGGATTGCAGTGCAGTGGAACAATTACTGCAAAAGTAACAAAATGTAACAGAACATTTGAGATACTTTTTTTTTTTTTTTTTTTTCACT
>NW_022436949.1:44792881-44854139 GCF_009761245.1 Sapajus apella | reverse complement strand
TGACCTCGTGATCCACCCGCCTCGGCCTCCCAAAGTGCTGGGATTACAGGCTTGAGCCACCGCGCCCGGCCTGAGATACTTTTTAAGAGAATTAGAACTTCATTAAATTTCATCACTAGAATTCTTTAAAATATTTCATATTATTGCCATCTGTTTCAATTTGGGTCTCTCCAAAAGCAGACTCTAAGACAAAAGTTCAGATACAAGTAGGAGATTCTCCTGGGGGTTATAAGCCCCTGCGCACTTTCAGCCTGTTCTATGCATGGGTCAAGCACATCGCTGTATCCAGAGAAAGCTCTCAGGCAGAGGGACATGGGTGTTTATATGAGATTTGCCACTGAAGCGCTAGGTACATCCAGGGTGGGCAAAGAGAAGGTGGTTGGGACAGCAGTAGCATCTCCTACCAGTGAAAAGAAGGAAGTAAGCCTGAATTTCCTAATCTCCCTATTCACCTACCTCTGGTCCCTGGCAAGACATTTTTGTCACCATGCATACATCAGAGTGTACTTATACAAACCTGGAGGGTGTAGTGTACCTCACACCTGGGTTATATGATATAGCCTATTGCTCCCAGGCCATAAACCTGTACAACGTGGGCTTGTACTGAATGCTGTAGGCAATTGTAACACAATGGTAAGTATTTGTGTCTCTAAACACAGAAAAGGTACAGGAAAAATACAATATAAAAGATTTTAAATGGTCCACCTGCAGAGGGAACACACCACGGACAGAGCTCACAGGACTGGAAGTTGCTCTGGGTGAGTCAGCAACTGAGTAGTGTGAATGTGAAGGTCTAGGATGTTACTGTGCCCGGCTGTAGACTCTACAAATGCTGCACACTTAGGCTGGCCGCCCCCCCCACCCCACGCTCTATGATTTGCTGACACTCCTGTCACCGGGTATGTGTCTTGTTGCACCTTTCCCAGGTTGTGGGTGCAGCCTGACTGGACTTGCCCTCAGCTTTTACAGAGGCGGCTATAAGTGGAAAGAAGGAAGTGAGGCCAAATTATCTAATCTCCTTATTCTCTTACCCCTGGACTCCACCTCTCTCCTTCCCCTCTACCCATCCCCTAGTATGGCCAAAGGATTTCCAAAAGTATTGTAAAACAAATTATGTTCCAGGAGAGTCTCACTCAGAAAGTCTGCTGGCAGAGTCTCCTCTGTATTGCTACAGTGATATCATTTATTTGTGGAAGCTGGTGTTGGTTAAGATGTTAAAGTGAGATGATTGAGCTGATCTGCCAAATGTTTATATCCTTCTGCCTGCTGGGAATGGAGTATTTGTTTAGAATGGAATTTATTAAGTAATGAGAACCCCACCAATGTCCAAAAAGATACAAACTAATAACCACTTGGGTTTTCTGACCCAGCAGGATTAGGAGGGTTTGCCTGGTGCAAACACAGCAAGGGGACAGAGTGGGACTCAGGTGGACCCTGCACGAGGAAGCCTGACTCCGAGGTAGGGGGAACGTGCACAGGGATGGTGGGACCCTGACACTGACCTTAGATAGTTCTGATGCCACATGTCCATCTCGGTAGGTTTGCTTCAGTGAACCACTGCCTTTGTGTGCCATCCATTTTTCCAACTAAAACCTGCCCACTATTGGGTGCAGCCCTGATCCCTGGTACAGAGCCTCTTCTATTGTATTCCCTTGCAGTTGCTCTGTGCAATGGCCTTAACCAAATCTGCTCCATCAGCCACAAAACCAAAACATCTGCCCAATATCCTCTTGATTTGTTTATTCATTTATTTGAAGTGAGTTTTGCAAACATCTTTCAGCCCTTTCTACTCCAGACTAAATATTTCTGTAACTTTTCAACGCTTTGCTCATTTTAATGTTTTTGAATCCTCTCCAATTTTCCATATTATCCTTACATCATAGAGTTTAAATGGTATATGAGACTCTACCTATAAAATAGAGGTATAGTATTCATTGGTCATTAACTTTTTGTGATGACAATTGACAGGATCTGGTCCCTGACTCTAGACTTCTAAAGGAAAGGAAAAGAGACCCTAACATCTGCTAATTAACCCACAGGTTGAATTGAGAAGGAAAAAAGTCTTCCTGAATTCTGAAGATAAAAGGTGTCATTTAAATAATTTTCTGGGTCTCTGCTTCTCCCATTCGATACACAGCGTCGTCGTCTTGCACAGTGTCAGCTGCATCCCTGAGACACCATGGTGAAGGTGAAGGCCAGAATAAACAATTTGGCCATATTGGGGGCCTGGTCACCAGGGCTGCTTTTAACTCTGGCAAAGTGGATATTGTCACCATCAATGAACTCAGTGGCATGGTCTATATGTTCCAGTATGATTCTGCCCATCACAATTTCCATGGCACTGTCAAGGCTGAGAATGGGAAGGCTGTCATCAGTGACAATCCCATCACCATCTTGCAGGAGTGAGATCCCACCCAAATCAAGTGGTGTCATTCCAGCACTGATTATGTTGTGGTGTCCATCAGCACCTTTGCCACCATGGAGAAGGCTGGGGTTCACTTAGTTGGGGGAGCCAAAAGGATCATTGTCACTGCCCCCTCTGCTGATGCCCCCATGTATGTGATGGGTGAAAGCTATGAGAAGTGCTGCCCACAGTAAGTGTTTGCTACTATTAATATCATCATTTTGGTAATCATACTCTGATCATTGGCAAAGAAGAAAAGACAGTTCTGAAAATCAAGTCTGTCTGTTTCTGCCAGAACACTCATGAGACAGTTTGTTCCTAAAGTAGCAATTAGTAATAAAGAACCAGAACAATGTGATCATCCAAGAAGGCAGCTTCTGGCTTAGCTCTGTCAGGATCCCACCTTTCCAGGGAGTTGAGCTACTCTCTGTAGCATTCCCGGGGGAGGGGGGTGATAAAACAGAGGGGAAGAAGTCATTCTCCCACCTTCTCCTTGTCCAGCATCCACCTTTGGCCTGATTATCACTGCAGCATCCCTCACTGTCCTGAGGTCCAAATGGGGGCTGGCACACTTAGATGTCCACAGGCACCTTCAAGGAGGGAAGCAGGCTGGTGCAAACGATCAACACATGCACTTCACTTTTGCAAAATGCATGGTTTGCAGTGAATCCCGAGAATGAGGTACTCAGACAATTCCAGCTGAGTGGGGCCGGGGGTAGCTGTTCTGAGAGAGTTCGCCGCAGCATCTGACCACCAAGTATTTATTGAAAGGGCTTGTAGTAACTTCAGACATCCAGTAGATGGCCATTTGAGGTCGGTTACTGAGGCACCTGTGACCTTGTACAACACGCAAATCTCATTCTTAGGAGGAGGTTTTTGGCGTTCCTTATCACAGCACACACTGCACTCCCTATTCGGTTTTCAGGGTCAAGGAGTTTCACTCTCATGCACAAGTAGCATACATACAGGGCCTCAGTATTTTTCCATGCCCCAACCTCAAATGGCTTGTACATAAGCTTGAACATGTTGCCATGCGCCCCCAACAGCATTCGTGTTCGTCACATAGTAATAGTCTCCACCTACACAACTAAAGGTGTGCCGTCTCCCAGATTCTAGAAACACAGGCTCCCTTGATTTTTTTCGAGACAAACCCTTGATCTGTTGCCCAGGCTGGTGTGCAGTGGCACAATCTTGGCTTACCGCAACCTCCGCCCCCTGGGTTTAAGCAATTCTCCTGCCTCAGCCTCCCTAGTAGCTGGGATTACAGGCATGTGCTACCATGCCTGGCTAATTTTTGTGTTTTTAGTAGAGACAGGGTTTCACCATATTGGTCGGGCTGGTCTTGAACTCCTGACCTCAAGTGATCCACGCATCTCAGCCTCCCAAAGTGCTGGGATTATAGACATGAGCCACCATGCTGGCCCAGGCTCATTTGATTTATCTTGCATTTTCCCACTTTTGATAGTGACACAGATACAGAAAACAGGTTTGTTTAGTACAGACGTGGTCATGATGGCTCCTAAAGTGTTAGGAGCAGCAGGGAAGAGTGGAGGCTGTGCAGAGCTGATGGGCACATGACTGTCCCTGGAGTTGGGTCACATCTAAGCCCTATGCTGGAACACAGGGCACAGATGGATGGAGGAAGGCAGCCCAGCATGTGGACTGTGCTGAAAAACCTTCCAATTGTTCAGTGCTGGCTCCTGTGGATACATACATAGGCCGATCAAAACAATGCCACGGGAAGGCTTGCAGCAGACAAATAGACACACATCCACTCCGTAAGCCACCGTAAGCAACAATTCTTTGTAACTCTGAGCAGTGATTATCCTGCTTCAGCCTTCCAAGTAGCTGGGATTACAGGCATGCACCACCACACCTGGCTAATTTTTGTATTTTTAGTAGAGGCAGAGTTATACCATGTTGGTCAAGCTGGTCTCGAACCCCTGACCTCAGGCAATCCACTCACCTTGGCCTCCCAAAGTGCTGGGATTATAGGTGTGGGCCACCACACCCAGCTGTGATTCTTAAGACAGTGTTCAAACTTTAGGGTGCACAAGAACCTTCTGAGTCACTTGTTTAGAGTACAGTCCTGGGGATCATTACGTGAGATTCTGAAGGGAGGCCCAGGAGTCTACATTTAAAAATTTTTGTCCACATTTTAAAAAAGCTTTTTTAATAGGTTATATGCTTTATTTTTAAAATAGTTTTAGATTTACAGAAAAATTGAGAGGACAGTACAAAGATTTTTCCACAAACCCCACACCCAGTTTCCCCTTTTATTAACATCTTACATTAGTATGGTATATTTGTGGCAATTAAGTAACCAGTATTGATCTATTCCATTTTTTTTTTTTTTGAGATGGAGTCTCTATTACTCAGGCCTCCATCTCGCAGGTTCAAGTGATTCT
Organism: Sapajus apella; assembly: GCF_009761245.1. Classification (NCBI taxonomy): domain Eukaryota; kingdom Metazoa; phylum Chordata; class Mammalia; order Primates; family Cebidae; genus Sapajus; species Sapajus apella. The sequence continues at coordinate 44,849,327 of NW_022436949.1, read as the reverse complement.
CCTGTCTCAGCCTCCCAAGTAGCTGGGATTACAGGTGTGGATCAAACCCCCAGCTATTAATTTTTAGTAGAAATGGGGTTTCACCGTGTTGCCCAGGCTGGTCTCTAACTCCTGACCTCAGGTGATCCACCTGCCTTGGCCTCCCAAAGTGTTGGGATTACAGGCGTGAGCCACTGTGATATTGTGCTATAGCTGGCCTAGAGTTAGAGCCTGAACAACATCATTTTATAAAAGAAAAAGCTGTTTTTTAAAATAAGTTGTAACGGCTGCCCCATTCTCCTCACAATAACTGCTGGCCTTGGCTTCGGTAAATAAAACTGCTAGTTTGCTCTGCAAACTGCACACTATGTAAAGCTGATTACCTTTTCTTATCAGTACCAGAATAAGCAGCCCAAGCCAGTGCCATCTTGGCCCCTGCAACTTGTAATAAGTAACTAAGATCTGTCATTTTCACCCTACCCAGATAATGTATAAACTAACGTTTATCTTGACTTCTGTAAACTACTTAAGTAACAATCAGAGTGACAAAAGTCCCCTGGCCCTTGGAATGTCCGGAGCCCCCCTTCACCCTCATCTCTGCCCAGGAGGTGATTTACAGAATCCACTAGCCCTCAGAATGTCTGAAGCCCTTCATCCCCATCCCCACTTCTGGGTCCTAAAACCAGGATGTGGTTTTTCAGCTTAAAAACCCTGCTCTCCCTGAGTTCAACGCCACAGGTTGGACAGACATGAGTCCTCTGTGGTCGCTGGCATAATAAAGACCCTGCAATTTGGCATATTTTTGTCTTGGTGTTAATTTTCTATGCTTGGTCCAGTATAACACACTGTGCCCAGCCTGCTCTATTATTCTTAAGTAAATTCTGTATTTTATTCATATCTCTTTAGCTTTTACTTAATGTCCTTTTTCTGTTCCAGGATCTCGTCGAAAATCCCACAGTGCATTTAATTGTCACAGCTCCTTAGGCTCCTCAGGCTCCTCATGGCTGTGATAGTTTCTCAGACTTTGTTTTCTGTGACCTTGAGGTTTTGAAGAATACTGGTCAAAAATGTTATAGGCGTCCCTTGTTGGAATCTGATAACTTCCTCATAAGATTGGGGTAATGGGTTTTTGGAAGTAAGATCATGGAGGTAAAGTGGTGTTTCCATCACATCACATCAAGGGTACACACTATCAACCTGACATCACCCTCCTGCCGTTGACCTTGATCACCTGGTTGAGGTGTCTGTCAGGTTTCTTTGTAAAAATCACTCCCAGCCTTTCTTTCCATCTGTAGTTGCTGGAAGGAAGTTTTAACATGCAGCCACACTGATAGAGTGGGGACTTGCTCTCCAGCTCCGTGTGGACAGAGTATCCAAAGAAATTAGTTAGAATTCTTCTTCATGGGAGGTTTCTTTCTTCTCCTGCATTTATTTATTCAACCATTTATTTATATCAGTATGGACTCATGGTTATTGATTTTATGCTTTGGGTTGTAAGCCAATACTACTTTGTATTGTTGCTCAGATTGTTCCGATGTTGGCCCCTGGGAGCTCTTTCCATTTCTACGTTCCTTGGATGTCTTCCATCAATGTGGGTTTTGTAACGTGCTCCCCAAGTGGTTATTATGCAGGTGCTGCAAGGGACACACAAGGTGAAATGTGGCTGTAGGATGTGCCACTGAGCTCTGCTAAGCACAGAATCCCAGCCTTTCAGTGATCCTTTCAACACACCAGTAAGTGAGTGTGAAAGGAAACTATCTTGGCCCCTAAAATCACTAAGGAAAACTCCAGCTGGAAACTGCTTAGGGCGAACCTGCCTCCTATTCTATACAAAGTCATTCCTCTGCTCACTGAGATAGTTGCATATCCTTTGGAAAGGCTCATCAGAAACTCTAAAGAATGCAGCCCTTTGTGTCTCACCTATCTGTGACCTAGATGCCCCTCCCTGCTTCAAGTCTTCCTGCCTTTGCTTCAAGTTGTCCCGCCTTTCCAGACCAAACCAATGTACTTCTTACATATATTGATTGATGTCTCATGTCTCCCTAAACATATAACACCAAGCTGTGCCATGACCACCTTGGGCACATATTGTCAGGACTTCCTGAGGCTGTGTCACGGATGCATCCTCAACCTTGGCAAAATAAACTTTCTAAATTAACCGAGACCTGTCTCCGATTTTCTGGGTTCGCATTTTGGTAACCATGAGGGGATTCTGAGTGACGGTGCCCTTGACCTTTGACAAATCTATTGGTGCTTGGTACCAGCATAAGCTAACTTTATGGCTCAAACCAATAGGACAATTTGCTGAGGTCTGAGAGCACCCCCTCCAGAGAATCCCTGATCTGTCAAAATTTGATTGAGATCTAAAGTTTATTTTGCTTGTACAACTCCTCTTTTTTTGGAATTTTACTTGCTTCCAACAGGAAGGCAAGCTTTTCTACTTCCATGATGATGGAAGGCAGGTAACTCCTTTGTGGAGTTTGAGCTCCCTTCCAACAGGGAAGATGAGGTTTTTTTTTCCTGATTCTAGAATGGTAGAGAGCAGTCTACAGCCTGATACCCATCCGTAGGTAAGAAACTGGTTTGGGATTCTGTCTAGCAATTTCCTCTTAAACGACTGAAGTTAGCACTTAACAACCAGCTGCTGTTAATTTCTGCTGTTGGATACAATGAGTTCTAAATTTCTCTTCAAAGAATCAATATGGCAGTATGTTCAGTTATTTGTCCTCCATTTTAAAGTTTAACTTCCTCATAGTTTCAGTAAGCAACCTTTTCCACCAGTTCTAATCAGTAGTTCACATCTGTTCCCCTGGTCATCTGCTTTGTCCTTACCCATCCTGATCACCTGCTTTGACCTGAGTAACCCCTGGTCACCTGCTGTGACCTGAGTCACCTTTAGTCATCTGTTCCATAACCATCCTTCCTGTCAAACTGCTCACGCTGCCACTCTGGCTCATACTCCTGCTCCCTTTAAAATAGCCAATCAGAATTAGCTTAGACTGTGCAGTCCAACCCTAGCCAATATGGGAATGACACAGCAGTAGGGGCTACCTGCATCAGGATTAAGAACCCCTTCCCCTCCCCTGTTGTGGTGTGTGCTCACCATTGTTCCATCTGTGAGATGCACCCTTCTATAGAAGTAAATTGCCTTGCTGAGAAATTTTATATTCAAGTGCTACTTCTTTTGCGGCACCAAAAATTTACATATAACACTGCTTACATGAAGAGCACTCAGAAATCGTATAATTTGTATGATCATTGTTAGTTTAGCAGTATTTTGTCCTAGCTGAAATATGGTAATAAGATTTTAAAAAAAATTTTTTTTAAGGAGCTCAATGGTTAAAAGCCAGCTTAATTAAAAGGCTAACATCCAAGATGTGTGTGTGTATCTGTGCATGTTTGTATTTGAAAGGGCTTCATAGTTTTGGTGTTTTTGTTTGTTTTTCTCTCCTAAGACATTGGTTTTTTTGAGCAAAAGTTTTTTTTTTTTTCTTCTCGTTGACTGAATTTTGTTTTCAACTGATTTTTTTTTCTAAAATAGTTATTGCAACAGAGGCTACTCTTGGGTTTTTAAGGAAGAGTGTAGCTGAATTTTTATGTTTAATTTGGCTCAAAGAAAAATAAAAGTTTCTCCCTCTAGCACCACCAGATTTTTTTCTCTCCATACTTATGATGTAAATTTTGCTATTTGATTTTCATCTGAATTGTTTCCTTTAATGTGCAAATTTAAGGCTATTTATCTGACAACTCTCTAGGGTTATAAAACAGATTATCAAGAATCTGAAAGTCTAAGGTAGAAAAAAAAAGGAGGGTACTTTATAAATCTATAAAATGTACTTACATCGGCATTCCTAATACATTTTTATATGTATTTATGTGTTGTGTACAGAATGTTTCACTACTAAAAGTATATAAAAGAGCTCTAATTAATTGGCTTTTTAAAAAGCACTTGAATTAGATACTAAATAAGAAAAGACTAGTCAAATGCTTTTCAAGTTTATGTAACAAAATCTTTAATAAATAAGCTAGCTTTACAATTATTTGTAAAGTAACATTAGAAATATCTTAAGAATTGCTAGCGTACATTTTTGTTTGCATTTGTTAATCAAGCAATTTCATATTTATCCCTGCCAAATACTATAAGTTGTTAAAATTTGGCATGGGGTTACAAAACTATAAACCCAGCCCAAAACAGAATGATCTTTGCTGATGTAACTTTTAATAAATAAGACGTTGATATGGGTTTAATTAAAATAGCTGCATCTTGAATTTAGTAAGATTACCATAACTTCTAATCCTGTGGCTTTAGGCAGTCTGATCCACAGAAAATAAGGAGGATTGTTTTGGGAAAGGGCTATTATGGTCTTTGTTTCAAAGCTAAACTAAAAACTAAGTTCCTCCCAAAGTTAGTTTGGCCGATGCCAAGGAACGAACAAGGACACCTAGGAGGTCAAGAGCAAGATGTAGTCAGTTAGGTCAAATCTTTTTTCACTGTCTCAGTTATAATTTTGCAATGGTGGTTTCATAACTTTAAATCATGACTATCACAGTTTTCGTAAATTAGGTAAACAAATAAAACAATTAGGTAAATGTAATGGAATACTTGTAGACAAATTGATCATAATATATAATATAAAGTTATATTAAATTAAATAATGGATATTTTATTATTTGGGTATTTTCCAATTATACATTGTGGGAAAACATTCTTGCTAAAGGAAAAACAGAATGTCTTTTTCTTTTTTCCCAAAAAAAAAAAGGTGAACAAGTTTTGTCTAATTCAAAGCTTATGTATAAAGCAAGATGAAAGAAATCAGGAATAAAAAATGGTGTAAAGAAAATTATAAAAATAAAGAGGTTTTCTTTTCTTTTTTGAGGCAAAAGAGCTTAAAGAAAAATAATTTCATATAAGAAAGAATCTTGTATGGTAACTTTAGTCTTAAAATAAAATAACTGGTTGTCTAAAAAGGAGGGATGTTGAGAACAAATCAGAAAGTCTGATCATGTCATGCATAGTCAGTGTGAGTCACAATAAGAGGATTTATATATATATATATATATATATATATATATATATTTTTTTTTTTTTTTTTTTTTTTTTTGAGACTGAGTTTCGCTCTTGTTACCCAGGCTGGAGTGCAATGGCGCGATCTCGGCTCACCGCAACCTCCGCCTCCTGGGTTCAGGCAATTCTCCTGCCTCAGCCTCCTGAGTACCTGAGATTACAGGCACGTGCCACCATGCCTAGCTAATTTTTTGTATTTTTAGTAGAGACGGTGTTTCACCATGTTGACCAGGATGGTCTTGATCTCTTGACCTCGTGATCCACCCGCCTCGGCCTCCCAAAGTGCTGGGATTACAGGCTGGAGCCACCGCGCCCGGCCTTATATATTTTTTTAAAAAACAAAAACTTTCATATAATCAAGTTGTCATATTATGTTTTGGTTTACTTAGAAAAAAAAACTGAGATAAATTTTTTTTTTATTGAGGCTATTACATCCATGTATCTTTTTGTATGTGCTTTTAAAGTCCTTGAGTAAGAGGGCTTTAACTCCTAAGTCTAAAAAGGACACCAAGTCCTGCTTAAACACTGTCAGCAATTAAAGCCTCCTCTTAAACACTGTCAGCAATTAAAGCCTCCTCATCTTTAGGCCCTGTAGAAGATGCCAATCAAAACAAACTGCATTCCTGAGACACAGGGCAAAAAAATTAAAGCTATTCAACTCTTCAAGGCCCAGGAACTAACAAGGAAGAGGTGGGTGTGTAAGATTGTAAGGGCCAATTTTGAAAGATAAAATAAGTTCAGTTTCTCTATAAATTAATTATTAATGTCAAAGGCACACCAATGCAAAACCAGTATGTAGACCCCTGTGTCAGATTAACAAGGTTTTCTTGAAGCATTAATCAACTTCTTAATAAAGGTTACAAAGGTTATAGAAGGTTTATGGAAGTTATATTTTATAATCAAGATAGAATTTTATAGCTTGCTTACAAAATTTTAAAAAACAAATGTAATTGGCTTCATGCTGTTTTTATTAGGACTTGTTGTTTAGAAAATTAAATCTCCTCTTTCAAAGAAGGAAGTTTTTTGCTTTTTCTGAAATGCTTGAATTATCACTTTGGTTAAATAAATGACTTTACAATGACTTGTAATCCTATTTTGTAATATCAAGTGTTTTAAACCTTTTATATTTGACAAACTTTCCAAAATCAAATTATAACATGTCTTTTTCTAACCTAATTAATTATTTAAGACATTAGGTTCCCTAAGTTCAAAAATGACATAATTTGGCTTATTTTTGTATAAAAATTATACGGGAAGCATTGTCAAATATGAAATGGTGTTTGGTTTTCTTTGGGCTATATTTGTGTAAATATGTTACTGGTATGTGTTACTAAATTATGGGAAACTCCTGTAATTCTGATATAACTTAGTATACTTTTTCAGTAATAATCATGAGTGTTAAAATTATTGTGTGCCACAGAGGTAACACATTTCCTTGTCAATTGTGTGTTTTAATGATGGCTGCCTTTTTTCATCCATGGACAATTCTCTTGTTTTGTCTTGTTTTAAATGCTGTTTAAAAGGTGGGTTTGTAATAAGCTATAGGACTCTAACAGGTGCACTTAAATGCAGATTTTATGATAACTTTGGAAATTGTCACATTGGAATAAACAAAAAAACTTTCAGAACTCTCGTGCAGAGCTGAATGACTATCAAACAGAACAGGAGTTAACTGAATTAACTGAACCAATAGAAAACTGAAGTAATCTTTTTTACTTTTTGCTTAAAACATTGCCGATATTTTTTTTGGTTTTTCAGAGCTAAGAAAACTTTTAAGCTATTTACAGCTTTTAACAATTCAGTAAAGTATACTCCTGTTAACAAAATTTGGGGCATATTTGTTTCTCTCTACCTGGTTTCTCCAGACTTTGGAAACTATTTGTGAGTATTCTTAATTTATGGCATGTAGTTATTTGCATAAGTGCAATAAGAATCTGTTTTCTTTTGTAATAAGACACAATTGAAGAAATCAGTTATTTTACCAAGGCTTTGGCTAGAATGGTATGCTTTCCTGAAAGGAATCAAACTTGATTTATGGAGCCAATAAAGCTCTTGGAAAAACTATCCTCATATTTTGTGTATACAGTCCCTGTACAGGGTTTCTGTTCTGTGTAAGTAAAGAACGTCACTTTCCAACAGGTGCAGAAGCCCCAGGTTTATCTTGGAACCTCAAGAGGAGAGGAAATTCACCCAACTCATAGATATTTGATGGCACAAATCCATGGTTGGGCTCGGCTTTAAAAAGGTCTTATCTGAGATTCCTCCTGTGGAACAAAGTTCCATCCATGCCAATTTAAAAACTTATGTAAAAAATTATTATTATTCTTGCTGCACTGAATACAATAATTAAGCCAAGTATAATAAAGCAAACCAGTCCTACTGTGATTTGTCTTTAATAAAAATGGGAAACTAGAGATAGAAAAATTATGTTTCAAAATTATAGTAGACCTGTTGTTAGATTCTAGTCTTGGCTACTTTTTTTTTCAATTTTTATTATTTTCTATAGTTTGGACCGAATTCTAATTTTTCTTGACTACAAGTCTTCAAAATAATGTTTTCAATTTCTTTTCCTTTTCTTTTCCCCATTTTTCCTAATTTAGAGTCACTGAAAACTAAGCTGTGCTTTCTTAAAACCCTGCGAACTGAAGCAGACAACTTCAGAAGAAAATAACAGCAACCTATTTACAAACATAAGCCACTTTCATAACTGCCTAGTAATGTATGGACTTCAGAGTAATGTGGCCTATATCGATTTTTCCAGGATTGCTCTTTTGTTTGTTGTTGTTTTTTTCCCCTTTCCTCTCCATTATTTTCTCTTCACAGGACATGAGACTTCACAACCTGTTAAAAATGAGCTTTTGGGACCTACTCATCTAGGAATAAAGCATTCTAGCTATGAGAAATCAGATGAAACCTAAGACCAGAAACTCATTTTCTTATAAAATGCTTTCTCCAAAGGATTTCAAAAAAGAAAAATGGGAAGAAAGGAAAATATCTTGGCCCCTGAAATCACTAAGGAAAACTCAAGCTGGAAACTGCTTAGGGTGAAACTGCCTCCCATTCTATTCAGTCACTCCTCTGCTCACTGAGATAGATGCATATCTGATTTGCCTCATTTGGAAAGGTTAATCAGAAACTCGAAAGACTATAACCCTTTTTGTCTCACCTATCTGTGACCTTAGTCTTCCTGCCTTTGCTTCAAGATGTTCCGCATTTCCACACCAAACCAATGTACTTCTTACATATATTAATTGATGTCTCATGTCTCCCTAAATGTATAAAACCAAGTATAAGACCATGTATAAGACCACCTTGGGCACATGTCATTAGGACTTCCTGAGGTTGTGTCACGGGCACATCCTCAACCTTGGCAAAATAAACTCTAAATTAACTGAGGCCTGCCTCAAATGTTACTGGTTTCACATGAGTAACTCCTCTACATGTCTTCTGCATTCAACAGACACATACTGAACAGGAATTCCCTACCCTACTCCTGCTGGGTATGAAGCCAGATGCTAGGATTGAAGAGCTTTCATGGGTGGATGTACATGGAACAAATGTGAACACAGCAGGATGGAGAGGGAGAAGTACCTACCAATGCTTTGACCCGTCCTTAGTCAGTTCTCCTGGAGATGACAGAAAGAAGCATGTTAAGAATGGGAAGAAGCCTGGACTCGGTGGTTCACATGTGTAATCCCAGCACTTTGGGAGCCCAAGGTGAGTGGATTTCTTGAGCCCCAGAGTTTGAGCAGCCTGGGCAACATAGCAAAACCCCATCTCTACAAAAAAATACAAAAATCAGCTGGGCATGGTGCTGCATGCCTGTGGTCCCAGCTACTCTGGAGGCTGAGGTGGGAGGATCACTTGAGCCCAGGTGGTGGAGGCTGCAGTGAGTCATGATCACACCACTGCACTCCAGCCTGGATGACTGGGTGACTGAGACCCTATCTCTAAAAAAATCAGGATAGGATATTAGCTCAGAGAGCTCTGAGCTGGGTTCCAGAGGACATGGGAGTGAGGTGGGCTCAAAAGCACCTGTGGAAGTTTTGAAATTGAAGATGAAAAAAAATGTTTTATCCTCTGGGGCTGACAAAAAGGAAATTGGCCGCAGAAATGTTTGTAGATGTTGGTGGCAGGGTGGGGGGATGACATTTGAGGTCACCTATAACAGCTTTGATTTTCTGGATGAAACAGGAGACCAGCTCATTCTTCCTAGAATGAGGGGTCTGTGGCTAAACACAGGGCCTGACAAGGGCATTAGAGGTTTGAGATAGTGGCTAGTTGGTTGTCTTAGCCCGTTTTTTGCTGCTATAACAGGATACCCGAGACTGGGTAATTTATAAAGACCAGAAATAGATTTCTCATTGTTGTGGAGGCTGAAAGGCCCAAGACAGAGGCACTGGCATCTAGCAAGGGTTTTCTTGCTGTGTCCTCACTTGGCAGAAGACCAAGAAAGAGTGAACCCCTAGCCACTAGCCCTTTTCATTGAGGCATCCATTCATGAGGGTGGCACCCCCATGACCTAAACACCTGCCAGAGGGCCCTACCTTCCGACACTGTTGCATTGGGGATTCAGTTCCCAGCCCATGAATATGGGGGTACACATTCAGACCATAGCAGGATTACATCAGTTAGGGTTCCATCAGGACCAGCAGAAACATCAATAATACGAAAAAAGACAACTAACTACAAAGACTTGTTAACTACATATAACGTTAACCACGTAAGGAATAACTCCCATATATCACAGAGGAAGCAACTACCACCTCTTGGGCTGGGCATACGGAGGGAAGCAGGTCCAATGATGAAAGCCTTGAAACTTGGCTGGGCACGGTAACTTGGATCATGCCTGTAATCCCAGCACTTTGGGAGACCGAGGTGGGTGGGTGACTCACTTAAAGTTAGGAGTTCGAGACCAGCCTGGCCAACATGGTGAAACCTCGTCTCTACTAAAAATACAAAAATTAGCAGGGTGTGGTGGTGCATGCCTGTAATTCCAGCTACTCAGGAGGCTGAGGCAGGAGAATTGCTTGAACCTGGGAGGCAAAGGTTGCAGTGAGCGAAGATTGCCCCACTGCACTCCAGCATGGGCAAAAAGAATAAGACTCTATCTTAAACAAAAACAAACAAAACCTTGAAACTTAGAGGAGTGGTCCGAAGGACCCAGGACCAGCCCTCTGAGAAGAATGTGCTGGCCAGCTGGTGGCAGCTGGGAGTGGTGAAACTGACTCTGCTAGTGTTGCAAGCACTGGCACCTGGATTCAGCTGCTGCGGCCGGAAGCAGCTGCCTCTGCTGGGTGGGGTGTTGCTGGGGTATTACTCAAAGAAGCCCCAAGTAGCAAAGAGGTCACAAGCCCCTCCTTCTTCCTCAGCTTCCTGTAGCACCCCAAAATGGTAGAGCCTAATGTATGGTTTGCAGAGTCTCAGCCCAGCATCACAAAGCCAAGCAGAGAAGCCTGGGTTTGGAGTAAAAGGCAATAACTTGGTAATTGTCATGGGGAATGCACAAAGCCACCCCTCACTATGTGAGTGGTATTTAGGGACCGTGCAGGCACGAGAGTCTATATTGGCTGAATTTCTTTCCTTTGCCTTCTGCAAATCATTTCTTGTTCTCCTAGGCCCTTGCCATTTTGGAGAAAATCAGAAAATCCTTGATGCGTCTCCTGGTTCAAAAGGAACTGAATAAGGATTACAAGTATCTATCAACAGGTAAATAAACAAAACGCAGCAGAAACATACAGTGGAATATTAGCCTTGAAAAGGAAGGCAACCCTGACCTATGCGATAACATGGAAGAACCTGGAAGACCATCTGCTAAGGGAAATAAGCCAGGGACAAAAGGACAAATACTGAATGGTTCCACTTATATGAGGTGCCCAGAATAGGCAGATGCCTAGAGATAGGAGGGAGAGCAGTGGTTGGGAGGTGTGGAGGAGGAGGGAATGGACAGTTGTTCAGTGGTTCCAGAGCTTCAGTTCTGCAGGATGGAAAACGTTCCACGGGTGGTGGTGGTGGTTGCACAACAGGGTGAATGCACTGAATACGTGTGACTTCACACAGAAATGGCTAAGGCAGGACATTTAACCTCATGTGGATTTTCCCACAGTCACATATTTTTTGAAAGGAACTAGGCTGGTGCAGTGACTCATTCCTGTAATCTCAGCATTTTGGGAGGCCAAGTTGGGCGGATCACCTGAGATCAGAGTTCGAGACCAGCCTGCCAGCATGGTGAAACCCCATCTCTACTAAACATACAAAAATTTAGCCCGAGTGGTGGCCTGCACCTGTAGTCCCAGCTACTCGGGAGGCTGAGGCAGGAAAATTGCTTGAACCTGGGAGGCACAGGTTGCAGTGAGCCAAGATCGCACCACTGCTCTCCAGCCTAGGCGACAGAGTGAGACTCTGTCTCAAAAAAAAAAAAAAAAAAAAAGGAACTAGACAGAGGTTAGAGCTGGAGGACATGGGTGGGCGCCCTGAGCCTGATGTGTCTGTCGCATGCCTCCGTCCTCCCACCCGGGTGAGCAGCATTTTCCAGGCTTTGCTGAGAGTTCTGACGTGGAACTGTCTTGGTCGGCCCTGCTGCACACCCACCCCAGGTGTATATGAGCAGGGGCAGTCGGCCCCTCTGGTAGTCCCAAGAATAACAAGTTATTGCAGCAGACGGTAACATTATAACAGCTAATATGGAGGGTGTTCAGCATGGCAGGCACGTGTGATCCTCAGCACACCTATGTTGCAGAGTCTGTTATCACCTCCATTTTACAGATGAGAAACCTAAAGCTCAGAGGGGTTGTGTCTAGCCTCTGGCCACCCACCTGCTAAGTGCAGAAGCCAATGTAGGAACGGGCTCTCTACCCGGGAACCCGTGCCCTTCACCGCGGGACTCTACCGCCCCCTAGTGGACCATCTAGCCTTGCATGGTCTCTCCTCCAGTTTCCACCCAGGTGGGATGTCCAGCTGTCTCCACTCATGAGAGGTAACTTCACAGTGGCTGTTTGCTGTTCCCAAGCACACCTCCTTCTCTTGTCCTAGTGCCACGCTGGCTGTGTTCTAACAAGTGGCAGCAGTGCTGAGTTTTGCTGCACACCCAGCGAGACACCCCAGACTCTGATCTTCCAGGAGCACCCCGGGGGGAGCTTCAGAGGCTTCTGGCAGGATTACCAGGTGTTCCTTACTGTGGTCCGTCAATTCCTACAGGAGCAACCCTGCTGGATTTAAGAATCTTCTTAAGCTTCTGTGGCTGTGGATGGAAATCCTTGGAATGGTAAAGGGGCTTCTGGATTTCTTTCTATAGCTCAGTTATGTAAAGTACTTTTTGGAGACACCCACTCTCCAGGTTTCTCCCTTGAATGGAAGGGTGTGCGTAGGATTCTGAATGGTGGAGGCATCCATTGAGAAGAGTGTTTTCCACACCATGCAGGCACTGTGGATGCTTCTGGGATTCTGGCAGGTGAATCTGGTTATCCGATATTTATGGCTTTTGTTGTTTGATGCAGGATCCAGTTGAGGTACACATAATGCATTGGATTGCATTCCTTTTTAAATTTAACTTTTTTGTGTGTGTGTGTGATGGAGTTTCACTCTTGTCACCCAGGCTGGAGTGCAATGGCACAATCTTGGCTCACTGCAACCTCTGCCTCCTGGGTTCGAGCAATGCTCCTGTCTCAACCTCCTGAGTAGCTGGGACTACAGGCACCCACAACCAGGCCCAGGTAGTTTTTGTATTATTAGTAGACACGAGGTTTCACCATGTTGGCCAGGCTGGTCTCGAACCCCTGACCTCAGCTGATCCGCCCCCCCTCTCAGGGGTACATGTGTAGGTTTATTATATAGGTAAATTTGTGTCATGGAATTTTGTTGTACAGATTCTTTTGTCACCCAGGTATTAATCCCAATGCCCATTAATTATTTTTCTTTAGCCTCTTCTAGTCTAGAATAGTCCCCCCAGTCACCACCACCTTGGGGTTTTTTTGGTCACATGGAACTTTTGGGGTTGAGATGAGTTTACTAGATTGTCCCCTGCTCCATGCTGAGTTTATTTGTTTTTGAGAAGGAGACTCGCACTGTTGCCCTGGTGGGAGTGCAATCGCGTGATTTCGGCTAATGCGACCTCCACCTCCCGGGTTCACATGATTCTCCTGCCTCAGGCTCCCAAGTAGCTGGGATTATAGGCGCACACCACCACACCTGGCTAATTTTTTGTATTTTTAGTAGAGACGGGTTTTCACTATGTTGGCCTGACTGGTCTCAAACTCCTGACCCCGTGATCCTCCCGCCTCTGCCTCCCAAAGTGCTGGGATTACGGGCATAAGCCACTGCACCCGGCCTCCATGCTGAATTTCTGTAATAGTTTCTTCATGTTTGGATTCAGATCAAATATGTTTGGCAAGATTACTTTGTAGACGATGGTTTGTACTTCTCACTGCCTCATATCAGGGGGAACATAAAACCTGACCTGGGAATCCCACAGTGAACAAATGCATCTTAACAGTATATTATGCTGTGTGATGTGCTGAGTCCTCTGCTATGCAGTGAACACACAATGAGAACTGCTGATATGATTGGGCATACAGAGATAAAGAAAACTGAAGGGCAGGCATGTGGGTTGGGAATAGGTACACTTAACAGAAAATCCAACTCCCAGTAGTCCATCCCAATACAAGCCAGGAGGCAGGCAGCCCAGAGCTGATGTGACAGCTCCTCCTGATTCAGGGTCTTGCTCTCTTTCACTCTGCTGTCACTGGGCTGTGGCCTTGGGTCTCATGAATCTAAGATGGCTTTTGCCCCCCAGACATTGGGATCCCTTCCAGGCAGGGAGGAGAAGAGGGGCACACCAGCTGCCCTGATCCCCTTTTAAGAAGCTTTCCCAGGGTGGCACCCAGTGATTCTGCTCACACCTCATTGGTTAGGACTGATTTGCATGGTCGCCCCAACATGCACGATTGGGAAATGTAGTTGTTAGGAGCATTGCTACCCTGAGCAAAAACATGGTTCTGTTAGAAAGGAAGAAGGAGAGAATGGGGATTAGGTAGGCAATTGGCAGTCTTTGCCCTGAAGAATAAGGCAGATTGGGGTTTGTTTTGTTTCTTGATGTGTGATCTTATTTATTTGTTACTCTTAGAAAGTCTTTCATTTTCTTTTTTGACAAGGCTTAAACTTGGAGGTAGAAATTCTCAGAGAGGACAGCTCTGTCTCTTGGCAATCTGTTCTTGGCATTTTTGTTTGACCTCCTGCATTCTCTTGACCTAAAGCTGAGCACGTTCGGCTCTCCAACCTCTTATTTTTCTAAATATGCTGTTTCTTCAGAGAAATAGGCCTGCATTTGTGTTGCTGGACACATGGAGTGACACGACTGAATCTTGTGTGCTTTACTCCTGGGTCTCTTACTTTCTTTGTTTAGGGGCTTTCTCACAAAGCACTGCTGTTCATCATCTTCTTTGGAGAGACAGAAACATTTGTGGATTCTGCCATCTGTTTTGAGTCCCAGCACAGAGGCCCAGTAGCATCAATCAGTCCAGGAATACCCTTCTGTTCTCTTCAGCCAATAGTTATATTGATAACACTCAGATTGGCATCCATAGTGCAACCCAGAACAGATTTGAATTTTCTTTAAAAATTTTTTTTCAGATACCAGGTCTCACTCTGTCACCAGGACAGAGTGCAGTAGTGCGATCACAGCTCATTGCAGCCTTGAACTCCTGGGTTCAAGCAAGCCTCTTGCCTCAGTTTCCCCAGTAGCTGGGACCACAGGCGAGAGCCACCACACCCAGCAGACTTATGCTTCCTTTCTCCAGTTCTCCTTGGTCTCTAAAAAGAATGCCCCTTATGCAATGGCACATGGGCACGGCCATGCTCAGGACATCCTGCTTCTTGGGGAATTGACTTGGACCACAAAACCCTTCTGTTCTTTTCACTCAGAGCATCAGAATACACTTCTCATAATAGGTCCAAAGTTTGTGTTCATTGCCCACTTCAGTGACTTTCTGGCAGCCAGTGGCTGGGAAGGAGATGTTCAGCTTCATCTTTTTTTTTTTTTGAGATGGAGTCTCTCTGCAGCCTAGGCTGGAGTGCAGTGGTGCGATCTCGGCCACTGCAACCTCTGCCTCCTGGGTTCAAACAATTCCTCTGCCTCAGCCTCCCAAGTAGCTAGGACTACAGGTGCATGCCACCATGACAGGCTAATTTTTGTATTTTTAGTAGAGACGGAGTTTCACTATGTTGCCCAGGCTGGTCTTGAACTCTTGACTTCATGATCCACCTACCTCAGCCTCCCAAAGTGCTGGGATAACAGGTGTGAGCCATGGCCAGCTTCAGCTTCATCTTGAAACAGCTTAATCACCTCTGAGTCCCCACAAAAAAGAAAAGGTAGATTTTTGACAGCTAGAGAGACAGCTACACAGATTATATTAGAGTTTAGAAGTTCTCACAAGCCATTAGAAAATGGATTATTCCCTAGCCGTGGTAACAAGCAGCCACCGGAACGAATTTCCCATCTGTTCAGTCCATCAATGAGGACTTGGTTACCTTCCACAAGCTAACCAATCAACTTCTGAAGGCCAGTCAATCAGTGACTGGCTCACTGAAACACATCTATGGGAGCCAACCAATCAACAATAGCTCAGGCAGCAACCACACTTCCAGGGAGGCTGCCACTCAACTTAATGCCTCAGGAAGGCCTCCAGCACCTGAGCCCCACACCTTCCAAAACCCTATATAAGTCAGTGCTCCACTCAGAGAGATGGAGCTAACCAGCATAGCTCTCCCTTCCTGTGGGAAACAATACATTCAGCTTTGTTCCCTTATTTCAGGTATCTAAGTGGTTTTTCTATTACAATCAAACTAAAAGCCTATTCTTTAACTTGTTTGTATCTTCCATGATTAAGCCATTCGCCCAGCAAAGCCTTCAACCATCTGCATGCACAGCGTCCACGGATTAGGCACCAGTGCGTACAGAGACCTCTCCCTTGCAAGCTGATGGAGAAAGAGACAAAACGGGCCCAGGAGGCCTGTTATTGGGCAACCACCCAGGTGCAGGTTATCCCTAGAAGTGAGCAACCAAGAAGGTCTGGAGTAGCTGAGAAGCTCAGGCTTGATTTAATCCAATGCCTGCAAGCTAGAGGGGGCAAAGTGAGCGGTCATTCCAACAGTAGTTATAGTTGTTACAACACTCGATGACAGGTGTTGCAATTACAGGTGTTCTGTCTGTTTTGAGGAAGCTTTTTCGCTCTTTGCTAAGGGAATAAGGAATAAGTAACCGTTTTTTAGGTCAGGGAGTGGCAAACTGAAGTCCATGGGCCAATATCATCCAGGCTGGATGCAGTGGCGCGATCTCAGCTCACTGGAACCTCTGCCTCCTGGGTTCAAGCGATTCTCCTGCCTCAGTACTCACAAGTACATGCCACCACACCTGGCTAATTTTTGTATTTTTAATAGATGGGTTTAGTAGATGGGGTTTCACCATGATTGCCAAGCTGGTCTTGAACACCTAACCTTAAGTGATCTGCCCACTTCAGCCTCCCATGGTTTTATATATTTTTTAATGGATACATTCTTACAAATAGCATTTTTTTTATTGTGGTAAACTACACATAACATAAAATTTACCATTTTGACCATTTTAAAGTGTACAGTTTAGTGACATTAAATACATTCATAATGTTGTGCAAGCATCATCACTATTTCTAGAATTTTTCGTCATCCCAAACTAAAACTCTATCTATTAAACAGTAATTTATTCTCTGCCTGGCCCTTGCTAACCACTATTCTACTTTCTGTCTCAACAACTTGCCTATTCTAGGAACCTCATGTCAGTGGAATTACCCAGTACTTGTTCTTTTGTGTCTTGCTTTTTTCACTTTCTCAGTGAAACATTTTGCTTAATGTTTTCAAGGCTCATCCATATTGTAGCATGTGTCAGAATTTCCTTTTTCTTTTCTCTTTTTTGAGACAGGGTTTCGCTCTGTCACCCAGGCTGGAGTGCAGTGACGCAAATGTGGGCTCCCTGCAAACTCTGCCTCCCAGGTTCAAACGATTCTCCTGCGTCAGCCTCCTGAGCAGCTGGGATTACAGATGTGCGCCACCACACCCGGCTAATTTTTGTATTTGTAGCAGAAATGGGGTTTCACTATATTGGTCAGGTGGTCTCAAATTCCCAGCATCAGATGATCCATCTGCCTCAGCCTCCTAAAGTGCAGGGATTAAGGTGTAAGCCACCACGCCTGGCAGAATTTCCTTTTTTTTTTTTTTTTTTTTTTTTTTTGTTGAGATGGCATTTTGCTCTTGTTGCCCAGGCTGGAATGCCGTGGTGTGATCTCAGCTCACTGCAACCTCTGCCTCCCGGGTTCAAGCGATTCTTCTGCTTCAGCCTCCTGAGTAGCTGGGATTACAGGCATGCACCACCATGCCTGGCTAATTTTGTATTGTTTTAGTAGAGTTGGGGTTTCTCCAAGTTGGTCAAACTGATCTTGAACTCCTGACCTCAGGTGATCTGCCCACCTTGGCTTCCCAAAGTGCTGGGATTACAGGTGTGACCCACTTCCCTGGCCAGAATTTCTTCCTTTTTAAGGCTTAATACTATTCCAATGTATGCCTCTATTGCTTTTCGCTCTTCTCATCCATCTGTTGATGGACACTTAGAGTGTTTGCACCTCTGGCTATTGAAAATGGTGCTGTAATGAGCATGGGAGTGCAAGAGTACACAGGTAACCATTCTAAATGCTCATGTAAATGCCGACAGAACGTTCTCTGTCTTGCCTCTTGGCATTCAGAGCCTAAAATATTTACTGTCTCTACAGAAAACGTTTGTTGGCTCTTAGTTAAGGGATGGGTTCAGGACAGCTCTGAACAGAAGCCCATTCACGGGCTGGTGAATGAGGAGGAGAGAGGAAACGCTATTGCTTGGTGGGAATGAATGTCTGGGACCTCTATTGGTTTTTTAGGGCCGCCATGACAAAGTACCACAGACTAAGTGATTTCAGCAACAGAAATTTGTTTTCTCACAGCTCTGGAAGCTGAAGTCTGAGCTCAGGTACCGACAGGGCTGGTTTCTTCCGAGGCCTTTCTCCTTGCCTGAACAAGGCCGCCTTCACAGGCTTT
Organism: Sapajus apella; assembly: GCF_009761245.1. Taxonomy (NCBI): domain Eukaryota; kingdom Metazoa; phylum Chordata; class Mammalia; order Primates; family Cebidae; genus Sapajus; species Sapajus apella. The sequence goes on along the minus strand of NW_022436949.1, from coordinate 44,831,188 downwards.
CTCTGTGTGTGTCTGTGTCAAAACCTCTTCTTATTAGGACACCAGTCAGATTGGATCACGGCCCACCCCAATGTCCTCATTTAACCTAGTTACCTCCTTAATGACCCTGTCTCCAAAACCAGTCACATTCTGCAGTACTGAGGATTAGAGCATCAACATGTTTTTGTTTGTTTGTTTGTTTGTGTGTGTGTGTGTTTTTGAGACAGGGTCTTGCTCTGTCATCCAGGCTGGAGTGCAGTGGCATGATCTTGGCTCACTGCAGCCTCCAACTTCTGGACTCAAGCAATCCTCCCACCTCAGCCTCCCAAGTAGCTGGGGCCACAGGCATGTGCCACCATGCCTGGCTAATTTTTAAATTTTTTTTTTTTTTTTTTAAGAGACAGAGTCTTGCTATGTTGCCCAGGCTGCTCTCTCACTTCTGAGCTCAAGTGATCCTCCTGCCTCAGCCCCACGAAGTGCTGGGATTACAGGTGTGAGCCACCATGCCCGGCAACATGCGAATTTTGAGGGGATACATTTCTGCCATAGTAACGTCTGTACTCCACATAGGACATGCCACGCCTTCAACAGCACAATTCTTTTTTTTTTTTTTTTCTTTGAGATGAAGTTTTACTCTCATTGTCCAGGCTCGAGTGCAATGGCATGATCATGGCTCACCGCAACATCTGCTTCCCAGGTTCAAGCGATTCTCCTGCCTCAGCCTCTTCAGTAGCTGGGATTACAGGCATGCGCCACCACACCTGGCTAATTTTTGTATTTTTAGTAGAGATGGGGTTTCTCCATGTTGGTGAGGCTGGTCTCGAACTCCTCACCTCAGGTGATCTGTCCACCTCGGCTTCCCAAAGTGCTGGGATTATAGGCCCGAGCCACCATGGCCGGCCTCACAACAAGTTTTTGCCTGAATTGGTGGTGATGATGTTGGAAGTGAGGAAAGATACACAGATGCACTCATGTCCTCATAAACATCAGCTCCAAAACGGGGCAGGCCTGAGTCTGCAAGTGAAGAAAATTCACTTTCACAGGGCCGCCTTAGGACAAACACTAAAGCCTTCCTAATTGTATTTCTTCCACTAAGCAGTACAGAATTTCCTATATATTCTTTTCTTATGACAATAAGAGTGAAAAAAAATCCAGTATAATTTTAGCAGCAATTAACCTGAATTCACACAGAAGTGCCTTGGCCCTGCTGGGTGCAGGCTGCAGTGCGGGTGGCCGGTCCAGGTTTTCTGCTGGGGATTCTGCTCCCACCTCCCTCCACTCTGCAGCTGGAGGCCATCACCACCTTCACACCTGTCCATGGTTAGCTCTTCTCTATTTCAAAGCAGTAACGAGCAGAGGACACTTTGAAGGAATATGACCAGATATACTGTGGGGTCAAGAAATGACCCTGTCCCTCACGAGGCAGCTGGCACCAAACTCGTGTTACATTTTTCTTTCTTTTCTCTGGCTCAGAGGCAGAAAAATGCTAGAGTTTCTGACCTATGACATAAAAACACAATCAGAAAAAAAAAAAAAAATCCAGCTCACAGATCCCTGCACTTAAAACTCCCCCTCCCCCGATGGAATAAGAGTAGAAGCAGAAATTTTTAGAACAAAAACTTTGCATAGACTGACCTTGTTTTACGTTAGGACACTGGAACACATTCTAGTCAGATGAAATTGGAAGCAACATTAGATAAAAGAGCGAAGTATGGGAACGATAATAAGAAAATCCTTTTGAAATACCTTAGAAACAGCAAAATATTTCTAGCGCCTCAAAATTGATTTGGAGAATGTGGAATGATTTGTATAAAATAGAGGCTCTTGAAGTAAAAGAAGAGGCTATTTACTTCTAAACTAGATTTAAGGACAGTGGATTAGACATTAAAAATAAAAGAATCAGGCTACCAATATTTAATGTCAAACCCTTAGTGCTGTTAGGATGATAATGCTTTTTCTTTATATGTATATATAATGCAAGACTTTCTTTAATATCTTATCTCTATTGTTTCCTTTACCTGTTGTTTTTAGTAGCACTTGTCATTGTTTGTCTTTGAGTATATTTTCTTTTCTTCTTCTTCTTCTTCTTCTTTTTTTTTTTTTTTTTTTGAGACAGGGTCTCATTCTGTTGCCCAGGCTGTGTAGTGGTGCAACTGCAGCTCACTGCAGCCTCAACCTCCCAGGGTCAATTGAACCTCCCACCTCAGCCTCCTGAGTAGCCAGGACTACAGGCGTGTGACACCATGCTAGGCTAATTTAAAAAAAAAAATTTTATAGAGACAGTGTCTCACTATGTTGCCCAGGCTGGTCTGGAACCATTAAGCTTAAGCAATCCTCCTACCTTGGCCTCCCAAAGTGCTTGGATTACAGGTGTGAGCCAATATGCTTGGCCTCATTTTACTTTTTTAGTGGTGTTTTTGTTTGTTTGTTTGTTTGAGAAGAGACAGGATCTCGCTATGTTGCCCAGGCTGGAGTGCAGGGGCTATTCACAGGTGTGATTCCGCAACTAATTAGAATGGGAGTTTCTACCTTCTCTGGTTCTAACCTGAGCCGATTCACCCCTTGATATGGTTTGGCTGTGTCCCCATCCAAATCTCATTTTGAATTGTAGTTCCCATGATTCCCATGTGTTGTGGGAATCATGTGGATGGTAATGGAATCATGAGGGTGGGTCTTTCCCTTGCTATTCTCATGATGGTGAATAAGTCTCACCAGATCTGATGGTTTTATAAAGAGGATTTCCCCTGCACAAGCTGTCTTGACTGCTGCCATGTAAAACATGACTTTGTACCTCATTTGCCTTCTGCCATGATTATGAGGCCGCCACAGCCATGTGGAACTGTGAGTCCATAAAAGCCTCTTTCCTTTATAAATTACCCAATTTCAGGTGCATCTTTATTAACAGTGTGAGAACTAATACACCCCTCCTTTGGCAACCTGGTGGTCCCCAGCTCCTGACAGGTCACAGTATTAATGCCAAACTTAGTGTGTACACTGAATCAGCATAGCACACCACACCTCAGAACTCCTGGGACCAAGCAATGCTGCCATCTCAACCCCCCGAATAGGCAAACGCCACCACACATGGCTAATGGTGTTTTTGGATCAGTAGAATTTTAAAATTTGTTACTTTTCGCCCTTTGTGGTATGAGCTATTTATGTCTTTTTAAAGACATGCTTTCGTTCATTGAGGTCAAAAAATATCTGCTTCTCTATTTCCTTCAAAAAGGTTTTTCAGGCCGGGCGCGGTGGCTCACGCCTGTAATCCCAGCACTTTGGGAGGCCGAGGCGGGTGGATCACGAGGTCAAGAGATCGAGACCATCCTGGTCAACATGGTGAAACCCCGTCTCTACTAAAAATACAAAAATTCAGCTGGGCATGGTGGCGTGTGCCTGTAATCCCAGCTACTCAGGAGACTGAGGCAGGAGAATTGCCTGAACCCAGGAGGCGGAGGTTGCGGTGAGTCGAGATCGCGCCATTGCACTCCAGCCTGGGTAACAAGAGCGAAACTCCGTCTCAAGGAAAAAAACAAAAAACAAACAAACAAAAAAAACAAAAAGGTTTTTCATTTTGCCCTTTGCAATTAGGTCTTTCATCAAAGCAGGGCCTGTTTTTGTGTGTCAGGGAAGGTGAGGATCTAATGGGTATTTGTTGCTATATGGTTAAGCCCTTGCTCAAGTCTTCTGAGACAGCTTCTTCCCTTGACTTCAGGAACATCTCCCATCTGACTCCAGATGTTGCCCTCATCTGACTTCTTGCTACTTCTTGACTTCCACTGATGATGCTTCTCCTCTTTGCACTGTCTGAGTGATGGAGTGCCCTGGGAGGTCCTTTCCTCTCCTATCTGTCCAGATCCTCTCAACCTTCTCTCTCTAGATACCCTCGTCCAAGCCCAGGGCTGAAGCCACAGCTGTAGGCCGAGCATACCACGTTCATGTCTTTCCCCTCTCCCTTTGGGTCTCCTCATAGCTCATCATTTCCCGCCACTCAGGCCTCCACTGCAGGGTTGCCTTCTTGGCGAGGCCTTCCCTGACCACACCATGTAAAATAGCAGCACCTGTCCCTCTCTACACAGACTTGCTTTTTTCTGTAGGAAAGTATCGTCAGTCACCTCCTGATCTTATATTAGAAATGGATTCTAAATTGTGTGTCCTGCACTACAGCGCATGCTTCACGGACTTTGAATTGATTGCTGATGAATCTAAATGACTAAGAATAATGCCTGGCATATTATAGATGCTCAATAAATGTTTATAATAAAAGAGTCAATGATAACCATCATTTCATACAGTGCTTTATAGCATATGAAGTTCTTTCACATGTAATCATATTCCTCCCAGCATCAATTTACTCCTCACAGGCATGAATTTGCCTACATTTGTGAATGTCAGAGCAATGACTTCTCCTCCTTTGGAAGCGTCTTGAAATGTTTGACGCAGAATATTTGATTTTCTTCCCAGTTCTGCCATTATTAGATCTGTGACGGTCACTTGAGGAGATTGAACTATAATGTCTCTATGATGACTTCGAGCCGTGCCATCTGTCCCTCGATGTTTCACATAAAAGGAATGTAGCTTTGATAACGTGACAAGCAATTCAGATTAACACAAAGGACAAAAGTGTTTGCGTGCTAAGCCTCAAGAAATCCAGAGCTATTTAGATTAGTAATTCTCAATTGTTTCTTTTCAGCAAAAATACATGCTCATGGCCCACACTGATTTTCATACCACCATAAACATATTTTTTCCAGAAGCAAAACACTATAGAACATTTGCATTCATCAGCACTGTCAATAGCTAACTCCTTGAATCACAGCCCACATTTACATGTGGGGTCATCTAGCATCAAGATGCCTCCAGGAGACAGGCAACAATATCCAGACCTTTCTCCACCTTGTACTGCTAAGTCAGTAAAATCTGTGAAGCCAAGTGGATTAAAACACACATTTGGCAAGTACGAGAAGCCAGGGAAATCCATTCATTTGCTAAATCTACTGAGGGCTTCTGAGCTTAATACATGAAAATTTGGTTGATTGTGTTCAAATGATTGGTTTATACTCTGACTCATTTTACAGCAAAAATGTAATGAATCTGTCCATGTCTCTCTCTGGGGACACACAAGACACCTTGAGGGGAATATGAAAATAGATCTCTACTTCTCTGGGAACCCAGCAGGCCAGTTATGTCATTGAAAGCCTGAGCACTGTGGGTCAGGCTCTTTTGTGTAGAGACAGTTCCGAATCTCAAAGTACACATTCAATGGGAGAGTTTCTGGGCACTTTCCAGGGGGCAGTGAGGCTCAAAGCCCTGTTAACAGAGTTGTAGGAGGCAGAGGTGACACATCAGTAAAGCAGGGAGTGCTGGACGTCAGAGCCTCTTATCAGAGACAGGGCTAACTGCCCTCGGGGAAATCACCTGTGAAGGCAGCTTGGGGATGGAGGCTGATGAACAGTGAAATAACAATGGCATCTGGAGGGACTTGCCTGGGGCCCAAAGGAGCAGGGCACAGACCAGACACAAAATCAACTCAAAGTGGGCTAAAGACAACCGGACCAAAACTCCAGAACTACTAGAAGGAAACGGGGAAAGCTCCGTGACTTTGGTCCCGGCATTTCTTTGGATATGACTCCAAGGGCACAGGCAACAGAAGCAAAAATAGACAAATGGGATTAGATCAAACTAAAAAGCTTCTGCATGGTAAAGGACACAGTCAATAGACTGAGACAGCCTACAGCATGGGAGAAAGTATTTGCAAATCATAGATCTGATAAGAATAATATACATAAAATATATAAGGAATTAACTCAATAGAAAACAGGCCAGGCACGGTGGTTCACGCCTGTAATCCCAGCACTTTGGGAGGCCAAGGCGGGTGGATCACTTGAGGTCTGGGGTTCGAGACCAGCCTGGGCAACATGGTGAAACCCTGTCTCTACTAAAAACACAAAAATTGGCCAGGCGTGGTGGCGGGCGCCTATAATCCCAGCTACTTGGGAGGAGGAGGCAAGAGAATCACTTGAACCTGGGAGGTGGAGGTTGCAGTGAGCCGAGATTCTGCCACTGCACTCCAACCTGGGCAATAGAGTGACTTCGTCTCAAAAAAAAAAAAAGAAACAAAACAAATCATCCAATTTAAAAGTAAACAAAAGACCTAAATAGATACTTCTGAAAAGAAGACATATAAGTATCCAACCGGTATTTGAGAAAATGCTCAGTATCACTAATCATGAGGGAAATGAAAATTAAAACTACAACAGGGTATCACCTCAAACCTGTTAGGATGGTTACTGTAGAAAAGATCAAAGATAACAAGTATTGGTGAGAACGTGGAGAAAACGAAATCCTTGTTTGTGGGAATGTAAATTAGTACACCATATGGAAAACAGTTCAGAGTTTCCTCAAAAAAGTAAGAATAGATTCAGCAATCCCACTCCTGGGTGTATCTGGAGGATATGAAATCAGAATGTCAAAGAGATATTTGCACTCCCATGTTTATTGCATCACTATTCACAGTAGTTGAGATATGGAATCAAATTAAGTATCCATCAACAAATAAATGAGCCTGGGTGCACTGGCTCACACCTGCAATTCCAGCACTTGGGAGGCTGAGGCAGGAGGATGGCTTGAGCCCAGAAGATCAAGACCAGCCTGGGCAATGCAGTGAGACCCGGTTTCTACAAAAAAACTTCAAAACTGAGCCAGGTGTGGTGGTGCACATTTGTAGTTCCAGCTACTTGGGAGGCTGAGGAGGGAGGATTCTCTTGAGCCCAGGAGTTTGAGGCTGCAATGAGCTGTGATAGAGCCAATGCACTCTAGCTTGAGCAACAGAGTGAGACTCTCTCTCTCTCAAAAAAAAAAAAAAAACCCACAGCCTACGGATAACTGATAAAGAAAACGTGGTGTATATATACACAACGGAATGCTATACAGCCTTTAAAAAGAAGGAAATTCTGTCATTTATGACAACATGGATGAACCTGGAGGACATTATGTTAAGTCAGATCCCTAATTCCTGAGCTACCAATCAGTAGTGGTCTGTGGCCTGTTAGGAATTGGGCCACACAGCAGGAGGTGAGCAGTGGACTAGCCAGTGAAGCATCATCTGTATTTACAGCTGCTCCCCATCACTCACATTTCTGCCTAAGCTCTGCCTCCTGTCCGATCAGCGGCAGCATTAAATTCTCATAGGGACACAAACCCTATTGGGAACTGTGCATATGAGGGATCTGGGTTGTGCACTCTTTATGAGAATCTAGGGCCTGATCATCTGTCACTGTCTCCCATCACCCCCAGATGGGACCATCTAGTTGCAGGAAAACAAGCTTGGGGTTCCCTCTGATTCTACGTTATGGTGAGTTGTATAATTATTTCATTATATATTATGGCATAGTAATAACATAAATAAAGTACACAATAAATGTAATGCGCTTGAATCATTCCCAAACCATCCTGCCCGCCCCACAATTTTTGTGGAAAAATTGTCTTCCACAAAACCGAGCCCTGGTGCCTAAAAGGTCGGGGACCACTGTGTTCAGGGAAATAAGCCAGGCATGGAAAAATACATGCCACACCACCTCAGTAACATAGAATCTAAAGAAGTCACAACTTAGAGAAACAGAGTAAAATGGTGATTACCAGAGGCTGGGATTGGGGTATTAGGGAAATATCAGCTAAAGGACACATAATATCAACTAGACAGGAAGAATAAGTTCAATAAATCCCTTTTTTATTTTTCAGAGACAGGGTCTTGTTCTGTCACCCAGACTGGAGTGCAGTGGTGCAAACTTGGCTCACTGCAGCCTTGAATTCCTAGGCTCAAGCAATCTTCTTGGCTCAGCTAGGACTATAGGTGTGTGTCCCTCTGACTGGCTAGGACTACAAGCATGTGCTACTATGCCTGGCTAATTTTTTTTTTTTTTTTTTGTAGAGACAACTTCTGGCTATATTGCCCTGACTGGTCTTGAACTCCTGGCCTCAAGTAATCCTCCCGCCTAGTCCTCCCAAAGTGCAATGATTACAGGCATGAGCCACCATGCCTGGCCTTGAGATGTATTGTACATTATGATGACTATGGTTGAGAATAAGATATTGTTTACTGAAACCGGCTAAGACAGTGGATTTGAAATGTTTTCATCATAAAAGAAAGGTAAGTGTATAAGGCAATGCATATTTTAAATAGCTTGATTTAGCCATTCCACAATATATACATATATCAAAACACCATGTTATACATCCTAAATATATATGATTTTTACTCGTTAATTTTAAAAAAAGAGTAGCCCCAGTGTTAGATATCCAAGAGCAGCAGTTTTGTCCTGGGAACTACAGACTTAGGGTTCAGACACAGGATAGGTGTCATGTCATTGGCAATTTCATCAGAACCTAAGAGGTATGGTGTGTATCAGTCAGGAGAGGCCTACTACTGTAACGTTCAATATCCAAATCTCATTGGCTTGTTCAAAAGACTCACAATCCAATATGGACTGGTGGGTGGGGACTGGGGACTCTGCTCCCAGGAAGCACCAGATGCTCAGCTGTGGTGGGGCATGGTGAGCAGGCAGCCTCCACCCAGCAGCTCTGTTAAGGTCTGTCTCAAACAGAGGGCCGACCTGGGGTTATGCCCTTCTTGGGGCAGCCCACATCTGGTGAGTGAGGTGTGGGTATAAAAACCCAGTCATTGCAGGCCAAGGCAATACACCTCCAATGGGCAATATTCACTCCACAGCTCCTCACTGGGTTGGCCAAGGCTTTGTTGGGTCTGCATTGGACTTCAGAGTCTTCCCCTCTACCTATTCTTAATTTCTCCCACTGTCCTTCACTATTTTTTAGAAGCAGAGTCTCACTCTGTTACCTGGGCTGGAATGCACTGGTGCAATCATAGCTCACTGCAACCTCGAACTCCTGGGTTCAAGCAACCCTCTTGCCTCAGCCTCTTGAACAGCTAAGACTATATGTTTTCGTTGTTGTTGTTGTTGCCCAGGCTGGTCACAAGTGATCCTCCCACTTAGGCCTCTCAAAGTGCTGGGAACCATTTTCCTTTACGGTTGTTGATCCCTGATATCTTTTTTTTTTTTTTTCTTTGAGATAGGATCTTGCTCTGTCACCCAGGTTGGAGTGCAATGGCGCAATCTTGCTTCACTGCAACCTCCACCTCCCAGGTCCTAGCAATTCTTGTGGCGCAGCCACCAGAGTAGCTGGGATTACAGGTGTGTGCTACCACACCTGGCTAATTTTTATATTTTTAGTAGAGCCTGATGGCCATGCTGGTCTTGAACTCCTGGCCTCAAGTAATCTGCCCATCTCAGCCTCCCAAATTGCTGGTATTACAGGTGTGAGCCACCACTTCTGGCCCCTGGTAAATATCTTACACCCCAAATTCCATCTCAGTATCTACTTTCAGAGTGCCTCTGCTATGACAACTTTGCAAAACCCTAAGCCTGGAGTATTTGGCTAAAGAGGATGTGGCGTCTTCCTGAAACTGGTTTCAAGAGTAACAGATATCTGCAGTGGACATGTTTTTACCCTCTGGTGTCAGTGGCCTCAGCTTCAGTTAGATTCCTTTTGGCATTTTGTTGTTTTTGTTTTATTTTTCAGACCAAGTCTCACTCTGTCACCCAGGCTGGAGTGCAGTGGCATGATCTTGGTTCACTGGAACCTCTGCCTCCTGGGTTCAAGCAATTCTTATGCCTCAGTCTCCCAAGTAGCTGGGACTACAGGCATGTGTGACCACGCCCTGCTAATTTTTGTATTTTTAGTAGACACAGGGTTTCACTATGTTGGCCAGGTGGGTCTCAAACTCCTGACCTCAGGTGATCCACCTGCCTTGGCCTCCCAAAGTGCTGGGATGACAGGCATGAGCCACCACACCTGGCCCAATTAGATTACTTTTGACCCCCACATTTCTCCTTTTTTGGAATGGTGCCACTCATGATTGCAATTGTTCTCTTTCATGGTGAGAATTTTGAGAGGTTCTCATTTCTCCCTTGTTGCAATAGAGCCACTCATGATTGCAATCATCCTCTTTAAAGGTGAGAATTCTGAGTGGGTCCATCTTTGCATGGCCCTCCTTTTTTCCTGCTATTCAGTGTGGAGTTACTTTTGAGGAAACTGGATTTTAAAAAAAAAAAAAAAAAAAAAAAAAAAAAAGTAATGGTTTTAAATGATTATATTCTTCCTACAAAGTTATTTTAAGGCTCATTTCTTCAGAGACCTTCTCCTCCATGGCCTTACTCTCACTTAAGCACAGATAGCTCTTCAATCTAAAACTCTCGCTCTAAACTTCCTCTTGAAAAGCAGTTTTCCTTGTTATTCAAGCTCCATCCAACCTTATCATCCACTACATGAGTTTGCAAATTCTGTGTCCCAGCCAAGGGGATCTAGCTGATCTTTCATCTTAGGCCCATTTCCAAAACTATGCCTGAAACCCCTACCTTGTGCCTCCTCTCTGCCTGAGGCTACTCCCCTCGCTTCTCATTCTATTTCAAATCTCTCCTCCACAGAGACTTTTTAGACCTCACTGATATTTTGCCCCCTGCACACTTGTATTTAGGAGTCGTGTGCTACCTTGAACCCTCTGTTACTCTCTTATATAAATGTCCCTTCTCCCCATCTCAACTATATACATACTCTTTGTATCTTCCAGAGTCTTATGCTCAATATATGTTTATTTTATTTTTCCTGACCCTGATTTCACCCACAATGGCAGGTGTTCCGTTATCTCTTCCTCCATACCAAGCCACCCACAGTCCTGTGGGTTGGCTGACCTCAGCTGGGAAGTTCTCACTTGGGGTCTCTCATGTAGTTGCAATGAAATGTCAGCTGGGGCTTCAGTCCTCTGAGGACTTGGCCAGGCTGAACACCCATGGCACCTCACTCTCATGACGTGCATTGGAGCTGGGTATTGGCTGGAAGCTCAGCTGGCTCTGTCCCTCACAGCACTCCTACTCAGCCTCACCATGTGGTTTTCACAGCCTGATATCTGGGCTTGTAGAGGGAGCATTCCAAGGGCAAGGGATCCAAGATTCCCAGGCAGAAGCTGCAAGGCATATTCTGACCTGTCCTCAGAAGTCCCAGAGTGTTGCTTCCACCACATTCTCTTGGACAAAGCAAGTCAAGTATTTCACTTGAAATTTTATAAAACTTAGGAAGCAAATAAGAAAGCATGCAAAATCACTTTACATAATTGTCATAGAGCTGTTCGGCTCTGATTGGTATGCATTACTGTGTGTATATGTCTTATCTCTAGAAGTAAAAAAAAATTAAAAATGGTTACAACAATTTTTTTCTTAGAGGTATTTTTTCCTGAATTTTTAAATTTTTAAAAATTAAACAAAAACTTTTTTGCAGAATATTGCTTCTTTTCATCTTCTCCGGAGCTATCATGGTGGCTGAACCAGGTCTCAGGGAAGCTTTGGGATAGGGGAGCTGATATCAAGCAGCCTCTTGCCTCCCTGCCTCTTTATGGAGCCTGACTCCCCTCCCTGTAGCCAGTTCACATGTTCCTTCATCAACAAAGGCTTCACGAATGGCCATTGGTGTGTTCCAGGTATAGCTTTAACTGCCAAGGGTATTTGGATGGATAAAGTAGCCATGGCCCCTCTCCTTGGGGTGCTTGAGTCTAGCAGAGCCCCTGTGTGCTTCCCACTTTGCTGACTAGAATTCCCCACCTGGAACTGGCAGTTAGTGGTCCTATATGTCTCCTGGGCCCCTTTAGAGTCCTATATACTTGCTTGGTAAGGTAAGTCAATTCTAGCCCATGCATTTATGTAAATATTGTGACTCAACAAATCTTTTTAACTTCCAGTTTAAAAGAAAGCATTGGAACAGTAGCCATCAAGTTATAACACTGTCATGCCAGAGACTAATTCCAGTGATGTGACCATTCAGCCCAGGGAAAGAAAATCTGAGAAGCCATCAAGACAATGTCATACCTGCAGGAGACCCCACTTGCTCCGTCCACCTCAAGTAGGTCCTGCTGTTCTGGTCTCTCCACTCTGCTGAGTCACATGGCTACTCCCATACTTCATCTCACTGCAAATATGGCTGTGTGTCAAGAGTAAAATAATGGTCTGGTGCAGTGGCTCATGCCTGTAACCCCAGAACTTTTGGAGGCTGAGGCGGGAGGATTGCTTGAGCCCAGGGGAGTTTGAGAGCAGCTTGGGCAAAATGATGAGATTCCAGTTCTACAAAAATAAGCAAATAGATCGATACAAAACAATACAATACAATATACAATACAATACAATACAATACAAAATACAATACAATACAATACAATGGACATGAGCACAACCAGGGTCCAGGCAATACAAGATAGCACAAGGAGCTGACAATTTGCCTCAGCAATTGAGCCAAAGGAATAGTTAGCAGCTGATTTTAGACATGTCCTATAATGCTGTGCACTTCATTTATTGTCAAAGGAACACATGAATAAGATAGGAATTAAAACAGATTTTCAAATATTTTCTTGAAATTGGCTTCAGTTCCCAGAGGAGATTATTCCATAACATTGTTTTTTCTCTTTCAACAAGAATTTCTTCACATTGGTTGCCAACCACCCATTATGCTGCGTAGAAGTATTAATCATCCCTGTGGAATTTTATATTTTCCAAGCCTCTTAAAAAAATCCGCCCTCTCCTCTGCCTCCACCCATGGTGCTCACAGACCACTGCCCTGCGGGCACACACCGACTAATCGTTTTTTTTTTTGTTACCGGCTTGCCAGGCCAAGTTGCTAAATGGACTTGATTCATCAAATACTTGTGAACTCAGGGAAATCTCATCAAATTTATTTAAATCAGCCCCAGACACAGAAGTGGGTCAGTGTGTCCCCATTTATTGCATGGTGTGCTGAAGTCCCCATAAGAGATGGAAAGCAGACACAGGGTGAGGCCACAACACAGCAGGCCTTGTGTTGTGCTCTTGGTCTCTAACCCATTACCTAGGAATATATGCAGCACAGTAATGATGGTTTCAGACACGCTCAGTGCATAGTCTGACTCAACATCTCACTCTGATGGAAAGAACCTCAGTAGCCAGTGACTGAACAAGACCTGAACGTGCATGGCACCGTGAAACCAGGCACGTGGAAGCAGGTTTCCAGCAGGGTTCCAAGACAGGCTGGAGACTGGCTCTTCCTAAAGTCTTGCCCATCTGTCAGTTGTATCATCGTCCACCTGGTTACTCAGCCCTGAGCCTCAGAGTCAACCTCTCTTTCTCCCACTTCACCCGCCCCCATCTCCCCACCACCATATTCAGTACATCAGCCAAGCTCGTTGGTTCCAGGGACACAATATCTACATCCTCAAACCTACCGCTTCTCTCTACACTCACCAGCCTCACTCCAGCCCAAGCCAACTCACTTTTCCACGTGGACAACTGCAGTCTCCTGGCTTACTAACACATTTAACCAAAGAAGAAAAAAAGAATTAAAAATGTCTACCAGACAAAAAAGACTATAACAAAATCAACAATGAATTTTTAAACAGGAAAAATATCACAACAGACATGCTTAAGGTTAGACTCCTTAATATAGAAAGAGCTAATAGAGATTATTAGAAAAAATAATATTCAAAGAGAAAATGGGCCAATAATAGTTCATAATAAAAAAAAGTATAAAGCATTTTTTTTTTTTGAGATAGAGTCTCGCTTTCTTACCCAGGCTAGAGTGCAGTGGCACAATCTCAGCTCACTGCAACCTCCACCTCCTGGGTTCAAGCAATTCTCCTGCCCCAGCCTCCTGAGTAGCTAGGATTGCAGGCACCCACCACCATGCCCAGCTAATTTTTGTATTTTTAGTACAGATTGGATTTCACCATGTTGTCCAGGCTGGTCTTGAACTCCTGACCTCAAGTGATCTGCCCACCTTGGCCTCCCAAAGTGCTGGGATTTATAGGTGTGAGCCACTGAGCCTGGCCAAGCATTTCTAAACAAATGAAAAGATGCTCAGTCTCACTCTAATAAGAAAATACAAATGCAAAGTTTAATGAGATGCAGTTGACACTTAGAGAATTAGTAAAATTAAAAAAGTGTTAAAACCCCTGGATGGTGATGAGGGGATGGTGATGATTGGTCCATCCTCTTTGGAGGGCCATTTAAAAAGCACCAACTAAATTTTAACATCATATGCTCTTTGACTTGGCAATTCTGCATCTAGGAATGTGTCTTATGCATGTATTTGCACATGAACATGAAGATACAAATGCACATTGCAGTAACAAAAGAAAGCAGCCAAATGCCCATTGGTAGAGGCTGGGTAAGTAAATTCTGGTATAGAGTATACAGTGCAACAGTGAAAAGAATCAAACAATATTACTTGATATGGATAACAGAAATTTTCCCTTCCTTCCTTCCTTCCTTCCTTCCTTCCTTCCTTCCTTCCTTCCTTCCTTCCTTCTTCCCTTTCTTCCCTTTCTTCCCTTTCTTCCTTCTTCCCTTTCTTCCCTTTCTTCCCTTCCTTTCTTTCTCTCTTTCTTTCGGAGTCTTGCTTGGTCGCCCAGGCTGGAGTGCAGTGGCACAATCTCTACTCACGGCAACCTCTGCCTCCTGGGTTTAGGCAATTCTCCTGCCTCAGACTCCTGAGTAACTGGGACTACAGGTGCACACCACCACACTCAGCTAATTTTTGTATTTTTTAGTAGAGATGGGGTTTTACTATATTGATCAGGCTGGTCTCAAACTCCTGACCTCGTGATCTGGCTGCCTTGGCCTCTCAAAGTCCTAGGATTACAGGTGTGAGCCACCATGCCCAGCTGATAAGATAAATTTTCTAGACGTATTGTTAAAATATAAAAAGCAAAATCCAGAGGATACAAGATGCTATCATATACATGTGTGTAGAGACTTACGAACATACATTACATCTATTGCTTGCATATGCATAGATTGTTTCTGGGAAGATACACAAGAAATCCAACAGTGGTTGTCTCTGGAAAGGTGATCTGAGAATCTGGAATAAAGGAGAAGAAATTTAGGCTGTATTTCCTTTTATGATGTTTTAATTTGCACCATATTTAAGAATGACGTATTTTTACAAAACTGTTAAGATGAAAAGAAAAAGTGGTTGGCCAGGTGCATTGGCTCACACCTGTAATCCCAGAACTGTGGGAGGCTGAGGCAGGTGGATCATTTAAGAGCAGGAGATCAAGATCAGCCTTGCCAACATGGTGAAAACCCGTCTCTTCTAAAAATACAAAAATTAGCTGGGCATGGTGGGGTGCCCCTGTTAATTTCAGCTACTCAGGAGGCTGAGGCAGGAGAATCACTTGAACCCAGGAGGTGGAGGTTGCAGTGAGCCAAGATCACACCACTGCATTCCAATCTGGATGAGAGAGCAAAATTCCATCTCAAAAAAAAAAAAAAAGAACCAGTTATTAGCAGTCATTTTAAAGGAAAATATTAGTAATACTTTTCTAGAAAATGTGAAGTTTTACTTAGAGAGATTGTAAAAATTCCACTTCTATTACATCTTTTCTTTTTCAGAATTATTGTGCATAAACTAATACTTCAAGCCTAGCCAATATGGCGAAACCTTGTCTTTGCTAAAAATACAAAAATTAGCCAGGCATGGTGGTGGGAGCCTGTAGTCCCAGCAAATGTGATTCAAACCTACGCAAGATGGTTGCTGAATTGATGGTGTTCTCAAAACACACTGAGATCCATGGATGATGGTTGCTGCTACAGAATAATTAGTTAGAGCCTAAGACTCAATTTAGGATAATGAATAATAGTTATTGGGAAAGAGATTTATATTTTTCTTTTTTTTTAAGACATGGTCTCATGCTCTTACCCAGGCTGGAGTGCAGTGGTGCAATCATGGCTCAGACACCTAGACCTCCTAGGCTCAAGCGATCCTCCCACTTCAGCCTTCTCAGCAGTTGGGACTACAAGTGTATGCCACCACACCCTGCTAATTGTTTAGTTTTTTGTAAAGACAGGGGCTTATGATTTTGCCCAGGTTAGTCTTGAACTCCTAGCACCCTCCCTCTGGGCCCAGGGACTATGACAGAAGAGGTGGGTGCATGAGATTGTAAGGGCTGGTTTTGAGGGACAGAATTAGTTCAGACCCTCCAAATCAAGGATGGGTACACAGATGTCTAAACAGCTGGTAAAATAAGGGATTTTGCCACTTGAATTTTTACATGCGTGGCACCTTTTCATTCATTTCAACCATTAAGAATTTTCTGCTTCACCTAGAAAATTTTTACTGAGAGGATATAAAGTTACCTGTGACAAAATCTCCTGGGGATAATACTCCTAGTTATGAGATTTATGAGGATAGATATGTATTTAAAATTTTATTTTCAGCTGGGTGCAGTGGCTCACTGAGGTGGGTGAATCACCTGAAGTGAGGAGTTCGAGACCAGTCTGAACAATATGGTGAAACCTCATCTCTATGAAAATTATAAAAATTAGCTGGGCATGGTGGAGTGCACCTGTAGTCCCAACCTGAGAGGTGGAGGTTGCAGTGAGCGGAAATTGCACCACTGCACTCCAGCCTGGGTGACAGAGTGAGACTCATCTCAAAAAAACTTTTTTTTTTAGCCACCTTAGGACAAATGACTAAAAGACCACAAAAAGCATTGTAACACAACAAAAGTCTCTAAATTCCTTAGCCTCAAAGGTTTTTAACAATGCTTACATGTTGAATAGCTCATTGCTATGAGTCTGTAACAAAAACCAAGATTACAGAAGCTCAATGCATAGAAGTTAAAGATCGATAAAGTCAATTTTATAACCTCACTTTTGGCTTTCTGTTTGTTGGGTTTTATATGACTTTAAAATTGTGAAGAGGTAATGAATGCCTGTCCACATCCTTTCCTATCTGGCTAAAACATATAATTGGCTCTAAGTCTTTTGGCTCTGAGTCCATTAGTCATGGAGCAGGGCATCCCACAGAAGGACAGAATGGACTTGGGGCAGGCAGCTATGCCACCCCAGCAACACTATGGGAAAAAATAAAAGTTTGGTGGCCATTAATGTTGCGTCTGGCAAATCTTGGCCAGAAGGGGGAGAATGTAAACCAAAAACAAACTTCTAATCCCCCAGCCATCTGAATGAACACCTCATCTCAGCAAAGACATTCCAAAGTTAACCTGAAAAACTGGTTCAGGCCATGATGGGAAGCGGGAGCTGGACGTGCCTCATTATTCCCTCCTTCCTTTTAGAATTACTGACAGAACAGACTCTTTAAGTCTGATAAGAAATATTTACAACCGATTCTTTCTAAAGCCTGCTACCTGGAGGCTTCACCTGCATGATAAAATTTTGGTCTCCACAACCCCTTATCTTAACTCAGACATTCCTTTCTGCAGATTCTCAGTCTTCAAATAACTCTTTCAATCAATTGCCAATTGGAAAATCTTTGAATGTACTTATGACCTGGAAGCCTCTGCTTCCAGTTGTCCTGCCTTTCTGGACCAAACCAATGTACATCTTACATGTATCAGCTGATGCTTTATGTCTCCCTAAAATGTATAAAACCAATCCGTGGCCTGACCACCTTGGGTACATGGTCTCAGGATCTCCTGAGGGCTGTGTCATAAGCCATTGGCCACTCATATTTGGCTCAAAATTAACCTCTTCAAATATTTTACAGGGTTTGACTCTTTTTTCATCAACAGTTTGAAATTTTTCATAATACAAAAATTACAAAAATTTTATTGAAAATGCATCTCTTACTGAGATGAGTGGGAATTTCTCAACCAGTTCATGTATCCAGAGAATATTAATTCTTGCTAGACTTAATGCTAGGTTTAGCACAATTGCATGCCAATTTTAAAAAAATGTAAGCACTGAGAAAACTATATCATATCGACATTAATTAAGTATGGTGAAGGAAGCATTTTGCCATAGCCTTGACCTTCAATTCTTTGAACCCCTTCTGAGTTAAGTCCCCCACCACACAAATACATACCCTCTAAAATAATTTGTAACAGTTTATCAGCTGACAATTTGATTTGGTCTTCCTTTAATTTGGTTGTGTGTAAAGAATAAGAAACCATCTGACTTAAAAATGATTTTTTTTAACCACATCAATAGAATCATTCCTCTTTTAACACCAATCAGCATTTCAAAAATCCCTTTCTTTAATGTCCCAGAACTTATTTCACCCCTGGCAATGCACTATAGGAAGGTTCAGGTTGGTGAGAGGCTCCCATTCTTCAGGAATTGGAGAACAGGCAGTGAGAGAAGAGCTGGGAAAGGAAAGCCTGGCCTCAGAAAGGAAGCTGAGACCCTGGGAAGTGATTCCCTTACACTTAGCCCACGTGTTTGAGCCACAGTGTACCCATGTGTCCCTCAAAGACAGATAACCCAGTTTGAAGAATGCTGCTTTCAAGGGTCCTTTCTGGCTAGGTGTGGTGGCTCTTACCTGTTAATTCCAGCACTTTGGGAGGCTGAGGTGGGAGGATCACTTGAGCCCAGGAGTTAAAGACCAGCCTGGGCAACATAGTGAGAGCCCGTCTCTATGAAAAACAAAAAATAATCCTTCCAGGATTGTATACAGCAAGACATAAGGCCAAAGACTGAGTCAGATTCCTTCCCTCCTGTGTGTCTGCAGAAACTCTACATTTTAATGTGACACCCTCCTGGATACTGCATCCCTCAAAAAGGCATGGTATTTATCTTTTTTTTTTTTTTTTCCAGAAGGAGAAAACAGGAGCTTTACTCAAAATCACAAAGACCATATTTTTCATTGAGAACTGGTGTGGGAGTAGGAAAACTGACAATGGACCAGTTGCCCCTGGCAGCCCTGAAGAAATCAGGTAAATTCTGCTCCAGAGACGGCAGAGCTGGTGGTGCCATTCTTCAGGACAACACAGCCTCTTTCTGCCATACCTCACTCGGCCAGGGCAAAGTTTGTGGACTGTGGCCACTCGGTCTCCTGGCAGATGTTCTGCTCCACTGTGTCACACTCGGCTAGGAATGCCTGAACCTTTTTTACCAAGCGTTTCCTTTTCAACCTACTGTCTTTGAAATTTTCTGGCAGGATCAGTGTGTCAGTCTCCTCTAAGATCTTCATAAATTGCTCTATTGTGGCTCTTACTTTCCTATCAAAGTTTGCAGAGAGCTTCAGCTTGCAAATACTTGCAGAAAACCCTGCTGAATTCCCATAAGCTCTTTATTCAACTCTTCCAGCTGGTCAGCTATCTTCTCCACAGACTTCTCCCAATGTTCAACTTCTTTAGTTCAGCTTCTTCCTCTGTTCTTTTTCCCAATTAACATGACCCGGCAACCATCTTGTATTCCAAGTGCTGTCAATGGTGACTCCATTTCCTTCAGAGATTTTCCCTTAAATATGAGTTTCTGAAAAGACAGTGGAACCCCTGTGGCCTCTTCAACAGCCTGGGCCAGGTCTTGGACAAGTGGTTCACTGCTGCCCTGCTGCGGGGTAACATGAAGGTCGTGCTTCTCATTACTGTGGGTGACAGTCACGGTGAACCCAGCTGTCGCCATTTCCTCCCTGGTCACCTCCTTGCTCCGGATCGCCTCCTTGTCCCTGGTGACCTCCTGGCTCCGACTCATCTCTTCGCCCAGGGTCGCCTCTCTACCGGTCGCCTCCTCACTCAGGGTCAGCTTCTCGCTCCAGGCCGAGCGGCGCCGGGTTTTCTTCTTCATCCACGGCCTGCCAGCGCCGGCGGCAGCTCCCCTGGTGGGTCGGTCATGCCCGCTGGTTGTACCCGGACAGATGGACGCTGAGAGGGAGGTGGGCCGTGCTGGGTCGGGGGCTCCAACTGGCGCGACTCCCGGCCTGGCCGAGGGGCGCGCATCCAGAAGCCCCAGCCCAAGGCATGGTATTTATCTTTAGAAACAATGCTGTAACTGTAGGTTCTGCTGCTGGCCAAGGACTTGCTGGACAATATATGCCAAAAGCACATGTATGGAGCTATGATCCTTCAAAATCCCCTGTTCTTGCTCTGTAATTCGACTCCAGGGCTTAGGAAATGAGGGGACACATATGGGGCTGGCCTTTGGACCAATTCCAGCTCAGCCATAGCACACCACTGTGATCCAGCCGGGGAAGGGCAGTGCTAAGCCTCATGCCTGCAGGGCGAGACTGAGCCGGTCAGAGGGCCAATGTGCAGACCCCTCGGTCATCGCATCCCCAGGGGCAAGTCAAGTCTGGGAAAAACCTAAAGTTGGGCAGCCTGTGGGGAGAGGAAGCCTGCAGAAGAGGTGGGCACTGTGCCCTGGAGTGCTCTGAGCAGGGTGCCCTGGTCCCCTGGGGGCCTTTGGAGCAGTTGTGTAGCCCAATGACCATGAGGAGTTTGGGTACCTGTGAGCTGCCTTCAGAGCCTGGTAGGGTTCAGCGGGGTTCCGGGATCTGCAGCACCAGGAAGTGTCTGGCATACAGGAAGGGCTCAATGACTAATGTTGTCTGGCTGAATACACGAGTGAATGGCTGAATAAGTGAATGCAAGGCCTGCCTTGCTGACGGCTGGAGCAGTTTTTTTTTTTTTTAAATCAAGGATGGCTTTTATTGATGTACCCTTGATGAGCCACCCAAAATTTGGAAGGGATGATGATGTTATTACAGTAATCATCACCAAAGCAAATTAAAATACAAAGGTTATCTGCAGCAGCTTTGTAGTGACATGATGCCTTCATAAATTAAGGAAACCGGCCCCCCGGCTCGGCTGCTCACTTCATGATCTTTACAAAATCTTCCCCCTTCTTGATGGAGGCCTTCAGCTTGGGGGTGGCCTCCGCAAGCATCTTCTCCTCAAAGAGGAGAACTTGCCAGGTTCTTCTCAATGTCCTTTTTCCCCAGCAGCAGCAGTGTGGAGAAGTAGGTACATTTCGTTTCCTGTGACTTCATGAAGGAACATTTCACAATGCCTTCCTTTCCGTTCATTTCATCCACAAGGAAGAAGACGAAGCGGGCGCTGGCATACGCCATGGAGAGGGTGGCGGAGCCTGCTGCTGGAGCAGTTTTCACTGTGAGGACTCCCCAAGACTCTGGATGTCCCGCCTTCTCACCTGTGACACTGATGCGATCATGCCTTTGGATCTACCTTCCGGCTCAACTGGCGCTTTTCACTGTGTCTGCTACAGACTGACCTTCAGGCTTTGCACCATATTCCAGGTAGCTGTGTGCTTTCATGATGCGTCTGGCTCCTGCAGCTTTGCTGACACAGGTATCTTGAGCTGGGTAGTGACTCTGGCAGGCCTCCCTTCCCAGCACAGAGCCCATTCTTGGCAACAGAATTTGCAGTATGGCCTGTGGAGATGGGCTTCCCTGGTCAGCAGCCTTTAATCAGGTTCCCAAGCCTCTGGGCAACTGTTCGTTCACAGGGCTGACCTCTCCTTGTCCTGTAGCTTCTGAAACATAGCACTGATCCCAGGCCACGCTCATTCATCCATTAATTTTTTCCACTTAATACAAATTGAGAGCTGAGGTCTGACAGACACTGAGCTGTGTGTGGGTTTTGTGTTGCTGTGTAGCTGCACAAACTGAGCTGCTCGAAACAACACAGACACCTCGTCTCACAGCCTCTGTGGGTCCGAAGACTGGGAACAGCATACGTGAGTTCTTGCCTAAGATCTCACCAGGCTGCAATCCAGATGTTGGCTGGGACTACAGGCCCTCAGAGGCATGACTGGGGAAGATTTCCAAGCTCCCTCGGGTTGTTGAAAGACTTCGTCTTCCTGAGGAGTCCTGCTTCCTCAGGAAGGAGGTTTTCTTGCTGGCTGTTGGTCGGCTGCTTTCTCGGCTCCTGCAGCCCTCTGGCAGTCCCTTGCCCCTGGCCCCTCACAGTATGGCAGCTTGCTGCTGCTTTTTCCTTTTGTTTTATTTTCTATGCTTAGAGACAGGGTCTCACTCTGCTGCCCAAGCTGGAGTACAGTGGCACAATCATGATTCACTGTGGCCTCAAATCCCTGGCTTAAGCAATCCCCCTGCTGCAGCCTCCTGGGTAGCTGAGACTACAAGTACCCACCACCATGCCATGCTACTTTGCTTATTTCCTTTTTTTTTTTTTTTTTTTTGAGACTGAGTCTCACTCCATTGCCCAGGCTGGTGTGCAGTAGTGCCATCTCGGCTCACTGCAACCTTCACCTCCCAGGTTCAAGCGATTCTCATGCCTCAGCCTCTCAAGTAGCTGGGATTACAGGCACCCACCACCACACCCAGCTAATTTTTGTACTTTTAGTAGAGACAGGGTTTCGCCATGTTGGCCAGGCTGGTCTCGAACTCCTGACCTCAAGTGATCCATCTGCCTCGGCTTCCCAAAGTGCTGGGATTACTCCTGACCTCAAGTGATCCATCTGCCTTGGCTTCCCAAAGTGCTGGGATTACAGGCATGAGCCATTGCTCCGTCTACTTTGCTTCTAAACCAGTGGAAAGAGTATCTAGCAGGTACTAGCAAGTGAAAAACATTATATATTTATTTGGAGACACACACACACACACACACACACACACACACACACACACACACACACACACATACACCCTGTACATATAAATTCACAGGAATGACGTCCCTTCATCTTTGCCATACTGTATTGGAAGGAAGTCTAAAGTCCCACTCATGCCCATGTGGAGAGGACTATACAGGGCACAAACATGAGTGCCACCCAGGCTCTGTTGGCCACAAAGTCTAAGTGCAGAAAGTCTTGAACACCAAAATAAAGAGTTTGAGTATTTTACTATAGTCAGTGAAGCTGCTTTTGAGCAATGGAGGAGCAAATGGAGGACAGACTAATGACAGTGTGTAGGAAAGGCGGGTATTGGGAGAAGATGGAGCTGGGTGGACAGCAAGGCATCCGGGTGAAAGAGGAAGAGGTTCTAGCCAGTACTGGTGATGTGGGAAAGAGGCATAGCTCTGGGGACACCACGGAAGTAGAATCAAATGCATTCACTGCAGAGAGGTTGATTCCGCCTTGAGGACCAAGTGCGTGTTTTGGGAAGAAGACAGAGATCATACTCTCGTCTACAAAGACAAGGGAACCCATTCAGGAGCAGGAAGGGAAGTCCTTTCCGGAGATTCCTTTCATTCTGCGTTTTCTAGCACTACCGTTTTCAGAGAGATCTTTAGAGGAAGGGAGTGGCAGCAGGCCAATGTGTCACCTGTCACACTGCAAGCCTTTTCTGGCTTGTGAGCCAGAGTGAGGGAAATCGACCTGGAATTGCTGAGCAAGAATTCGAAAGCGTGAGTGTGAAGTTGGGAGGCAGGTTTGGGGACAAAGAGGTTGATTTGCAGGCTAGACATTTAGATTATTTCATGGTGCCAGTGCCCCAGCCAATGCCGTGCTCTTCTAGGAGCCAATTCTTTTGAATATCACCTTGGGAGCTAGGTACCTGGGGACTTAGGCACTTCGAGGGAGCTGTCATAAGGTCAGATTAAATGAGGAAAGAAAATAAAAGAGAAGAAAGAAAGAGAGAGAGAGAGAAAGAGAGAAAGAGAGGGGCAGGAAGGGAAGAAGGGAGGGAGGGAGGGAGGGAAGGAGAAGTGCTAGGACTCTACCTTCCTGGGGATGACTGAGAAAGAGCAGGCAGTGAAGGGGGAGGAGTCAGGGGACACGTTATGCAATTCAGGGGACACCACCTCCCACAACAAAGAATTTTGCCTGGTTCAAAATGTCACTAGTGCCAAGGTTGAAAACCCCTGCTGAGACAGCAACCGTAGGACCTGGATTTTCTGGAATGAACACATTTTCAAGTGTTCTTATCAGAGCCTATGTCTCATATTTCAACTTAGCTAATGTGCCCTCAGCATTGCAGTACCCTGAGGGACATTGTCCCCTGTATCTCAGCCAGACGGGTGGAATCTGCTTTCTCCCTTATTTTGGAACCCATTTTCCATTGGCTGCTCTCCAGTCTCATTTTAACAAATCTTAGACTGATGCCCATGAGGATTTTTATACTTTGGTGACCTCCAACTAGCCATGGCCAAGCCTGCTTTCTACACTCACACAAAAACCTCCACGCATCTACAAACACACACACTTGCTATTTTGCACACACACATGCCCATTTGCACACACACTATCCTCTGTAACACATCATCTTACCTGCTTGATTTCCCAAGCACGGCTCTGGTTGAAACGGCCTTGGCTTCCCATTGAATCCCACGGCCTGGTCCTCAGCTGGGTCTCAATGTTGTCTCTTCCCTGCCCCTTGCCTAAGCCCAGAAGGCTAATCACAGCTCCTCCAGCTCCACGCTCAGGAAGCCTTGGTGCCTAGTGAGCTCTAAGGCTTGAAAATTATGTGCTGGTCCTGACCCCATGATGAGAATTAGAGCTGACAGTTTTCTGGAAAACAAACAAAATCTGTTCCTTCTCCCCGTTCCGTTACATCTTCTCCCCATAGACTCTTCCCAGTGAATTTCTAAGTTCGTTAAAATCCACCGAGTGAATTCCATATTCTTCACAGTACTGATTGTTCTCCTCCCTTGCTCAGACTTCCACTTTACTGCTTTGGTGATAATGCCAAAAGGACAAGTAGCAATGAAAAAAAATTGAGTAAACTTTTAAAATGAGTAAATACAGTTCATAGCTCTTCCCTCTCACTAAACAACATAGCACCCTTCATTTCCTTTTGCTCCAGTGGCCCTTTTAATTTAGCTGGAAGTGCTCCTCTGCCTTTTGACTGTCAACGTTTTTTACTTCTTCTGGTGCTATTCTTTTCATCCTGCTTCCTGAGTTTTCCAGCACTGTCTGTCTTTTGAGAGGGCATTATAGGAAGTGGAGCTTGGCAGCAGGTCAATGTGTCGCATGTCACATCCAAGCCTCCTCTGGCTTGAGAGCCAGGAGACCTACAGTTATTACTGAGTCAAACTGAGCAAACTGGCAAAAAGTATGTGCAGTTTTGGGGGGATATTTTAGATGTTATGGCTTAACCAAACCTGTTCCATCTTCCCTGGAAAGTGTTATAGACGATAAAACAACAGCAAAAATGGATTTTTTCCAAGCCATTATTTGTTATATCAGTCTGTGACTTTTAGGTTACCTTTCTACTTCTCTTATTAATATTTTAATGAATTGTGTTAATCAATTCAGTAAAGTCGGTTTTTTTTTTTTTTTTTTTTTTTGGAGTCTTGCTTCTTTACCCAGGCTGGAATACAGTGGTGCGATCTTGGCTCACTGAAACCTCTGCCTCCCACATTCAAGCAATTCTCTGCCTCAGACTCCCGAATAGCTGGGATTACAACCTGCCATAACACCCGGATAATTTTTGTATTTTAGTAGAGACAGGGTTTTACCATCTTGGCCAGGCTGGTCTTGAACTCCTGACGTTATGATCTACCCACCTCGGCCTCCCAAAGTGCTGGGATTACAGGCATGAGCCACCAAGCCCTGCCAAGATTTGGTTTTTAATGATGGATATGTATCACCTGCCAGCTAGGGACCAGCTTTAGTTTTCAATCTAATATTTATTTACTGAGGTGCTGGCTGTTTTGAGCATTTGTGTATTTTGTCTGTGGCTCATTTCTCTAAGGCTAGATTCTTTTAAAACGCTGAAGTACAGATAAGGACAGTTATATAATCAAATGATGGTTTGATAACAGGCACAATAAGCATCAGCCACGACATATGCATTTGAAGATCAGATAGCAAGACAGAGAAAATAGGCTGGAACAAAAAAGAAACAGAGCCTCAAGGACCAGTGGGGCTGTAACAAATGTAACAGTGACATCCATGTCACTAGTGTCCCTGACCTTTGACCAGTGGGAGCTGGAGAGCACATACTACTCGTTCCAAAGGACGTTCAGTGGCCTATACCACCTGTCTGAACACATCCCAGAAGACCAAGCATTTAGCTTTGCTTCTTAGGAAGCTGCAGCCAGCTGGCTGGGCCCCTGTACTTGCTCTCCCTCCTCCCTGCTTCAGAGCCCTCTCCCTTCAACCTGCTTCTTGGAGGCTACACCTCCCCATTGACCTATTACTGCATCAGATTTGATTTTGTTTTCCAGTAAACCCATCTCTTTCTATGCCTCTGGATCCTGTTATTTATCCTCATTATGTCTTTCTCATTTTCCCCCTCATGATTGCCACTTCTTTGTATATTTTCTGTATTTTAAGCCTTTTTTTTCTATTTGTCTTCTATACCATTTGGACTTTTAATCTTTAAAAGATTAAAAGACCATTTTGTTTTTTAATCTTTTAAACCTCTTTTAGCTCCATAAGTGTATGTGTATGTGTGTGTGTGTGTGTGTGTATGTGCCATAATCAAATTCTGTTATAAGCTCTTACATGTTAATTGAAGTTTTTGTCTGTCTTCTCCAACAATGTTATTTTCCTGAAACCTAACTATTATGGGTATTATTATTATTATTTTTTGAGATGGAGTATCACTCTGTCATCCAGACTAGAGTGCAGTGGCATGACCTTGGCTCACTGCAGCCGCCACCTCCTGGGTTCTAGCAATTCTCCTGCCTGAGCCTCCCGAGTAGCTGGGATTACAGGTATGTGTCACCAAGCCCGGCTAGTTTTTGCATTTTTAGTAGACACAGGGTTTCCCTTGTTGGACAGGCTGGTCTCAAACTCCTGACCTCAGGTGACCTGCCTGCCTTGGGCTCCCAAAATGCTAGGATTACAGGCGTGGCAGCCTATAATGGGTATTCTGATTATGTTTTCTCTGTGGCTACTGTGTCCCCTTAAGTTAGTTGTATTCATTTTTTATGGCTGCAATAAAATATTACCACAACTTAGTGACTTCAAATGACATAAATTTATTGTCTCACAATTCTGGAGATCAGAAGTCCTAAAATCAGTATGTCAGCAGAACTGCATTCCTCCTGGAGCCTCTCGAGGAGAATCCATTTCCATGCTGTCTTCAATTTCAAGAGGCTACCTGCTTTCCCCGGCACGCAGTCCCTTCCTCCATCTTCAAAGCACTCACCCCAACCTCTGCTTCTGTTGTCACATTTCCTTCTTTGACTCTGACCTTCCCACTCCTCTCTTATAAGGACCCTATGATTACATTTAGGGCCTACCTGGATTATTTAGAACAATCTCCTATCTCAAGATTTAAAGTTATATCTGCAAAGTGCCTTTTGTCATAGAAGGTGATACATTGATGGGTTCCAGGGATTAGGATGTGGACGTTGTTGGGGTGGTATTATCAGTCTATCCCAGCACTTAAATGGAGGCCATCCTGTGAATGATGAAAGCAAGACAGTGTGTGCCCTGTTGATCTGCAGTGTGGCAGGTGACACAAAATCAGTTCTCTATTGTGATGCTGTAGGGAAGACTCCCTAACCCCTCATCTTCTGAGCTATGTGGGTTCATGTCCTCAGCCTCATCAGGAAAGCTGCATTAGTCTCCTTCCTTCCCTCCTTCTCCAGCTTATTGGAATTCATGGAGACCAGTAGGCTGTCCCCAAGATGCCTGTAAGGGACCAGAATTATTCTTCTTCTTGGGGGGGGAGGTCTGTGATAGTTAATTTTATGTCAACTTGGCTTGGCCGTGGTACCCAAATACCTGGTTAAATGCCAGTCTAGATGTGATATGCAGGTTTTTTTTTTTTAATGGTGTCTTTTACTGCTGCCCAGGCTGGAGTGCAGTGGCGCAATCTCTGCTCATTACAACCTTCGCCTCCCGGGTTCAAGTGATTCTCCTGCCTCAGCCTCCTGAGTAGCTGGGATTGCAGGTGCCTGCCACCATGCCTGGCTAATTTTTTTGTATTTTTAGTAGAGACAGAGTTTCACCATGTTAGCCACGATGGTCTTGAACTCCTGACTTCATGATCCATCTGCCTTGGCTTCCCAAAGTTCTTGGAATACAGCCATGAACCACCACACCTGGCCAATATGCAGGTATTTTTTGATGACATTAGCATTTAAATCAGTAGACTCTAAGTAAATCAGTACTTTTTTTTTTTAAGTAGATCCACTTTCACTTAGTGAATACTGAGTATATTGTCTCTTCCTTATGATTATCTTAATAACATTTTCTTTTCTCTAGCTTTCTTTACTGTAATACAGTATATAACATACAAAATATGTGTTAATTGACTATGTTATCAGTAAGTCTTCTGGCCAACAATAAGGTATTCGTAGTTAAGTTTGGGGGAGTCAAAAGTTATACATGGATTTTCTACTGCAATGGAAGGTTGGCCCCCCCCAACCCTCACATTGTTCAAGGATCAACTGTATTGATCCTTTTTTATATCCATTGATTGTCCTTTCCAAAATGTCATACAGCTGGAATCAGTGTATTTTCAGATTTGTTTCTCTCACTTAGTAATATGCATTTGTGTTTCCTCCATGTCTTTTCATGGTTTGATAGCACATTTTTTTTCAGTATTTAATAATATGCCACATAGGGGTTCAGTGAGGGTGGCGGAAAAAATTGTAACATAGACACAAACCTTCTTGGAAGGCCAGGAGGTTTTTGCAAAAGCCCCAGAAAAGAATGAGCCAAAGGCAATTCTTCTTACCCAGAGGCAATTAGACAGAAATAGGTATAAAGGAATGTGAGGGAGTTTATCTAAATAGCTTGTTTACCCATGTAGACCTAAGACCAACCTTTGAACATCCATGGGTGCATGACTGCTCTCTACTCGGGGGGGTCAACAATGTTATTACCCACAAATGGTGTTTGCTTTAGTCCTTGGAACCTGGCCTTTAATCATTATCCACAAGTTGTGTTGACTCAAAGCCTTTGTCATTAAATCTGTACTGAATAAATGCCTGGAGTGCCAACTGGTCAGGGCTGCGGCTGCTATTTACCGGACCCTTCTCGGTGTCTGTAATTCCTGGATCTCCAGCCTGCTCTTTCACTGGATATCTGTGTCTGAGTGCATTTGTTCATCCATTTCTGGGTCAGGGTCTGCCAGTTGGACCCGGCAATGCCATTGCCTGGATGTACCAAAGTTTATTTATCCATTTATTTACTAAAGTACAGCTTGTTTCCTTGCAAGTTTTGTCCTTATAAATAAAGCTGCTATAAATATCCATGTGCAGGTGTTTGTGTGAACATTAAGTTTCAACTCCTCTGGGTAAGCATCAGATAATGTAATTGCTGGATTGTATGGAAAAGAGTATGTTTAGTTTTTTAAGAAACTGCCAAACTGCCTTCCAAAGTAGGTGTACTGTTTTGCATTCCCACCAGCAATGCCTGAGAGATAATGTTGCTCCACATCTTTGCTAGTAGGTGGTGTTGTCAGTGTTCTGGATTAAGGCCAACCTAATAGGTTAGCCTTAACAGGTGTGCAGTGGTATCTCAGTGTTCTTTCAATTTGCATTTCCGTGATAAAACATGTTGTGGAACATCCTTTTTTTTTGAGATGGAGTCTTACTCTGTCACCCAGGCTGGAGTGCAGTGGTGTGATCTTGGCTCACTGCAACCTCCACTTCCCAGGTTCAAGCGATTCTCGTGTCTCAGCCTCCCAAGTAGCTGGGACTGTAGGCATGTGCCACCATGCCTGGCTAATTTTTTTTTTTTTTTGTATTTTTTGTAGAAGTGAGGTTTTGCCATGTTAACCAAGCTGGTCTTGAACTCCTGACCTCAGGTGATCTGCCTGCCGTGGCTTCCCAAGTGCTGAGCCTTCAGGTGTGAGCCACTACACCTGGTGGGAACATCTTTACATATGCTTATTTACCATCTGTCTATGTCCTGTGGTAAGATGTCTGTTAAGGTCTTTGGCCCGTTGGCCTGTTGTTTATTCACGCTGTTTTCTTATAGTTGAGTTTTAAGAGTTCTTTGTATATTTTTGATCACAGTCCTTTATCAGCTATGTCTTTTGCAAATCTCCAGTCCCTGGCTTATCTTTTCATTCTCTTGACAATGTTTCACACAGAGCAGACATTTTTAATTTTAGTAAAGTCCAGCTTATCAATTTTTTCTTTCATGAATTGTATCTTTAGTGTTATATCTAAAAAGTTATCACAAACCCAAGATCACCTAGATTTTCTCTTATGTTACATTTTAAGTTTTACATATTCCAGAATTTTGCTTTACATTAAGGCCTGTGATCCATTTTGAGTTCATTGTTGTGAATGACTTACGGTCTGTGTCTAGATTCATTTTTGGCATATGGATGTCCAGTCATTCCAGCACCATTTGTTTAAAAGGCTATCTTTCTTCCACTGTATTGCTTTTGATACTTTTTCAAAGATCAGCTGACTGCTTTATGTGGGTCTATGTCAGGGCTCTCTATTCTGTTCCGGGAATCTATTTGTCAATTATTTTGTCCATATCACACTATCTTGGTTACTGGAGCTTTATAGTAAGTCTTTAACCTTACTAGAGCAGTTTTGTCAGGTAGTGTCAGTCCTTCAACTTTGTTCCTCTCCTTCAGTATTTTGTTGGCTATTCGGGGTCTTTTGCCTCTCCTTACAAACTTTAGAATAAATTTATCAATAGCCATAAGATAACTTGCTGGGATTTTGATTGCTTTTGCATTGAATCTGTAGATCAAGTTGGGAAGAACTGACATCTTGACAATATTGAGTCTTCCTATCCATGAGACTGGAATATCTCTCTACTTCTTTAAATCTTCTTTGATTTATTTCATCAGTTTTGTGGTTTTCCTCATATAGATCTTGTACTTTTTTTTTTTTTTAGATGGAGTTTTGCTCTTGTTGCCCAGGCTGGAGTGCACTGGCGCGACCTCAGATCACTACAACCTCCACCTCCCAGGTTCAAGAAATTCTCCCGCCTCAGCCTCCAGAGTAGCTGGGATTACAGGCGCCTGCCAGCATGCCCAACTGATTTTTGTATTTTTAGTAGAGACGAGGTTTCACCATGTTGGCCAGGTTGGTCTCAAACTCCTGACCTCAGGTGATCCAGCTGCCTTGACCTCCGAAAGTGTTGGGATTACAGGCATGAGCCAGGATCCAATGCATTTTTTATCTCATTTTTCTAAGATCCTATTTTTAAAAATAGGAAATTAAATTTACTTTTGTTCTCATTTTGCTTTAGGAAACTTGGTGTCCCTTTCATCATGGGTCTCAATTTTAAATAGAGAGATCCCTCCCTCCCTTTACTTCTTAGAAATGGATGTTCTTTGGGGTTATTCATAGTGTGACTTGCCAGATCTCCTGCCCCTGTACCTGCCCAACCATCTCCTAATGGACTAACATGTGCCCCACTACAAGCTCAGTAAGCAATTTAAACTTCCCATGCTTAGCTTTGGGGCCAGTTCTGGCTTTAGCTGCAGGGACATTTAAAAGCTTAGTTCAGTAGATAGTTCAGTAGATCAAGTGCGTTCTCACCAAATCTGTCATGTTGCTGTTTTTTCTTGAACCATGGTTCTAGTTCTAGTTCTAGTGACTGAGCTCCTCACTGCTACTAAGTACACAGTTCCAAAGTCTCCTGACTTTTAGACTTACTTCTGGAGCCTGACAAGGAACTGTTCCTTTAGCTTGTACTGGGGCTTCCAGTCATCTTTGCTTCTTTTTGCTTTTTTGTTTTCAGTTTTTTAAAAAATTCAATAGTTTTGGGGGTTTTGGGTTACATGGATGAGTTCTTTACTAGTGAATTCTGAGATTTCAATGTACCCATCACTTGAGCAGTCTTTTATCCTTCACCCCACTTCAAACTTCTTTCCCTGAGTCCCCAAAGTCCATTATATCACTCTATATCTGTTTGCATCCTCATAGCTTAGCTCCCACTTTTCAGTGAGAACATAGGATATTTGGTTTTCCCTCCTGAGTCACTTCACTTAGAGTGAAGTGGATAGCCTCCAGTGCTATCCAAGTTGCTGCAAAAGACATTTCATTCCTTTTTATGGCTGAGTAGTAATCCATGGTGTATATATATCACATTTTCTTTTTCTTTATCCACTTGTTGGTTGGTGGGCACTTAGGTTGGTTCCATATCTTTACAACTGCAAATCATGCTGTTATAGACATGTGTGTGCATATGTCTTTTTCCTAAGACTTGTTTTCCTTTGGGTAGATTCCTGGTAGTGGGATTGCTGGAGCAAATGGTAGTTCTACTTTTAGTTCTTTAATGGTAGATCTACTTTTAGTTTTTTAGTTGTTTTTGTTTTTTTTGAGATGGAATCTTGCTCTGTCACTCAGGCTGGAGTGCAGTGGCGTGATCTCAGCTCACTGCAACCTCTGCCTCCCAGGTTCAAGGGATTCTCCTGCCTCAGCTTCCCCAGTAGCTGGGACTACAGGTACCTGCCACCACGCCCAGCTAAATTTTGTATTTTTAGTAGAGACAGGGTTTCACCATGTTGGCCAGGATGGTCTTGTTCTCTTGACCTCGTGATCCACCTGCCTCAGCCTCCCAGAGTGCTGGGATTACAGGCGTGAGCCACCATGCCCAGCCTATTTTTAATTTTTAGTGCTGTCTGTTTGCATCATCACGTATTACTTGCTCCCTGCTGCCAGGCCTCAGTCTGCAGTACACCCATGTACTACTTATTTTCAAGACTTCCAAAGTGCTGGCACCACCCAGTCCTTTGCCAGGCACGGTCCTCTCTGCAGCAGATGAGCTGCCTGTATGTGGGTCTCCTCCCTCCAAGCATCCGTTTTTACCCACAAGCATGTCTAGACTCCAGGTGCAGACCCCTCCCTGGCTGTCCTGTTCCATCAACTCCAGGTTTGCTAAAAAGAATGTGGACTTTACAGACTTCCCAGCAAGGCAGCTCCTTGGAGGTGGAGACCTCATTTGGCATGTGCTTGACTATATTAAAACCTGATTTTCCTCAACTATATTAAATACTCAGTTTTAGGACCAAAAAAACCCTGCTTTTCACATTTCACATTCTCATTTTCCCTCTGCAATATATAATTTCATCAAACTCTCCTTCACAAATGGAACTTTCATAGCTTATTAACCACAGTGTTTTGTTCTCTTATGAAAATATGTCAGAAAGATTTGAGAGTCTGGGACTGTGATAAAAGCCCCCATCAGCCCGAGCATATAAGAAGAGGGGTCGGGACTGTTTTCTTCCAGCCCTTTTCAGACAGCAGCCGGAGAGTTTTCAGTGTTTTTTGTTTGTTTGTTTTTTTCAGTTTTGGTGACTCATTTCCTCACTTGAGACACAGAAATATGAATGCAGTATCAACCAACTATAAAGGAGTGTCATGAGAGTTCTGGCCATGGAGTAATCATAATTCTATTTGGTATATGATTTGACTGCACTTATTCATAATATAATACTCAAGGGTTTGAATATCCTTATATTATTTTTGGCTCTGCTGTGAACTATATAGAACCTGATGGAAAATCACTCCCTGCCTAGCACCCGGGGCTGCAGTGTCCATAAAAGGTGATATGCTGGCTCGAGAAATTGAATGATTTCATAACCAACCTGTGAGCCTCACTTCCTCCTTCACATCTGAAAGCACGTTGGCACAGAGAGGAGAAAAGAATTCTTTTTGCATGTTTTCATCTCGCAGCTCCTTTTCTAGGTCTCGTAGTTGGAAAAACATTTATTTCTACTTGGGAAGACTTTTGTACCTGAAAGAATCTTTCATGGTCACAGAGTGTCACCTCTCTCCCAGTGCAGAAATCCCATCCGCAGTACTGATCAATGACCTGCCAAGGATGAATTAATTGAGTGCCTACTATGTGCTAGCTGGGCATTGTGCTGAGCCTCACACAATGGCAGACCCTGAGATAAGAATTCAAGTGCCAGGAATTTGAGAGAAGGTCCCAGAAAACACTGGAAATAGTGGACATGAGACAGAGAAGATGAGAAAGCCAATACAGGATGCTCATTATCAAGCAAGTTACCACCATGGGCAGATAGAGCTCGACCCCACTAGAGAATTCTGAAAACTTCGAATCAGAATTCATCCAATCAGGGGGCCAGGGATCTGGGGTATTTATCCACCAATTCTCTATCTGTGATGAGTTCAGGCTGCTTTCTGGGGAATGAACTTTCCAGCATGTCTGGCTTCACTATACATGGGCACAGTGTGTTTTCAAGGTCAGAAAAAAAAGCCTTCGAGTGGAGTTTTTCAGGGGGCAGCTATAAGCAGAAAGTGAATGCCAGTAGGTTGGGGGGCAGCCACTTATAGCATCTGCAACGTTCAGGAAGACAGAATTTAGCTCTCCTCCCTACTTTTGCTCCTTGAATCCAGTGGAATCCAGCTGAGGAGCATACAGGTGAAAGGCAAATGCCCTGGAGCAATGGAGGTGATGCGTTTGAACGAACACATGCAAAACCTGGGTTAACTGCGTGCAGATGAGCAGGGAGAAGAACAGCAGCTCTAGATGACATCAGGCCATGACTAGTCATCAGTTGCCACATAATGAGGTTTTGCAGGAATGACACAGAAATACCAGCCTTCTACAACTGTCTGGCTCTCCCCAGGGAAATGGCAAACTCTGGTAAAGAGTCAAACCTTGGGCAAAAGGGTTAGAAGGAAGCAGGTGATCTGGGAGAGCTGCCAGCTCCTCCTCCTCTTCCCTTGGGGAGAACTAGTTGAAATTGAATGTAGGGAGCCTAGCAGGAGGGCCAGCAAGACAGGCTAACCCCAGGGGTGTGGAAGCGCAAAGGCCTCAGCATCACACTTTCAGCAGACCTGGTGCCGTTCAGTGAGTGCCTGTCACCCAGGCCAGCTGAAGTTCGGCCTAAGCCCACTTGCTTGTGGGGAAGGGCAGCTCATGCCCCACTGGCTGTAGGTTGTTTGGATTATGAAACTAGGCAGGGCCAAGCCTGGAAAAAGTCAGAAATCACTAGTGGGGTCTGTGGTGTGCTAGGGCAGGTGGAGGCGACTTTCCTCAGTAAGGCAGCTCGGGGTCAGTGTTCCAGTTGGTTAGGATGTTCTTCTTTGGACAGACTGAAGTCTCCCTCCCTTGAACTTTGCCTTGGTTCTACTGCTGCCCTTTGGAATGCCTTCAAGAGTCCCAGAGAAGTTTTGACAATACAGCACCTGCTCCATGCTGCTGATAAAGATTCCCTTTGGATAGGTGTTTGTGGTTTGTGATGATGTGACTAATAGCTTCGTTTCTCTGGTTTCAAGCTAGACTGATCTAGTCCATATATTTCCAGGAAAACAACTCTGCCATGGATATATGTAGGGTCTGCAGTGTGTTTCTGCCAAGCTCTTCATCTCTGCCCTTCTATTTCTCATCTCAGGTTTACAATTCCAGGCACTGGCTCCAGCAGAAATGCCTTTCTCCCTTTCCTTGGCTCTGCCATTCCACACCCACAACCAGGCTTCCCCCACAGTGTGATATCCATGCTTCTTACAGAATTTTAAATGGACTCAACATTTATATGGGTTCTCTCTCATTGAAAAACGCATATTTTGCCACACTGTGAATCTGTCATATTGATACAGAAGAGCATTCAGCAGGCCATGGTGGCTCACACCTATAATTCCAGAACTTTGGGAGGCTGAGGTGGAAGGATTACTTGAGGCCAGGAGTTCAAGACCAGCCTGGGAAACATGGCAAAACCCTATCTCTACAAAATAAAAATTAAAATAGCATGTGCTTGTAGTTCCAGCTACTTGGGAGGCTGAGGCAGGAGTCCAGGAGGTAGAGGCTACAGTGAGCTATGATCACACCACTGCACTCCAACCTGGGTGACAGGGCCAGACCCTGTTGAAGAAGAAGAAAGAAGAAGAAAGAGGAGGAGGACTTTGATTCATTTTATGTTAACTGAAACTTAAAGCATAGGAAATGTTTAGACTGAAATGCTCTGCGTGTTCGGTGACAACACACAATAACAAAACACAAAGCTGCCATTCTACCCAAAAGCAAAAGGAAAACAAACTTTTGTTTGTTTAGCCAAAATAGCATCTTTAAGAATAAATAACATGATGATCATATATTGGCAAGTCAGCCCCTTGTACTTTGGCGAATTTGTATAAATGATACCCTTAAATTCTAATTAGGATTTGAAACATTGCTTTTTCTCAGATGGAAACAAGCCTTTTATTGTTCACTCTGCTTCGTAGTACCACGCCAATGTTAAATCACAACCACAGACAGGAGATCATTAGATGAACCTAGAAGTTCTAGCAGGGAATTGAAAAGTTTGGCCAAAAGATCCTATGCCTTTGAAGTGAAACATTTTCTATTTCATTTTAGTTGCATGTTTCTGCGGTCCTGAGAAATTAAAAATGATGTGTTCTTGTCACAGCTTGCACTCACACCAAAGGGAGAGAAACAGCAAGCCACACCCAAAAGAGGAAAAGAACCAGAACGAAAATTCCACAAAAGAGAAGCTCAGAGCGAAGAATGAGATTATTTTTCCTGCCCATAATAATGGAGTTCGAATGGGGCTTTCCCAGCACAGAGAATAATAGCCCTTTCTTTTTCACATGGGTTGTCCCCAGCTCTAATTCATTTCACTAGCGTTCTAATAAGGTGAGATAGCTCAGTAATGAATTTTAGTCATAACTTTCATTGATAATACAGTTTAAAAATTTATATCTGGATAATTCACACACACACACATTCTCCAAAAGAAATAGATATAGATACTGTTTTGATAAAACACTTTACTTTCCTTAGTATTGTGGCCCCTGAATCTGATGATATGTTTCTTTTATAAATGATTATTCATCTTTTCCCATTTCATCAGGAGCTCCGTAGCGTTAATTCTCTCCTACTAAAAAAAGAAACCACTTTTAAAGTTAGGTTAAGGGTATTTTTCCCCCTTCTTTTAATACTTCTTAATAACTGACATAAAAGTAGGTTATGTCTGACTTCTAGAAGGGTCCATGAGAGCCAAGGAAGACATGAAAGGGTGTTGTCATTTAAAAAAAAAATTCTCTATTTTCTGAAGTCATCTATATACATTATTTTGTTTCCTTTAGAGTAGAGAAATGTGATTTTATGATGAAATCTAAGGCCTAGAGGAAAGGTAATGACAAATTAAAAGGAAAAACAAGTTATTCAAAAAAGTAAACAGAGCAAACAATGGTAGATTTAGAAGTGAGGTCAAAAGAGGAGAATATGAAACATCTCTTGATAATAGTCCTTTAATTTCCAAATTTAGTAGGTTTAAATTTTTCAAATGTGCTTTCTGAATTTTCATTGATAGGTTGAAGGGAAAAGGACCAGAAATATGAGCAAATCATTCTTGTGACATAATTTTTCTCATTCTTTTTGAGTAAGGCAAGATTTTTCTTTCACCTTCACAACACTGCCAAATACATTTTATTTAGATTTTCTCAAGCAGGAGTTTAGCCTGATGTTTGTGTGACTGAAACCTGGAACAGCATCATCACAGAGGTTACAAGAGTGTTAATTGCATCTATTAACCCTAACTGTCTTTCAGGCATTACTTTCTTAATTCTTCTGAAAAATTCTATAAGGCATGTACTTTGCAAATAAGAATGGTGAGTCTTAAACAATGCTAATAGTGGAACTAGAGATGGAAGCAGAGGTCTGCCCGTCTCTAAACCCAAAGTACCAAATAACTCCCATGTTGAAGTCAACAAGCCAATAGAGACAGAAGGATGGAGGAAAGAATGGAAGAAATATGCTTTAAAATCAGGCTGTTTCTCAGAGGTGTGAGTGAATAGGCTTGGGAGTTAGCATTGGAAGTAGTTGCTAGTGTGGCAATCAAAGTAAAACTTAAGTTTGGATTTAAGTTAAGGCTGGCATTAGAATTAGGATTTTATTGAAGGTTTGGGGTAGGGATTGCTTCTGTATTTGTGACGAAAATAGAGGTTCAGAGTGGAGTTTGCATTAAATACTGGGAGGGGGTTGGAACAAGGCAGTTGTATTAGTCCATTCTCACACTGCTGATAAAGACATACCTGAGAATGGGTAATTTATAGAGAAACAGAGGTTTAATGGACTCACAGTTCCTGTGGCTGGGGAGGCCTCACAGTCATGGCGGAAGGCATGTCTTACATGGCAGTAGGCAAGAGAGAAAATGAGAACCAAGAGGAGGGATTTTCCCCAAATAAAATCATCAGATCTGTAAGACTTATTCACTACCACGAGAACAAGTATGGGGGAAACCACCCCCATGATTCTGTTACCTCTCACCGGGTCCTCCCACAACATGTAGGAAATATGGGAGAGATTTGGGTGAGGACACAGCCAAACCGTATTATCAATATTAACTTTCCTGATGATAAGAAATACGTGGGCAACTGCTAAAAACAACAAATTCCTGGTGCGTCTCAGACCTGCTTAGGGAAAACAATACCATTCACAGTTGTGCTAAGTTGAGTCTGATCATCAGGAAAGCAGGGGCTTCTGGGCATTGCTCACAACCTTGTCTTATCATGAGAATCATCTGAAGAGCTCTTGATAAATACTGATGCTTGAGCCCACCCCTCAGTTAAATCAGAATCTGACAAGGGCCGTTATTATGTTTAAAAAGTTCTCCAGGTGATTCCAATGAGATGCAAGAGGTGAAATCCCAGAGAAATGGTTAGACATGAAAAGAGATTCATTCTTTCTTTCTTTCTTTCTTTCTTTCTTTCTTTCTTTCTTTCTTTCTTTCTTT
>NW_022436949.1:44608688-44792781 GCF_009761245.1 Sapajus apella | reverse complement strand
TCTTTCTTTCTCTTTCTTTCTTTCTTTCTTCTTTCTTTCTTTTCTTTTCTTTTCTTTTCTTTTCTTTTCTTTTCTTTCTTTTTTTTTTGTTGAGACAGAGTCTCGCTCTGTCACTCCGGCTGGAGTGCAGTGGCACAATGTCGGCCCACTGCAACCTCTACCTCCTGGGTTTAAGTGATTCTCCTGCCTCAGTCTCCCAAGTAGCTGGGATTACAGGCACCTGCCACCATACCTGGCTAAGTTTTTGTATTTTTAGTAGAGACAGCATTTCACTGTGTTAGGCAGGATGGTCTCGATCTCCCAACCTCATGATCTACCCGCCTCCACCTCCCAAAGTGCTGGGATTACAGGCACAAGCCACTGCACCTGGCCAGAGATATTTCTTTCTTCTGGGTTCATATAGCTCTTCAACTCTTTCTCATGACAATTTTTGCATATGGCTTGATTTATAAATACTGGTATTCCTGTTTTTACAATAGCATTGTAGCTTTAAGGGCAGAGACAATATATGAACTCTGTTACTCATAATGTTTAGCACTGTGATACTGAATAATCTATTTGCTCTGTGCATATAGGCATTCAAGGGAAATCCCTGGCAGCTCTGCTCAAGGTCAAGAAATATACCATGGACACTAGATACAAATTCACCCAATGAAAGGGACTTTCCATTTGTTTTATGAATTATCGAGAATCACTCAATGCAAAGCATTTTGTTCATTAATTGTAGTCTGAGGATCCTAGGCCCTCCAGGTCATTGTCCTATCCACAAGCCATTCCTGGCATCAGCTCTTTCTGGGCAGCTACTGTCCT
This sequence comes from Sapajus apella, assembly GCF_009761245.1. Taxonomy (NCBI): domain Eukaryota; kingdom Metazoa; phylum Chordata; class Mammalia; order Primates; family Cebidae; genus Sapajus; species Sapajus apella. Next base: position 44,791,971 of record NW_022436949.1, on the reverse strand, counting down.
TAACCTCCCCTCATTCTAGAATGCTCCTCAGTGATTGCTTGATCAAGAGAATGTGGTTTTGAGACCTCGAATGCTAGGTCATAAGAATTCCTGTAGCTGCCATCTGGAGCTCTGGGAACACTCATGGAGCCTTGAGTTGCCAGGTGGAAGTCCAACTACCCTGAGATCACCCTGCTCAAGAGAACACATGAAGAATCCCTGAAACTGCATGAAGAATGAAATGCCTGGGCCCCTCCTAGAGCACCTCCCAGAAGGTGGAGTGTCAAAAGATCTAAAGCCACCTTTAATCTGCTAAAACACATCATTCCAAAAATATCAAGATGATACCTGATGTATAATACAAAGGAAAATAAAAGCTATGTAATTTATAATAATATATATTTCAATATTTTGATGCCTCAGGCAAAACACAAAGTAGTAATCATAAAGAAGAATGGCCAGGCATGGCGGCTCACGCCTGTAATCCTAGCACTTTGGAAGGCCGAAGCAGGCGGCCACCTGAGGTCAGGGGTTCAGGACCCAGCCTGGCCAACATGGTGAAACCCCATCTTTACTAAAAATATAAAAATTAGCAGAGTGTTGTGGCACAAGCTGGTAATCTAAGCTACTCAGGAGGCTGAGGCAGGAGAATTGCTTCAACCTAGGAGGCAGAGTTTGCAGTGAACCAAGATGGCATCACTGTACTCCAGCCTGCGTGACAGAGTGAGACTCTCTCTTAAAAAAAAAAAAAAAAAAAAAAAAAAAAAGGCTGGGTGCGATGGATCATGCCTGTAATCTCATCACTTTGGGAGGCTGAGGTAGGTGGATCACTTGAACTCAGGAGTTCGAGACTAGCCTGGCCAACATGGTGAAACCTCATCTTTACTAAAAATACAAAAATCAGCTGGACATAGTGGCAGGTGCCTGTAATCCCACCTACTTGGGAGGCTGAGGCAGGAGAATCCCTTGAACCCAGGAGGTGCAAGTTGCAGTGAGCCAAGATCACGCCATTGAACTCCAGCCTGGGCAACTAATGGAGACTCCATCTCAAAATAAGAATGGGAGTGTAGTCACAATTTCTACAAAGTATAAAACTACAAATACAGGCTCAAATGGGTGTGTTTTGCTAGCAACCCAAATACCATGGATGATACTGCCTTTGGTGACTTTAGAAGATGAAGAACACATTTTTGTATAGCTCATAACAAAATAAAATAGAATATCTCCTGATTTTGCATGTTAGGTACATTCCTGAAAATTTTAGTCTATATTAAAACAGTGTAAACAAACACCTTGTGTTTAGGAGTTCTGGACCTGAGTAAGATGGAGGAAGCATATCCTATCCTGTCTTACACTGAGTGCAGCTATAAAATCTGCATGGAGTAGCTATTTGAGGACTCTAAAAAGTAAATGGTAGTAGATGAATGGGTTAAAAAGGCCAGAATTTAGGAATCCCCCTTTCAGTTGCTATAGCCAGAACTGGAGAGATTTTCTTGGAGCTCAAACTGGAGGAGAGTTTCCTGGTTTTGCCTTCCCAGTATTGTCCTTTACAGCATTCCCCGTAACTGGCCCCAGGGCAGTACCAAACCCAGAAGTGGGCCCCATTCATGGAGAGAAAGAGCTCCAGGGAAAGTGCTCTAGTTCTGGCTACAACAACTAAGAAAGTGATTCCTGATGTTAGATATAGTGAACTCCAAGTTTCTCTTCAAACAATCAGTATGTCAGTATGTTCAGCTCTCTTAGTCTTTAATTCTCCATTTTAAAGTTTAACTCCCTTGTAGTTTCAGTAAACAACCTTTTCCACCAGTTCTAATCAGTAGTTCACATCTGTTCCCCCAGTCCGCTGCTCCATCCTGACTTATCCCAGTCTCCTTCTCCGGTTACTTGCCCTGGTCACTTGCTTTGACCTGAGTCACCCTAGTCACTTGCTCTGACCTGTCCCATAACCATCCTTCCTGCCAAACTACTCACCGTGCCACTCCGGCTCATACTCCTGCTGTCTTTAAAATAGCCAATTGGAATTATCCTAGCCTGTGTGGTCTAACCTTAGCCAACAGGGGAATGGCACAGCAGTAGGGGCTACCTGCATTAGGAATAGGAAGAATAAGAACCCCTTCCCCTTCCTTGTCCAAGTGTGCGCTTGCCATTGTTCCATTTGTGAGACACGCCCTTCTATAGAAGTAAATTGCCTTGCTGAGGAAATTTTATTGGAGTGCTACTTCTTTTCTGGCACTGAAAATGTACATATAACATTAACAGTCAGAGAATTTAGGGTAAAATATGATTTTTTTTTTCTATTCTGTAACTTGCTTTGTTTTTCATGGGCATAAGCTCTTTAATAATATTTGTAGCAACATTTGCTACAAATATTTCCCCAGTGTATCACTGCCAATCTGACATAGTTTGACATTGTTGAATGGGCAGATGTTCCACTATAATTTCTTCCACTGATAAGACAGCTCGTTTTGCCCTTTCACAGAGTTTGATTTTTTAAAAATATGTTTGTATTTTAATAGCTTTTAGGGTATAAGCGGTTTTTGGTTACATGGACAAACTGTATAGTGATGAAGTTTGAGATTTTAGTGCACCATCACCCGAGTGGTATACATTGTACCCAAAATGTAGTATTTTTTTTAATCCCCCTCCGCATACCAGTCTCCATGGTTCCTTATATCACTATGTATGCCTTTGCAGACCCATAGCTTAGCTCCCACTTAGGAGTGAGAATATATGGTACTTGGCTTTCCATTCCTGAGTTACTTTACTTGGAATAATGGGCTCCAGCTCCATCCAAAAAAGGAGAATTACTAACAGTCAGAGAGTTTGAGGTAAATTAACATTCCCCCCCCCCACTTCTTTTCTTTATTCTCTGGATCCCCAAGCCTTCAGGCAATTCTAGCCATAGCAATTGATCAGGTCTCTACAACTCTCAGGTAGGGGAGGCTTCCTGTTTCATCAGAGAAGCTGTGATCCCAAGAGGGAGACTCCATCTCAAAAATAATAATAATAATAATAAATTTAAAAAAAAGAGAGAGAGAAAATATCAGGGTATCATTTTGGTAAAGACTGACACAATTATGATCATTTGATTTTCAGCAAAGATGCAAAGCCAAGTCAATGGAGAAAGCATAGTTTTAGTAATTGGTGTTGGGACCATTGGTCATCCACATGCAAAAAAAACCCAAAAAACAAAACTTCATGATTTATACCAAAATTAACTCAAAATAAATTATAGATCTAAATGTAAAACATGAAATGGTGAAAGTCTTAGCAGTGTTATGCAAAGACTTATTTTACATGTCTTCAAACACACAAAGTAATTTTCTTTTTCTTTGAGATGGAGTGTCACTCTGTTGCCCAGGCTGGAGTACAATGACATGATCTTGGCTCACTGCAACCTCTGTCTCCCTGGTTGAAGTGATTGTTCTGTCTCAGCCTCCTGAGTAGCTGGGATTACAGGCGTGGACCACCATGCCTGGCTATTTTTTTTTTTTTTTTAAAAAAAAAAAAAAAAAAAGAAAAAAGAAGATAGAAAGTAAAAAAGAATGAAGGAGAGGAAGAAAGAGGAAGAGGAAGAGGGAGAGAAAACAGGGGTGTTGCTTTATTGCCCAGGCAAGAATGCAGTCTAAAAATGGGTATGAGACATGAAAAAAAAATGAGGGAAGAAAATAACAAACAAGCAGCCAACCAATATTTCATTTAAACCTGTAAATAGTTGTGATGTGGTGCTGATAAGAGTGTATATTTTGTGTATTTAAAGTGGAGAGTTCTATAAATGTTAATTAAGTTTACTTGTTCTGGATCTGAGTTCAAATCCTGGATATCGTTGTTAATTTTCTGTCTCATTGATCTGTCTAATATTGATGTTGAAGTCTCCCACTATTATTGTCTGGGAGTTTAAGTCTCTTTATAAGTCTTATATATCTGGGTATTCCTGTATTGGGTGCGTATATATTTAGGATCTTTAGCTCTTCTTGTTGCATTGATCCTTTTATCATTATGTAATATCCTTCTTTGCTGCTTATGATCTTTGTTGCTTTGAAGTCTATTTTATCAGAGGCAAAAATTGCAACTCCTGCTTTTTATTTATTTATTTTTGCTCTCAATTTGGTTGGTAAATCTTTCTCCATCCCTTTGTTTTGAGTCTTTGTGTATCCTTGCATGTGAAATGGGCCTGGATGCAGCATACTGATGGGTTTTGACTTTTTTTGCCTGTCTGTGTCTTTGGATTGGGGGATTTAGTTGATTTAAATTTAGAATTAATATATGTGAGTTTAATACTGCCATTTAATGTTAGCTGGCTGTTTTGCCCATTAGTTGATGTAAATTCTTGATTATATTGATGCTCTTTACATTTTGGTATTTTTCAGAAAGGCTGATACTGGTTGTTCCTTTTTATTTATAGTGGTTCTTTCAGAAGCTCTTGTAAAGCAGGCCGGGTGGTGATGAAATCCCTGAGTGCTTGCTTGTTCACAAAAGATTTTATTTTTCCTTCGCTTATGAAGCTTAGTTTGGCTGGATGTAAAATTCTGGGTTGAAACTTCTTTTCTTTAAGGATGTCGAATATTGGCCCCCACTCTCTTCTGGCTTGTAGGGTTTCTGCTGAGAGATCTGCTGTGAGCCTGATAGGTTTCCCTTTGTGGGTAAACCAACCTTTCTCTCTGGCTGCCCTTAGCATTTTCTCCTTCATTTCAACCCTGGTGAATCTGGATTACGTGCCTTGAGGTTGTTCTTCTAGAGGAATATCTTTGTAGTGTTCTCTGTATTACCTGGAGTTGAATATTGTCCTGCCTTGCTAGGTTGGGAAAGTTTTCCTGAATAATATCCTGAAGCGTATTTTCCAGCTTGGATTGACTCTTTTCGTCACATTCAGGTACACCTATCAAACGTGGATTAGGTCTTTTCACGTAGTCTCATATTTCTTGGAGACTTTGCTCGTTCCTTTTTATCTTTTTTTCTCTCATCTTGTCTTCTCATTTTATTTCATTAAGTTGGTCTTTGACCTCTGATATCTTTTCTTCTGCTTGATCAATTCGGCTGTTAAAACTTGTGCATACTTTGCAAAGTTCTCGTGTTGTGTTTTTCAGCTCCATTAATTCACTTATATTCTTCTCTAAATTGTGTATTCTTGTTAACATTTCGTCGAACATTTTTTCAAAGTTCTTAGTTTCTTTGCATTGGGTTAGAACAAGTTCTTTTAATTCACAGAAGTTTCTTATCATCCACCTTTTGAAGCCTGCTTCTGTTAATGGAACACACTCGTTCTCCATCAGACCTTGTTCCATTGCTGATGAGGAACTGTGATCCCCTGTAGAGGGAGAGGCGTTCTGATTTTGGGTATTCTTAGCCTTTTTAGGCTGGTTCCTTCCCTTCTCTATAGATTTATCCATCTGTGGTCTTTATAATTACCATCTTTATAATTGGGTTTCTGAGTGGACGTCTTGATTCCCAGCGCTAAAATCTGAGCAACCCACTGCGCTGGCCAAAACAGCGGCGTTAAGATTGATGGTGCTTTTCTGACTCTGCACCAAGAACCACCACACCAAGGCAGTGGCAAAACCACCTCTCCAGCCACAAGAGTCACGCTGGCGACCCCTGGGGCTCCTCTGCTGGGAATCTCTTGGTGCATGAGCAACAAAAATTCGTCTGAAAGTGTGGCGTCCTCTCGTTCTCTGCACTTTCACTGGGAGCTACAATCCCGAGCTGCTAGTGATCAGCCATCTTGGATCTCTCTCCAATTTTTGTACTTTTTAGTAGAGATGGGTTTCACTATGTTGGCCTGGCCTGTCTCGAACTCCTGACCTCAGGTGATCCGCCCGCCTTGGCCTCCCAAGGTGCTTTGAGCCACCATGCCAAACCAGAAAAAGTAAATTAGATTTCATCAAAATTAAGAAATTTGGCTCTGCAAAAGATACCATTTCTTTTTCCTTTTTGTTTGAGACAGGGCCTCTGTCACCCAGGCTGGAGTGCAGTGGCATGACATTGGCTCACTGCAGCCTCAAACCCCCGGGCTCAAGTTATCCTCTTACCTCAGCCACTGAAGTAGCTCAGACTACAAGCACACGCCACTACACCTGGTTAATTTTCATAGTTTTTGGAGAGGCAAGTTCTCACTTTGTTGCCTAGGCTGACCTCTAACTCCTGGGTTCAAGTGATCCTCACACCTTGGCCTCCCAAAGTGCTGGGATTATAGGTGTGAGCCACATGCCTGGCAAGACACTATTAATAGAATGAAAAGAGAGGCTATAGACTTGGAGCAAATCATTTTCAAATTGCATATCCAACAAAGGACTTATATTCAGAATATTAAAAAAAAGAAAAAACTCTTCAAAACTCAACAGTAAGAGAACAAATCACCCAATTTGAAAATGCATAAGACTTAACACTCCACTAGAGAGGATATACAGATGGCAAATAAGCAAATGAAAAGATGTTCAACAGCGTTAGCCATTAAGAAAATGCAAGTGAAAGGCACATTGAGATACCATTACATACCTATTGGGATGGCTAAATTTAAGAATACTGCCAATCCTGAGTGTTGACAAAGATGTGGATCAATTAGAACACTCGTATGTTGCTGGTGGGAATGCAAAATGATATAGTCACTGCAGAAAATAGTCTAGCAGATTTCAATAAAATTAAACATGCAATTATCATCTGACCCAGCAGTCCCCCTTCTAGATATTTCCTCTAGAAAAGTAAAAATGTTGGCTCATAAAACTGATATATGAACATTTTACTGTAGCTGTATTCATAATTGGCAAAATCTGGAAATAATCCAAATGCCCTTCAAGGGATGAATGGATAAACAAACTGTGGTATGTCCATACAATGAACCGTCATTCAGAAATGAGAGAAATGAAGCGTTCATTCTTGCAATAACTTGTGTGAATCTCAGAGGCATTACGCTGAGTGAAAGAAGCCACTTTGAAATACTGTATGATTTCAATATATACAATATTCTCAAAAAGACAAGATGATCCTAAAGGATAACATATCAGTCGTTGCCAGATTTGGGGTCTGGGGTCGTGGGAGAATGACTACAGATGGATAAGCAGCGGGGTGTTTGTTTGGTGGTAAGGTGACTGTTCTGTGGACTGGCTGTGGAAGTAATTACATACAACTATCCATGTGTGAAAACTGCACCCAAAAATGTCATTCTATTGTTAATTTAAAAAATAAGATTGAAAGATACCTTGTGTTTCTATGTAAAACAGGGTTAGAGTCTAGGTATAGGTAATTTTATTTTATTTATTTATATTTTTAGATAATTTATAAATCTTTTTTTTCACCTACAGGAATGACCAATGAGAAATGTAAAAGTTGGATGGAATTGAGGGATTTGTTGTGCTTTCCCGTCTCATTGCGGCATGTGTAGCCAGGGCTGCAGGTAGCACGCATGGGCAGCTGTATTTGAATTGTAAAAGTGCACCTTCTTCAGACAGACAAATCATAAAAAGATGTCCCCTTTGGATGGAAGATGTCCAACATGGAACCCTTCACCTATATGGATGCAGCTTTATTCTTGGCAAGCGGCCCACGGGCTGACTTTCAGCCTCACTCTCTCCCTTGTGGAGTGCCTTTATGTGGTATAAAAATTAACAACTACGTGGGGGTATCCCTAAATCTAGCATCCCTGGCTCCTGACTTCGGAATCCCAGCAGAGTCCCCAATTCCTATGTCAAAATAAACAAACAAATCTAACACCCCACAATTTCCCCATATGTACTTAAGATCTCCCCTTGAGAACAGCTATCTTGGTCCAGACAGAGGGTTCTGCAAATGACTAGTTAAGTTAGAAAGCTGTTCCTTGAAGTAACTCTTTTTTTTTTTCTTTTTTCGGGACGGTGTCTTGCTCTGTCTCCCAGGCTGGAGTGCAATGGTATGATCTCCACTCACTGCAACCTCCACCTCCTCGGTTCAAGTGATTCTCCTGCCTTAACCTCCTGAGTAGCTGGGACTGCAGGTACCCACCACCATGCCCAGCTAATTTTTGTATTTTTAGTAGACATGGGATTTCACCTTATTGGTCAGGCTGGTCTTGAACTCCTGACCTTGTGAGCCGCCCACCTTGGCCTTCCAAAGTGCTGGTATTACAGGCATTAGCCACCATTCCTAATAGTTCGAATCAACTTATTTTAAGCTTTTTTTGTAGATAACTTGTGCTTTATGTGTAAAACACCAAGCCCAGAGCCTGGCATATAGTGTGTTTTTGATAAATGGAATTGGTCAAAGCTATAGCAGAAGGAAGCTGAGCTTTCCTATAGGCAAATGGTGTCGCCTAAATGAACAAACAGGATTTTAGACCAATAGGAGATATAGTTTTGAGTTGGAGAGGAGGAGTGGGAAGGAACCATTCCACCCTCCTACAAATCACATTCCTCACCTCCCATAGCTCTGGTCCTACCAGATCGCCTCGGGAAATCTTTTTCTCCTCGCTTCCAGAAGCTGCTATTGGATATCATCTTCAAAGGTCAACTAATCTTTGATAATTGCAGATAATTAAGAGTTGGATATATTAAGTCCAATTGTTGATTTTGATTATGCATTTTAATGTTGAAAAATGAAAGTGTTTCTCTATTTAATAAGTTCACTGCTATAGTAACCCCAGTGAAGTAATCACAACCTTGTAAATCAATAATAATAATGTGTATGTAAAATACACATTTATATATTTGTTCCATATAATTATTTATAATTCTAAGTTACATTTAGGTATTACTTGTATTTGATAATCTGTGTTTTATGGAAAACTAGATACTTCATTCATGAGATGGAACCCCTCCCTATTTGGCTAAATGGGAGTGAGAGGAAATATTCTACCCTAGGATACCCTAAAGTGCCTTCAAATGCATTCATAGCATTCTAAAAGAGGTTCACCAGACCCAAGTAGCAATAGAAACTGTACTGCACATTTCCCTCCCACATTTTTACACCACAGAAATGCACATCTGTCTTAAAACTGATAGCATTATAATTATTATTGACAGTGACCACGATAATGGTCACTGCCTGTGAACATATGACCTTGGTTGTTATTCATAGTTGAATAACTGGACAACGGAAATCCCTGGTATTTAATTAATAAGCCTTTAAGATCCCCATATGGGAAGAATTTGAGTCCTGGTGTTGTCAGAAAACATTCCATTGATACCTTCTGATAATACCAGGAAAGTGTCAGCGATGAATGACGGAAACCGAATTTGTTACATTTTCCTTTTATGGATCATGCTCTTGATGAAGAGCCCAAGAACTCTGCCTAATCCTTGGCCCCAAGGATTTTTCCTTTTTTTCTGCCTTCCTTTTCCCTTCTTTTTAGAGATAGGATCTCAGCTCTGTTGCCCAGGCTGGAGTAGAGTGGCACAATCCTAGCTCACTGTAACCTCCAACTCTTGGATTCAAGTGATCCTCCTGTCTCAGCTTCCTGAGTAGTTCAGACTACAGGTGCACATCACCATATCCAGCTTTTTTTTTTTTTTTTTTTTTGAGAAACAGGGTCTTGCTATATTACCCAGTCTGGTCTCGAACTCCTGGCCTCAAGTAATCCTCCTGCCTCAGCCTCCCAAAGTGCTGGGATTATCAGCATGAACCTGTAATCATCATATAATTTTAGTAAAGATAAAATGAGAATACTGCCTTCATTTAAAAACCTGAGAATTGTTCCCTCCTCTTTTATCCTTGTGAAGAGAGTGTATAGAATTAGTGTTAATTCTTCTTTAAACATTAGTAGAATTGTCCAGCAAAACCATTAGGGCCTGGAGATTTTCCTTTTGGAAATTTTAAAATTGTAAATTAAACTTCCCTTATGCATAGGACCACTCGAATGATGTTTTTCACATTGGATAAATTGTAGTCTTATTGTTTTTTAAGAAACTGGTCCATGTCTTTTAATTTGTCAAATGTATATCTGTAGAGTTTTTAATAGTGTTTCCTGATCGTCTTTTAATGTCTGCAGGCTCTGTCGCGATATCTTCTGTTTCATTCTTGATATTGATAATTTGTGTCTTGTCTCTTTTTTCTTTGTCAGTCTTGCTAAAGGTTTGTCAATTTTATTCATCTTTTCAAAGAACCAGCTTTTTGTTTCATTAATTGTTCTCTATTGTTTTTCTATTTTCAATGTTGATTTCTGCTCTTTATTTCTTTCCTTCTACTTGCTTTGAGTTTATTTTGCTCCTTAAAACATTTTTTTTTTTCTTAGACAGGGTCTGGCTCTGTCACTCAGGCTGGAATACAGTGGCATGATTTCAGCTTATTGTAATCATAATTACCACCTGGGATCAAGTGATCATCCCACCTGAGCCTCCCAAGTAGCTGGAACCACAGTTGTGTGCCACCATACCTGGCAAATTTTTGCATTTTTTGTAGAGATGGGGTTTTGTTATGTTACTCAGCTGGTCTTGAACTCCTGAGTTCAAGCCACCCCTGGCCTCCCAAAGCACTCAGATTACAGGTATGCCACACCCAGACTATATTTTGCTCTTTTTTATTTCTAAGTCTTAAGGTAGAATTTTAAATTACTGATTTTAGGTTTTTATCTTTATGAAAATATATGCCTTTAGTACTATATATTTCCTTCTTAGAATTGTTTTGTCCTACAAGTTTTGATATATTTTCATTTTCATTCAGTTTAATGTATATTGTTTTCAATTTCCCTTGAGACCTCATCTTTGGCCCCTGAACTATTTAGAAGTGTGTTGTTTAGTTTCCAAGTGTTTGGAGATTTTCCTGTTACCTTTCTGTGACTAATTTCTAGTTCAGGTCCGTTGTAATCAGAGAACACACTATGTATGATTTTAATCCTCTCCTCCCTCCTGCCCTCCCTCCCTCCTTCCCTCCGTCCCTCCCTCCCTCCCTGCCTCCCTCCCTTCCTTCCTTTATTCCTTCCCTCCTTCTCTCCTTTCTCAAACTCTCACTCTGTTGCCCAGGCTGGCGTGCAGTGGTGCAATCACTGCTCACAGCAGCTTCGACTTCCTGGGCTTGCTTCTCCCACCTGAGCTCCCTGTGTAGCTGGGACTACAGACATGCGCCACCACTCTTGGCTACTTTTTGTACTTTTTTTAGAGGCGGGGTCTCCCTGTGTTGTCCAAGCTGGTCTTGCACTCCTAGCCTCAAGCGATCCATCTGCCTTGACCTCCCAGAGTGCTAGGATTACAGGCATGAGCCACCACGCCTGGACTTAATTCTTTTATCTTTCTTAAGGTTTGTTTTGTGATCTTCTTTTTCCAGTATTTTAACATGGAAGATTATGTTGCTAATTTGAGATCTTTTTCTTTTTTAAAAAAATTCAATGGCTTTTAGTATATTCACAAATTTATACATCTGTTATCGTGATCAATTTTAGAGCCATTTTCATTGCCCAAAAAGATACCTTGCACCTCTTGTCGCCCTCAATCTTTCCACCCTATTCACTATCCTAGGCAATTGCAGATCCACTTTCTGTCTATATCTGCCTACTGTGGACATTTCATATAAATAGAATTATATGATATGTGGTCTGTTGTGACTGGCTACTTTCACTTAGCATAATGTTTTCAAGGCTCATACATGTTGCAGAAGGTTTTAATACTTCATTCCCTTTTATGGCTGAATAACATTCAATTTTATGGTTAAAATACATTTTCTTTGTCCGTTTACCAGTTAATGGAGATTTGAGTTGCTTCCATTTTTTGATATTATGACTAATGCCGCTATAAACATTTGTACACAAGTTTGTGTGTGAATATGTTTTCAACTCTCTTGGATATATAAGTAGGAGAGGGTGTGCTTGACCATATGGCAACTCTATATTCAATCATTTGAGGAGTTGCCAAACTGTTTTCCAAGGCAGGTGCACCATTTTAAATATCCATCAGCAGTGTATGGGGGTTCTAATTTCTCCACATCCTCACCAATACTTATTATGTCTCTTGTAAATTATGGCTAAAGTAATGGGTATGAATGGTTTTACTTTTTTTTTTCCTTGAGACAGTGTCTTGCTCCATCACCCAGGCTGGAGTGCAGTGGCCAGATCACAGCTCATCGCAGCCTTGACCTTCTGGGCTCGTCATCCTCCTACCTCAGCCTGGAGCCACATGCATACACCACCACAGTCGGTTAATATTTTTTTTAAAAAGTTTGTGGAAACTGTGGTCTTGCTATGTTGCCTGGGCTGGTCATGAACTCCTGGGATCAAGTGATCCTCCTGCCTTGACCTCTCAAAGTGCTGGTATTACAAGCATACCACCATGCCTAGCTATGAATAGTTTTTCATGTCTTTCATTTGTATTTTCCTAATGGCTAATAATGTTGAACATGTGCTTAATGCTTATTGGCTATTTGTATATCTTCTTTGAGGATGTCTAAGTAGGTTCTTTGTCCACTTTTAATTGGGTCATTTCTCTTTTTATTATTGAATTATAGGTGTTCTTTATGTATACTAAATACAAGTCTCATCAGTCATATGATTTGCAAAAATTTTATCCTATTTGATGGGATGGGTTTTTTTTGTTGTAAATAGTGTCCTTTGAAGGACAAGTGTTTTTCATTTTTGGGAAATCGATTTATATAACTTTTGTTTGGTTGCTTGAGCTTTTGGTGTTGTATCTGAGAAACCATTGTTTAACCCAAGGTTGTGAAGATTTATGCCTATATTTTCTTCTAAGAGTTTTATGGTTTCAGCTGTTATATTTAGGTCTTTGATCTATTTTAAGTTAATTTTCACACATGGTATAAGGTAAGATTCCAATATTATTCTTTTGCATGAGGATATTAAGGTGTCCCAGCACAATTTCTTAAAGAACTATTTTTCCCCATTAATTTTATCTGCACCCTTGTCAAAAATCAATTTGGCCACAAATTCATGGGCTTATTTCTAGACTTTTAATTCTACTCCACTGATTTATATGTCTAACCTTATGCCAATACCATAGACTTGATTACTGAAGCTTTATAGTTATTTTTTAAATCAGATAATGTGAATCTCCAACTTTGCTGTTTTCAAGATTAGTTTGGCTATTCTGGGGCCCTTGGATTTCCATATGAATTTTAGGGTCAGTTTGTCAATTTCTGCAAAAAAAGGTAGGCGGAATTTTGATAGGCATTGTGTTAAATCTGTAAGGCTACCTGTTTTTGCATGGTCCATAAACTCAGAATGGTTTACATTTTGAAATTGTTGAAAAAATGTCAAAAGAAGAATAATACTTCATGTCAAACGAAAATTACACAAAGTTCAAATTTCCATGTGTATAGAGTGTCATTGGAATACAGCCATGCTTGTCAATTTTTGTATTATCTATGGCTGCATTAGCACCACAGTGGCAGAGTAGAGCAATTGCAACAGACTCTTTGGCCTGCAAAGTCTAAAATGTTACTAACTGGTCCTTCACAGAAAGTTTGCTGACCCTTGCTCTAGACAATGGCAAAGACTGAATAATTATTACCTGAAAGTCCAAGCAAAATCAAGCCCTAGGATTATAATCTTGGATTGGATTTTTTCCTTCTTATTCAAGGGGTTCTTGTGCTATGTTTAGACCTGATGGAACTTGGCTTTTAAATTTTTTCCTAGTGTGGTATGTAAATGAAGAAAGAGAGTAGTGGGAAATGAATGTCGTAAGAAGAAAAAAGACGAAGAGAGGAAAGATGAACTCTGTGGGTATCAATAGAACAGTATAGAGTTCAAATATTAGAGGTGAAGGGAGCTTAACAACCCTTTCATTTTTACAGGTGAGGAAAATGTGGTTCAGGAAGTCTTCTCAGAAATTACATAGCATCTGACTCTGGTCTTGCAGTTTTTTGACAACCTTGCCTATCTTTAGACAGTTATATAAGATATACATTCATACTCCAATAGATAATGAGACAGGAGAATAGGGTCCTGAAGCAGGGAACCTCAGGCTGATTCAGGCTGACTTCCTAGACCTAAATCAAAAGGAAAACACCAATGTGCCAAACTTAAGTAACAAAAGGACCTGAGACTACCCCCTTTGCAAAACCTCTCACCCTTTTGTTCTGTGCGGCAGATGAAAAATTGAAAATATCTCTGATTGCTTCTTGCAACCAATCAGACATTTGCATAGAAGTGTAACTTGGTAATTTCACTTCAGCCTCTGATTGGTTGCTTTTCATAACCAATTAAATTCTTGCATAGGGTATAACCTTTGTAACTTCACTTCAGCCTCTGACTGGTTGCTTTCCACAACCAATGGGCCAGTGGGCCAGCCTCTGATTGGCCCACTGATGATGGGCCACTAGTTTAGTTAGGTGTACACCAAGTAACCAATGGGAAACCTCTCGAGGGTATTTAAACCCCAGAAAATTCTGTAAAGGGGCTCGTGAGAACCTATACTCAGGCTCCTCCCACCTGTGGAGTGTACTTTTGTTTTCAATAAATCTCTGCTTTTGTTGCTTCATTCTTTCCTTGCTTTGTTTGTGCATTTTGTCCAATTCTTTGTTCAAAATGCCAAGAACCTGGACACTCTCCACCAGTAACAGATAATATTTTATTATTTTCTAGAGTGAGTTGCCATTAGCAGTTTGTCATCTCTGTTCAAGAATGTTCACATGCACTAATCAGGACAAGCAAGTTGAAACCTATGAAGAGAATCAGAGCTTTGCAAAGAGCAGACTGTCTATGGAAATCATTGCTTTCTGGCACTGAGAGTAGAATTCTCTTTTGCATGTGCTAAAAACTGTGATTATGCAGTGTCGAGAATGCACCTGACAGTTGGATATCACCTTATTTTAAAGCCTGCAGGCCCCTGTGTCTTCAGTTCACTCTTGTACTATCAAAGACATGTGAAAAGGCCAAGAGTGATCAAAGAACAGAGATCAAAGCTGAGGCATTAAAAGTTATATTATTATTTCCATTGGTTAAAGCCGATTTCTTCTTCGTATGAATGAAAAGGACATCTGTGATTGGATTTCCACTGACTGTCACCCAACTAATCCATGTCACACGGACAACATCAGCTGCAGCAGCTCAGGGTTGTTGGTGTAAATCTGAGTTGAGACTCAGCATGCTGAGAGGATGGGAGAAATTCAGCAGCTGCCAAAGGAGGGGCTGAGAAGGAGAAACATTTCCATCAGGCTAATGAAAACTGTCAGCAACAGCAGGGGATCCAGAGCCTGTCCTCCCAGAATGCAAGAGGAGCGGAGAAGCCGCCAAGAAGAAAGGAGGGAGGAGGGGAGGAGGAAGAAACAAAGACTTCCTAATTATACCAATTATAGCAGGAGTAGGAGGAGTTTGGCAGGAGAGGTGGTCATGAAACAAAAGAAAACAAAGTATGGCTCAACAATTGGCAAACTGCTGACTTTGTTCTCTGAACATTTTTCCTATAAGCAGCTTCTGCTGCAGGGGTGGTAGACGTCGATGTGTCTAAGCTTTAGGGTACCTCTTTGTCCTGGGAGGGGCTCTGGCAATGGATTCAGATGGTCTGAAGTTTTTATAAAATCTGCAGAAGGAAAATATCATAACTGTCGTCAGTTAAGCTTACTGTGTCTTTCCATCTCGACTTCCCTCATGTAGAGTTTTGGGGTTAGTTAAGGCGAAATTGAGTTAGGAAGACACCATATTAGCTGCACTTTACAAAGATGTTTTGGGACATTTCAGTAAAAGCAGATGAGAAAACGTAGTCCTATTTTTTTTTTCTTTTGATACAGAGTCTTGCTCCTTTGCCCAGGCTGAAGTGGAGTGGCACAACCTCAGCTCACTGCAACCTCTGCCTCCTAAGTTCAAGTGATTCTCCTGCCTCAGCCTCCCAAGTAGCTGGGATTACAGGCGCCCGACACTATGACCAGCTAAATTTTGTATTTCTAGTAGAGACAGGGTTTCACCATGTTGGTCAGGCTGGTCTTGAACTCTTTGCAAGGTTCTTTGAACTGACTACACCATGGTGCCCCCTGTGACCCACATGTACACCTCCAGATGGACTCCCAGAGCCAGAAAGTCTAAGTCAGCCTTGTGACACTGGACCTTGGACCTTGTGATATGCCCCTGTCGCCACAACAAAGGAAAAAGAATAGCTAGCTCCTGCAGTGCCTAATTAACCAACCTTGTGACATTCCACCATTGTTCTGGCTTGACTGATAAGCCAAACTTGTGACACTGGACCTTCAACCCTGTGACACCGCCTGGCAACACCCCTGGCTTGTAACACACACCCTGAACCGTAACTTCTGTAACTTTCCACTGCCTACCCCAAACCTGTAAAACCAACTCCTATCCTACCACCTTCTGCTGACTCTCATTTTGGAATCAGCCCACCTACAACCAGGTGAATAAACAGCCATGTTGCTCACACAAAGCCTGTTTAGGGGGCTCTTCATTCAGAGCATGCTTAAATCTCCTGACCTCAAGTGATCCACCCGCCTTGGCCTCCCAAAGTGCTGGGATTACAGGCATGAGCCACTGTGCCCAGCTGATGAAGTCCTATTTAGACATACACAAAGATAGCTTATTTTACAATCCTTATATATATTTATTTATTAAAGAAGGGAGGGAACATTTAGGTAAAAATGAGTGGGATATGAAACAAAACAATTAAGATGAGTAATTAAGTCAATGGGAGTTATTCTGACACTGAGAAGGAAAGTATAACACAGAACTTTCAGATCATACCAAAACCAATCATTCATTACGAGGAAGGGACATTCTGTTGGAGAAATGGATGGTACTATATTTAGACTATTTGAAATCTGAATAATAAAGATTTATGAATTATATGAACTCATATAGAATTAAGCCTGGTGTGGTGGCTCATGCCTGTAATCCCAGCACTTTGGGAGGCCAAGGTGGGAGGATTGCTTGAGCTTAGGAGGTTGAGATCAGCCTGGGCAACACAGCAAGACCCTGTCTCTACAAAAAATAAAAAATTTAGCTGGGTGTGGTGCCGTGTGCCTGTAGTCCCAGCTACTCAGGAGACTCACTTGAGTACAGGAGGCTGAGGCTGCAGTGAGCCTTGACTGTGCTACTGCACTGCAGCCTGGGCAACAGAGTGAGACCCTGTTTTAAAAAGAAACAAAGAAAAATAATTTAAAATCCATGTGCGTTAAACATGAAATACTGACATTGGTAAGGAGAACATGAAACTCTTTCAGAAAATTTTTTTGTTAAGACACAGGGTCTTACTCTGTTGTTGATATGGTTTGGCTGTGTTCCCACCCAAAGCACATCTTTAACTATAGTTACCATAATCCCCATGTGTCATGGGAGGGACCTGGTGGGAAGTAATTGAACCATGGGGTTGGTTTCTCCCAGTCTATTCTTGTGATAGTGAGGGAGTTCTCATGAGATCTGATGGTTTTATAAGTGGCTTCCTCCTTTGCTTGGCTCTCATTCTTCTCCTTGCTGCTGCCACGTGAAGAAGGACACGTTTGCTTTTCCTTCTGCCATGATTGTAAATTTCCTAAGGCCTCCCCAGCCATGCTGAACTGTGAGTCAACTAAATCTCTTTCCTTTATAAATCACCCAGTCTTGGGTATGTCTTTATCAGCAGCACACGAACGAAGTAATACAGTTGCCCAGGCTGGAAAGCAGTGTACAGATCATTACTCACCACAGTGTCAAACTCCTGGGCTCAGGTGATCTTCCTGCATTACCCTCCAAAGTAGCTGGGACCACTGGCATGCACCACCATGCCTAGCTATCTTTTTGTTGCTCAGGCTGGTTTCAAACTCCTGGCCTGTAGCAAACTCCTGCCTTGGCGTCTCAAAGTGCTGGGATTACAGGTGTGAGCCACTGTGCCTGGCCTCCATAAAACTCTTAATATTCCAATACAATGAGGGTGTTGATGACAAACCAGGTAATGAATATTATCAGTTTGAGGACACAGACACAGAAAACCTGAAAGTATCCTAAAATATTAGAACTCATACATAAAATAAATTTGTTAGTGCTTTCCTTAAATTTGACAAATCCAAGAAAGATACCAGACATAACCAACAACTAGTTGCTTTGATAGAAGTTGAAATAAGTATTTCTAAACTATCAATAATTTTAAATGTCAATTACCAATGCTCAGGTAAAGATAATTTTCTTTCTATTCTTGCCAAACAAAATATTACAAAATCATTGTCTTTTGAAGAGGTTATCAGAGTGTCTGCAGACAAGAATTATAAGAAAAAAAGCATTTTAGAGATGCACGGGAAAATCAATTGATAAAAATATTATTTTTTAGGATTATGTGATGTTTGCGGTATTTAGTAGCTTAAAAAATTATAATTTGCATGATTTTTCTTATACTAAATATCTACTTTTGTACTCCAATTGATATTTAAAACTTTGTATTTTTTCAAGAGGACCCCTGGAAATTGCTTATGACTCAGGCCACTCAGCACAGGATTTGCCCCTTCTCATACATTTCTAGATGTCTTGCCTTCAGAACAGCCCCTTTTCATACTGACTGGCTTTCATGAGCTCAACTTTTCTGCCGTTCTCCTCTTGGAGATGTACATATATTTATATATGTAGGGTTTTTTTTTTTGTTTTTTTGTTTTGTTTTGTTTTTGTTTTTTCTGAGATGGAGTTTCACTCTTGTTGCCCAGGCTGGAGTGCAGTGGTGCGATCTCAGCTCACCGCAACCTCTGCCTCCTGGGTTCAAGTAATTCTCCTGCCTCAGCCTCCCAAGTAGCTGGAATTACAGGCATGTGCCACCAGGCCTGGCTAATTTTGTATTTTTAGTAGAGATGGGGTTTCTCCATGTTGGTCAGGCTGGTCTTGAATTCCTGACCTCAGGTGATCTGCCCGACTCGGCCTCCTAAAGTGCTGGGATTACAAGCATGAGCCATTGCACCAAGACTTTTTTTTTTTTTTTTTTTTAGAAGAAATTTCACTCTTTTGCCCAGGCTGGAGTACAACAGCAGGATCTTGGCTCATTGCAACGTCCGCCCCCGGGTTCAAGTGATTCTCCTGCCTCAGCCTCCCGAGTAGCTGGGATTATAGGTACCTACCACCATGCCTGGCTAATTTTTGCATTTTTAGTAGAAATGGGGTTTCATCACACTGGCCAGGCTGGTCTCGAACTCCTGACCTCAGGTGATCCACCTGCCTCAGCCTCCCAAAGCTCTAGGATTACATGCATGAACCACTGTGCCAGGCCAGAATAATCAACCCTTGTTAATTGGCTTGCACATTGTCTCCTGCACTAGAATGTAAGCTCCACAGGGCAGAGATGTTGACTTTTTAAAACCACAGTCTATCTTAAGTACTTAGAATTATAGCTATCACATAGTAGGTGCACAATATATATTTGGCAAATGAATATGTCAATTAACAAAAGATAAAGATAAATTTAGTTACAGAGATAAACATTTCCTAATGTTATTTCTAATTCTTATTTATAAAAACATTCCATATATGAAAGTCAATAGAAAAAATAATAAATGTATATATTTTGATCAAGGTTAGAAAATTACACATCATCCTAATGATCTAAGCCATATTTTAATGACTGAGAAAAGAATATAGAGTTGAAGTGGAATTTAAAAAAAAAGAAAAAATTTTGAGCCATGAAATTCTACATGGCACCCCTTTCTCTAACCTCAAATCACTTACTTAAAAATCTTTACAAGTTAATCGAATAGTTTAACAATTCCTTATATTTTATTTACATATTTCAGGTTGCCTGTATTTTTAGTTAAGGATACATTTTCATTTATTCAGAGTTGAGTGCTGATGCAGTTGGGTTTTTCTCTCTGCATTTTGGATGGTGGAAATATTGCTATTGGGGTGCCAAGCCACGTGAGGAGAAGGTGCTGGTTAATAACTTCCATCTGCCTGCAGGTTGGCAGAGAGAGGAAAACAGGTTAGGACAGGAAGTTTGGTTTTGACAGTCATAGTTCAGTAACTGTTTTAATTCTCTCACACCCTCAGAATGCAGCATAATGACGGGGAACACATGCACTTTGAATTTTATAAACAGAGGAACTACGTACGGTAAGGGCTGGAGTTGTCATTGGGTTTACTGTTAGGTAAAATACTTTGTTGAATGAAAATATTGTAATAAGTGTGGTTTAAAACATTAAAAAATATAGGCCATCAGATAAAAATATTTGGTCACATTTTCTTTCATAGTAACACTGGCTGTGCTTACCATAGTAACTGAGGTTATACGATGCAGCCATCTCTATATAAATACTTGGTTTGCAAACTGCCCACTGCCTTGGCAGTTTGACAGGTATGACTCTAGCAATCAGCCTTGACGTTCCAAGATTCTTTCTCCCATCTCTGATGTAAAATGTTGTATTTTTCAAATTAATATATGGTCTTTCCTTTTTTTTCTCTCTCATCTTCTGTAGTGTCTTTCCATGTTTTATCCTTTGCGTTATTGGACAGAACTGACCCAAACCCATAACTCTGTCTTCAAAGAGCTTGGTGTGCCCCTGTGTTTCATTGAATGTCAGGTATCCAAGAAATTGTGAATGAAAGGAAGCAGCCCGTAGCCCTTATATTTAGTGGTGTTTGCAGTCTATGGAGAGCTCCCAAGCTGGAATTATGAACACAGCAAAGGCACACACTCAGGTATCCCAGCCACTGTGAGGTTTCCTCATCAGGCAGACCAGCCCCAAAAGTTCAGAAATGAGACAAGTCCATTCTATGGAATTCTTGACTGTCCACTCCTCCCAGTAACATGGAGTATAGTAAATGTGGAAGAGTCAATAATGAATTAAAACTCTCCTCTTCTTTTGAGTTCATTTGCCTGCCAGGGCTGAACTATCTTATTTCTAGAGAGGAAAGGAAGTCCTAACAGCTTAAGAACAAGGTCTCTAATTCTGTATGGAAGCGTCAGGATTACCCTCCCCCCACCTCCCAGGATTTAGACTGGGCTAGAAGAGCCCTAGACCTAGTCTGGATTAATTTCTGGTTATTTATTATGAAGGTGGAGGGTGGATTCTGCAATTCTCATCACAATGCCAAGGTAATAAATGATTAAACTTTGGAAAATATGCATTTAAATACACTATTCTTTAAAAAATATTAGAAAGTATTTTAGGGATTTAAATGGAAGTCAAACAATATTCATCTCTTGAAAGGGTCACTACAGCTCTTTTTTTTTTTTATGTACTTTGTATTCCTTGCCTTAGAAAAATAATAATGGCAAACTACTGCTGTTGCCTTTTAAAGAATGGTGAATGAATCTGGCTAACAAAAAAATGCTTTAGAGTTTTCTATATATAAGATCATGTCATCTGCAAATAGAGAGACGTTTACTTTTTCCTTTCTGATAGAATGCTTTTTTTGCCCCTTGCCTAATTGCTCTGACTTTGACTTCCAGTCAAATAGAGTGGGCATCCTTGCCTTGTCTCTGATTTTAGAGGAAAAGCTTTCAGCTTTCGATTAGATATGATGAATATCATTGAATATGATGTTATCTCTGGGTTTATTATCTATGACCTTTATTGAAGCCATACTCTTTTTTTTCAGACAGGATCTTGCTCTGTTGCCCAGGCTGGAGTGCTCAATCTTGGCTCATTGTAGTCTTAAAACATCCTCAAGTAAACCTCCCACCTCAGGCTCCCAAGTAGCTGGGACTACAAGTGCACACCACCTTGCCCCGCTAATTTCTTTTAATTTTTTTGTTGAGATGGGGTCTCACTATGTTTACCAGGCTGGAATACAGTGGTGCCCAGGTCACTGCAGCCTTGAATTCCTGGGCTCAATTAATCTTCCTGCATCAGCCTCCTGAGTAGCTGCGACTATAGTCACGTGCCACCACACCTGGCTCTGATTTGTGTTTTTAAAAAATATTTAAATTGCATTAAATTGAATATAAAGGTCACATACTTTGACCTTTCCAGAAATAATCACTTTATCTTAACTAAGAAAATGAAAACTATTATGACTTAGGACGTGTGTGCTTGGACAGGTTTAGGCAAACAGTGAAGATCTAGAGGTCTTACCATCAGCCTTCAGCATTTCACAATGCTTAAAGCTAACTCCATTCTTCATGTGGCAGTTTGTGTATATATTTATAAATAACATGTTTAATATATATATGTAGAGACATATATATAATATATATATATATATATATATTATATATAAGGTCTCACTATGTTGCTCAGGCTGGTTCTTGAACTCCTGGGCTCAAATCAGTCTCCTGCCTCAGCTTCCCGAGGAGCAGGGACTATAGATGCATGCCACTGTACCCAGCTAATTTGTTTTTTAATTTTTGTAGAGAAGGGATCTCACTATGTCGCCCAGGCTGGTCTCAATCTTATGGTCTCAAGTGATCCTCCTCCCTCCACCTCCCCAAGCTGGCACTGGGATTATAAGCATGCACAGCAACAATAGTTGCTGTGTTACAATGTTCTGCTAAATTATTTGGAGTTTAAGGACTAATGGAACTAAATTTGACCAAAACTTAGTTCCATTAGTCCTTAAACTCCAAATAATTTAGCAAAACATTATAACACAGCAACTATTTACCATAAGAAAGATAGTTCACACCTGAAATGATGATCTATGTTGTAAGTTATAAATAGCTATATTATAAGTATTAACAATTCTAAAAAATGTAGCAGACAACTAGATATGGTTATAATGCCTACTCTTTAAGTGTTATTTTATGGCTTAAAAATTTTGTTTTGTTTATATCTCCTTTCAGAGCATATAAAAACATTTCATAATCCTTTATTCAAACTACATTTTGAGTGTTATCAGCTCCTTTATTAACCCTTGGCTCTTGTCAAGTTATTTTAAAAGTATAGTCTAGCCGGGCGCGGTGGCTCAAGCCTGTAATCCCAGCACTTTGGGAGGCCGAGGTGGGTGGATCACAAGGTCAAGAGATCGAGACCATCCTGGTCAACATGGTGAAACCCCGTCTCTACTAAAGCTACAAAAAATTAGCTGGGCATGGTGGTGCGTGCCTGTAATCCCAGCTACTCAGGAGGCTGAGGCAGGAGAATTGCTTGAACCCAGGAGGCGGAGGTTGCGGTGAGCCGAGATCGCGCCATTGCACTCCAGCCTGGGTAACAAGAGCGAAACCCCGTCTCAAAAAAAAAAAAAAAAAAAAAAAGTATAGTCTAAATGTGAAGTCCCACAAAAACCATATTTATAAGTTAGGGGAAATGCAATTTTTTTTCTGAAATTCCTGGGTGGTTCATCACTTTATATATTTTGAGGCAGATACTATTAGATACATACAAGCTTAGAATTGCTGTATCCTCTTGGGGAATTGAAGCTTTGAATTTTGTGTGTGTGTTATTCTTTAGTAAATCTCTTTACTTCTGTAAGGCTTTTTGCCCTAAATCTCTTTACTCTGACAATAATATAGTTATGCTAAGCTTTATTTTAGTAAGTATTTGCCTAGTAAAAATTCTGCCATCCTTCTATATTCCACCTTTTTATCTTAATGATTTAGATGTACCTCTTAGAAACAACATATATATGGCATTTGTTTCTTTATTCATATTGGCAATCTTTGTCTTCTAATCAAGGTATTAAGTTGATTTATATTTATTGTGGCAACTAATGTATTTTCATTTATTGCCTTTATTGATTATTGATTATTGATTATTTTTGATTATTGATTATTGATATCCATCTCTTTTCTTATTTTCTTTTATTTCTTTATTTAATTTAATTTATTGCATTTATTGATTTTTGATTATTGATATTGATTATTTTTGATTATCGATTATTGATATTTATTGATATCCATCTCTTTTCTTATTTTCTTTTCTACTGAATTTTTTTTTCCATTCACATTCTACTTTTTCACATTACTATTTTGGAAGATAAACATTCTGTGTGTATATTATGAACACCCTAGACATTTTAGTATTTACATTTAACAAATTGTAGAATTACTGTCTTCCTCATTAAACCATGTGAGAACATTCAAACAACACCCAGCTTTATGTACTGTTATCTAGTATTTTTGTTTGATTTAAGTTCCACAAATTGGGCATTATTATTTTTGTTCAATACAGTCAACATTTGTTTAGATATGCTCACATATTTATTAGTTTGTCAATCATTCTTGTTGTATCTCAGATCTTTCATCTGGGGGTCACTTTATTCTTGCTTAAGATAACATTCCCGCACCACCACCACCCCTGCTGCCTTTTTGATTGAGATATAATTCACACCCAGATGTGGTGGCTCACATCTGCAATCCCAGCACTTTGGGAGGATGAGGCATGTGCATTGCTTTGAGTCCAGGAGTTCGAGACCAGCCTGGGCAAAATGGGGAAACCCCGACTCTACTAAAAATAGAAAAACTAGTTGGGCACAGTGGCACACACCATAGTCTCAGCTACTTGGGAGGCAGAGGTGGGAGGATGGCTTGAGCCAGGGAGACAGAGGTTGCAATGAACTGAGATCATGTCACTGTACCCCAGCCTGGATGACAGAGCTAGACCCCATCTCAAAACAAAAAAATTGTATAATCAGTGGTTTTTAGTCTATTCACAAAGTTGTGCAAATATCACCACTATGTAATTCCAGAACATTTTCCTCACCCCAGTAAGAAACCCCATGCCCATTAGCAGGTATTTCCTACGTTTCCCTACCTCCAGCCTCTCACAACCACAAACTTACTTTCTGTCTTTATGGATTTGTTTATTCTGGATATTTATGGAAATACAATCATACAATAAGTGGCCTTTTGTGTTTGGCTGCTTTCACTTAACACAGTGTTTCTAAAGTTCATACATGTTATGTCATAAATCAATACACACCCCTTTTTATAGCTGAATAATATTCCATTGTTTGAGTCTACCACTTTTTTTTTTTTTTTTTTTTTGAGATGGAGTTTCCCTCTGTTGTGCCCAGGCTGAAGTGCAGTGGTGCAATTTCAGCTCACTGCAATCTCTGCCTCCCAGGTTCAAGCAATTCTCATGCCTCGGCCTCCCATGGTGGCAAGTGCCTGTAATTAGCTGGGATTACAAGCACTTGCTACCATTTCTGGCAAATTTTTGTATTTTCAGTAGAGATGAGGTTTCACCATGTTGGCCAGGCTGGTCTCGAACTCCTGGTCTCAGGTGATCCACCCATCTCAGCCTCCCAAAGTGCTGGGATTACAGGCGTGAGCCGCTGCGCCAGGCCTGTTCCACTGTTTTCTAGCGTTCACTCACATTGAGCTGTCATTTATCTTTGTGAGCAGTCTGTTTTTACATTCATGATCTTCTCTTTGGTTCTGCAGATTCACTATGATGCATCTAGGTATGGATTTCCTCTTATTTCTCTCTCTTACTATTTTATGTTAGATGTTTTTCACTTTCCCTCCATTGCTTTCAACACTTAACTCATATCTTCCATCTGATTCTCTGTGCTGCATTCTGGATTGTCGCAGACTGGGCTGTCCATAAACAGATGCTGAGATGAAATTTGGGGTGCAAGTTTGGGGTGATGTTTATTAGGAATAAACACCTGTGAAGGGAAAGAGGAGGATCCAGGTGTGTGCAGAGAAAGAAGTTGAACAGTGGTGCAGGCTTGACAAACCACTTGCCAACCCACCAGAGAGCTTTGGAATCAATATCATCTATCAGAGTTTTCCCACATCAGCCTGAAACCTCCACAACTTTCAGCTCCTACTTTATTCCTTCACCCAGTGTGAGTTTCCCTGGCAAGCATGTGAATCCTGGTGAAGTGCTTTCTGCAGCAGAAGCAGAGGCAGACCCTGATGGAGCTGGTAGCCGAGGCTGTCCTCTTTACTTCCTGGGCAATGAGCTTTTCCTTGCAGGGGAACCTGGGTGGGGAGCCTGCATCTACCCATGCATTATTCCTTCTGATCTATTGTTTTACTAGTTCCTTCTTTAGCTGTCACGCTCTGATTTCAACCTGTCTGTTGAATTTTCTCAATGAAATATTTTGTCAAGAACTATTTACTTGGGAGGCCGAGGCGGGTGGATCACGAGGTCAAGAGATCGAGACCGTCCTGGTCAACAAGGTGAAACCCCGTCTCTACTAAAACTACAAAAAATTAGCTGGGCATGGTGGCGTGTGCCTGTAATCCCAGCTACTGAGGAGGCTGAGGCAGGGGAATTGCCTGAACCCGGGAGGCGGAGGTTGCGGTGAGCCGAGATCGTGCCATTGCACTCCAGCCTGGGTAACAAGAGCGAGACACCGCCTCTAAAAAAAAAAAAAAAAAAAAAAAAAAGAACTATTTACATATAAATGTATCTTAATAGTGATGATTTTAAAAACGGAGTAAGGAGCACAGACTCACCTGTGTAGGGCAGTATTGGCGCTCTTAGATGGAAGGTCCCAGAAGTGAAGAAGCTAAACAGAGTCTCTGGGTCACGATGGGCTTCAGCTTCTCTGAGAGCGTACAAGAGCCCTCTGGGGAGCCATTGCACAGGGCCATGCACTCTG
Organism: Sapajus apella; assembly: GCF_009761245.1. Classification (NCBI taxonomy): domain Eukaryota; kingdom Metazoa; phylum Chordata; class Mammalia; order Primates; family Cebidae; genus Sapajus; species Sapajus apella. The sequence continues at coordinate 44,765,699 of NW_022436949.1, read as the reverse complement.
GGAAGCACGGGACCTAGCACAGTCAGGACACCTGCCCAGGCCATGTTCTGGCATGTTTGGCTAAGATGCTGCAGGATCGTCTTGAACTTTCCCCGCCCCAGTTCTGAAATCAACTCCTTCTTTAAAAAGCCTTGGCTCCTTTCATTGGAGACTGCTACTTGAAAAGCAAGTTCTAGGTGCTAGGTGTGCTCATGACTATGAAACTGACTGCTTGTAGGACTTTTAGTGGATGGAACTAGAAAATACATGTATGTACACACCCACACCCACACAAACACACACTCTAGTGCGCTGATGAATGTTCAACAATTGGCTCTATGGGGAAAAAAATCCCCCATTTGTAGCATTTACCAATTTCCTTGATGATAATAAGTCCCACCTTAGTCAATCTGAAAGTACCAGTTTAATATCAGCCTGCTGCAAAATTCTCAAAAATTGAGCTGGGACAGGCCAGTGGCACACCACTGATGTAATATGTATGAACCTATCTTTCTCTCTCTCTACCTGTCATCTATCTAATCTATTAAAACTCATGAGTTTATACTAATATCCCCAAAGTCAATCCAACATCACAGGGTTTATTCTTTCCTTCTTCCTTCCATATTTTTAAATCCTTTCTCTGACAGTGAGAAACCTACTTCCCAGTATCAAGAATATATTACTTTATCAATCTTGAAATATACAGAAATTCATTTCAGAACGTCTAGTCCATACATCTGCAAAACAAACAAAAACAGACAGCTTACCAGAGTTCAATATTTTTTTAGAGCTCTTTTTAATGCCATTATGTTAAAGACCTACTGGCATATAGTTCATATGCTTTGTTCAAAGTTACTGGGGTTGGTTCTTTAAAAAATGTTTTGACTTCAGTGTGGTTACATTCTTCATTATACAGGTCTGTCCATGTGTTTCTGTTTATATTTCATTTTAGAGTTTTCTTTATTCTGGTTAATTTTATGTTTCTGCCTTATTTTTTGAATATGTAATACATTAACATCAAAAAGTTAGAATTGTACAGAAAAATGTATTCAGAGAAGTATCACTCACTCTGTGTTCCCCATTCCTTCTCTTCTATCTGCTTTGTTCCCACCTAACATCTGAAGGCAACAGACTTAGCTGTCTAGCTAGCCTTCCTGTGTGTGTGTTGGGGGAGTGTGGTCGAAATAAGCAGATACTAGCATATTTTCTGTTATTTTTTAAACAAAGACAGCATAGTTCAGTTGCTTTTTGCTTTTCAAAACAACATATCCTGAAAATAATTTCATGTACATTGATATCTTTCTCATTCATTTTCACAGTTGAATAATATCTCTTTGTGTGTATGCACCACATTTTCTCAATCTCCAATATTTGGATATTTTCCCAATATTTTGCCATTATAAATAGTGCTTCAATGAATAAACGGGTGCATAATATTTTCTTATTGTTTAAGGTGTATTTTCACAGAAGATTTCTAGCAGTGGGATTGCTGGCACAAACGGCAAATGCATATATCATGTTCTTAGATATTGCCATATTCCATGGCATAGCAGATGTATCACCTTGCATCTCTACCAGTGACATGTGACAGCGCCTGTTTCCCAATAGCCTTTCCATATGAAATGTGACAACTTAGAATTTTCCCAATTCAGTGAGAAGTTGTGTACCAGTGTAGTTTTCATTTGCATTTCTTACACCATAAATGAGGTCAAACATCTCTACATATGTTTACCAGCCTTTTTTTTTTTTTTTTTGAGATGGAGTTTTGCTCTTGTTACCCAGGCTGGCGCAATCTCGGCTCATCGCAACCTCTGCCAGGCAATTCTCCTGCCTCAGCCTCCTGAGTAGCTGGGATTACAGGCACGCGCCACCATGCACAGCTGATTTCTTGTATGTAGAGACGGGGTTTCACCATGTTGACCAGGATGGTCTTGATCTCTTGACCTCGTGATCCACCTGCCTCAGCCTCCCAAAAGTGCTGGGATTACAGGCGTGAGCCACCGCACCTGGCCCTACCAGCCATTTTTATATATTTTCTGTGAATTGTTTGATCATGAATTTTGCCCATTTTCCTATTGAGTATTTGGCGTCTTCCCGCTTAAATTTTGAAGGTCAGCTGGAGAAGCTTCAAGAGCTTGCAGTGAAGAGGCCTGCAGTTAAGCCTGCACTGTCCGCTACTCCAGGTGTGGTCTGCAGGTGAGCAGCATCTGATCTAGGAGCTTGACATCATCTGGAATTGGTTAGCTCTGTGGGATCTTGGACACCACACCTGACTTTCTCAATCAGAACCTGCATTCTAACAAGATCCACAGGTGACTTATATACATAATAAAGCGTGACACGCCCTGGTCTTGGCTATCTCTTAAAGACTTCATATTTCATTTCCTCTAAGAATGTCTCGTGAGTAAAACAGAAGTGAAAGAAGGGATTACATTCCTCCAGTAACATGAACCCTAAGTGGTATCTGGAAACGTATGTGTTAGATTAATTGTAATACCTTTCCCAGATGCTCTGCCTGGAAGAGATGTGTTTTCTACTTATGTTACCTAGTGGAATAAACAAGAGCCTGCTTCTGAGTATTAGTGGATTAATTTTAAAAAGCAAATTTATAAAAAAAAATTAGTGTTTTTTAGGTTGGTCTAAAAGTAATTGCAGTTTTTGCCACTAAAGTATTAAAAGATGCAATTACTTTTGAACCAACCTAATAAATGAAGTATAAAGGCAGTAGATGTTCATTAAAAAAATTTAGTCAGGTCAGGCACGGGGGCTCACACCCATAATCCCAGCACTTTGGGAGGTCAAGGTAGGAAGATCACTTGATCTCAGAAGTTTGAGACCAGCCTGGGCAACAGAGTGAGACCCTGTCTCTACAAATAGTAAAACAATTAGGTGGGCATGGTCACATGCACCTGTCCTCTGAGCTACTTGGGAGGCTGAGGTGGGAGGATTGCTTGAGTCCAGGAGTTTGAGGCTGCAGTGAGCTATGATGGCACCACTGCTCTCCTTCCTGGGCAACAGAGCAAGCATCTGTCTCCAAAAAAAAAAAAAAAAAAAATTCAATCAATGCCAGGATAAAATAGTGGAAGTTCCTTTTCATACTTCCCTGTATGCCATAGTTCACAGAAGTGCCTCCTTTTTATGGGCCACTTGTTATTTTTGCTAAAACCAGACATGCTCTTTCAAGATATATCCAGAAAAGATTTTAAACTAATTATATGTTATTAAGATGTATACAAACCCTAAAGCAAACTTAACACGGAAATGATGTAGTAAGAGGTTATCATTAAACATGGGTAATGCTTGAATAGTAAATTTGGGTGTAGTACAGTCATTTATATGCAAATTTCAAAACTTGTTGTAATTATGTTTCATCTCCACTACCTACTAGTATCATTTTCAACAGAAGAAAAGCTTTCTTCCTATAGCTTGAAAAAACACAGATGAAGTTACTCCATCAAGCTAATGTAGGTGGATGTATCTTCTCTACCTGAGACCCCACCCACCCAGGCCAGCCAGAGGTCAGCTTCATCCCAGGCAGCACCCTCTTTTGGGCTGATGCTCTGCCCGTCTATAAAGTATGACCTCTCCCCAGGAAATAGTGATGCCAAAAGCACTCACACAATTCTGGGCCGACTCTGGTGAAAATTTTAAAAATAGCCTTTAGCTAGCATGTTGGTTTCTCAGGGCTGCTGTAACAAAGTTCCATAAACGGTACGGCTTAGAACAACAGAATGGATTCTGTCACGGTTCTGGAGGCTGTAAGTCTGCAATCAAGGTGTCTGCAGGCCATGTTTTCTCTGGCGACTTTAGGGAAGACTCCTTCCCTGCCTCTTCCAGCTTCCGGTGGTTCCCGGTGACCCTTGCTGTTCTGTGGTTTGCAGGTGTGCAGCATTCTCCTTGCTACCTTTGTTGTCACACAGTATTTTCCCTTTGTGTATGTATTTGTGTCTCATCTTATAAAGACACCATTCAGGCCAGGGGCGGTGGCTCACACCTGTAATGCCTGCACTTTGGGAGGCTGAGGCAGGCGGATCATCTGAGGTCAGGAGTTTGAGACCAGCCTGGCCAACATGACGAAACCCCATCTCTACTAAAACTACAAAAATTAGCTGGGTGTGGTGGCAGGTGCTTGTAATCCCAGCTACTCAGGAGGCTGTGACAGGAGAATCACTTGAACCCGGGAGGCGGAGGCTGCAGTGAATGGACATTGTGCCACTGCACTCCAGTCTGGGCAACAGAGTGAGACTCTCTCAAAAGAAAAAAGAGACACCATTGATATTGAATTAGGGCCTACCTATTCCAGTAGGACCTCACCTGAAGTTGGTTACATCTGCAAAGACCTATTTACAATAAGGCCACATTCACAGGTACTGGGTTTAGAACTTCAATATGTCTTTTGGGGGAGTATAATTCACCCCAGAACAGTAGGGACCAAGTTTCTACTGAAACTTGAACATCAGGAATGTCCCATTTGATATCAACAACACTTCACCAGGAAGATGAGCTTCCTTTCTGGGTTGCTGGGTGAATCCACCTTCCTGCACTTAGTTCACGTTTCCATGCCTCCTTGTCTGTCAGCACCTGCGCTTGGGTAGACATTGTCGATGACTACTGTTGGCACATTGTGTGTCATTCTCTGCTTTCCTAAATGAAAATCTGCCAATTCTAGAATATACTGAATCAGCAAGCAAGTACCAAATGTAGGAGTGGTAGAGATATGGATGAAATTGGTAGGTTTGGGGAATTCTTCACTTTCCAGATATACATATATTTAAATAAAATTTATGGTAGGCCATTGTTTTGGACTGAGCTCCTGAACTAGGCCCCAATAGACCAAACTAAAATGAAGCCACCGTGTTAAGTGCCACATAACTAAACAGAGACTTTAAAAAACAGGAAAATCCCCAAAAGAGCCGGTTTTTCAAAAACCAGGAGATTCATGGCAACCAGTCAAATGGGCCCAGTCAGCCTGAACCAGCTAAGGCAGCCCCCTCTGCTTTAACCTATAAAGGAGAGTAACCTGAAGTTACCCCATGTGCTTTCTGCACTGTGCTTTTCCCTTGTTCCTGCTTAAGTTACCTCAACAAAACCCAGATGTTCTTCCATTCCCACAGAGCTCCTGTCTGTTGAGGACAGAATGCTGCCTGGTTCATGAATTGCTAATAGAAGCCAATTAGATCTTTAAAATCATTTGTTGAAATTTTATTCTTTAGACTACACACACACACACACACACACACACACACAGTATTGTAATCATATAGCTCTTAAAAAAAGAAAAAAAAAGGGCTGGGCACAGTGGCTCATACCTGTAATCCCAGCACTTTGGGATGCCAAGGCAGGCGGATCACCCCAGGTTGGAAGCTCGAGACCAGCCTGACCAACATGGGGAAACCCCGTCTCTACTAAAAATACAAAAAATTAGTTGGGCATGGTGGCACATGCCCATAATCCCAGCTACTCGGGAGGCTGAGGCAGGAGAACAGCTTAAGCCTGGAAGGCGGAGGTTGTAATGAGCCAAGATCTCGCCTTGCACTCCAGCCTGGCCAACAAGAGTGAAACTCTGACACACACACACACACGCTGGGCACGGTGGCTCACGCCTCTAATCCCAGTACTTTGGGAGGCCGCGGTGGGGAGATCACCAGGTCACGAAATCGAGACCATCCTGGTCAACATGGTGAAACCCCGTCTCTACTAAAAATGAAAAAATTAGCTGGGCATGGTGGCACATGCCTGTAATCCCAGCTACTTGGGAGGCTGAGGCGGGAGAATCTGTCGAACCCAGGAGGCAGAAGTTGCAGTGAGCAGAGATCGTGCCACTGCACTCCAGCCTGGCGACAGAGTAAGACTCCGACTCAAAAAAAAAAAAAAAAAAAAAAAGAAAGAAAAAGAAAGAAAAAATAAAACCCTACAACCTTAGGTGCTTTTGTTGTTGTTTTTAATTAAAAAAGGTAAAATAGTTCGCTTTGTATAGAAGTAGATACAGCTTGGAGAGCCAAGGTAATAAATGGGGAAAAGTTTGTGTTGTCTGGTACCTTTTAGGTCAGAAGCCTAAAGGGAGGCTCTAATTTATGATTCTCAGAAGACAACTGTTGTCAATAGTTCAGATAAGAACTGACCCACCACACTTGTGCAGCTGAAAGGTTTCAGTGTTCCCGGGGAAGGCAGGGAAAGGCCGGCTTGTACCTGCTGTCACCTGGCTCCACTCTTAGGACAGAAGAGGGTCTGGAAAATGTCTAGGCCAGTCCCTTATTTCACAGAGGAGGAAACAGGTTAGTGCGTAATTGTTTTTATTATCACACATTACTGGTTTTATCTTCCAATCTGTCAGGCGCATTCAATGCTACATCCTGCAGTCCCCACCCACTGGGGAAACAATCTAATCCTGCAAGCAATTATTGAGTGCTGACGGCATGCCTCACCTCTAGGCCTGCCCATTCAACCCAGAACGGAGGTGTTTTGCTCTCTGCGCTAGATCAGTATTTTCCCCCACCACCTTAAGATTACGCTTCAGGCCAGCGTTAGGCTTTCTGACGGGGTGGGGCGCAACAGGCTGGCCTCCTCCACCGCGGTGATGGCGGATATGAAACCTCTGCGTACTTGAGCGGGAGGCGCGGCAGGGATTCTCCCATCCCTGGGCTTTCAAGGCCACCGCGCTCTGCGGAGGCCGACTCGGCAGGTAAGGAACTGTCCGTCTGGAGGCAACGGGCGTGGCCTGAGCAGCTCGGCCAATCAGCGGAGCCGCCCTTCAGTCAGGCTCCCCGCCCAGGGTACCCGCCCAGTCCCCAACCACTGAGCATGCGCGGCGGGCCTGGCGCAAATCCCCGCCTGATGCGGCGGGTTCAGGGTTAGGCTGAGTCGGGCTTCCTCAGAGAGACGGAAAGGGAGCCGGGGTGGCGGGGGCCCCTTAGGGACGAGAAAGCGGGAAGGGTGTGGGGGGGAAAGGTGGCTGTCACTAGCGGCCGCCAGATCTGCGTCACGGTGGGCTCGCAGGCCGGCGCATCCCGGTGTCCCGGGCACCCAGCCTGGCAGTCCGGCGAGGAGGCGGCAGACCGGCCAAATCGGCCCCGTGTCACCCGAGCCCCTTCCAGGCCGTTGTCCTCAGGTTACAGGGGACATAACCGAGTCTCCGAAGTTTTGTCCACGTCCAAGGTGACGCAGCTGGCTGTCCCGGCGGGCCGGGGTCTGCGAGTCTCCCACGCCTGGCCCGCCATCAACGTCCCGCCGCAAGCTCAGTGTCTCCAGGGACCGAACGGTGGGGAGGCCCAGGCGCCAACACGAGGGTGCTGCGCCCCGCACCAGGTCTCGAGCAGTGACGCTCCGTTCAGGTCCGCCCGGCCTGGGGTAACGATCGGTGCGGCATAAATAAAGGCTACTTTCCTGAGATCTCCGTCCCCGCAGTGGCCCCGGGCGCAGAAGGGGGCGTGGTGCACCGAGCCCCGATCCCGCCGGTGACATCGGGGTCCCCTAGCTCGCGGCCGGGCTTCCTGGGCAGGAAACCTGGCTCCGAGACCGCGCCTCGTCCAGCCTCGGCTGTGCGCCCTCTTAGTGGTCTGCGCGGTCCTCTCCTCGGGTCTTCGGACGTGCGGCTTGGAGCAGAGGCGGCCCCGACCCCCTACCTTCCCCGCTGGGAGTCCCGCGCGGCAGGCGGTCCACGTCCATCCCGCCGCCCGCGCAGGTCCCCCCCGCCAGACTCCCTCGCCTGGCCGCGCGGACCTGCCTAACCCGCTGTCCCGCCGCGCCCGCCCCTCCTCCGCCCTCCAGGCGCCCCGCCCCGCCCGCGCCGCGCCGGACACCCCGCCCCGAGGAGGCGGCCCGGCGAACGGTCGCCGAGGGAGGCTGGTGGCATGGGGGAGCCGCCGCCGCCACACGCACGGTCGCTCGGAGCGAGCCCGGGCGCTGGTACGATCGCGGGAGACCGCGGACGCCGAGGGGGGCGCCTCCGGGCGTGACACGGCGCAGAGGGCGCGGCTAGGGCTGCGGCTGCCGGACGCCTGGCGAGCGGCGCGGGGAGCGGGCGGCGGCGGCGGCGGCGGCGCCGGGAGCGACGGGCGGAGCGGGCCCAGCGCCGAGGGCGCACCTGGCGGCCGCGCGGCCGGGTTGGGCCGCGGGAGCTAGGGGAGGCGGAGGCGGCAGGAGCGGGATGATGTCGCAGCCGCCGCTGCTCCCCGCCTCGGCGGAGACTCGGAAGTTCACCCGGGCGCTGAGTAAGCCGGGCACGGCAGCCGAGCTGCGGCAGAGCGTGTCTGAGGTGGTGCGCGGCTCGGTGCTCCTGGTGAGTGCGGGACGACCGCGGGCTGGGGAGGGGGCGCTCAGGCGGCTGCGGGCTGGGGCCGGGCGCCTCAATCGGTGGGGCTGAGGCGGAGCCGCCGACCATGCTGGGTCCGCGGAATCAGGAGGTGGAGCGGGCGGGCGGGAGGGGGTTGGACAGGGGAGAAAAGGTCCTGGAGGGGCTGCAACTCCCAGACCCCTCCCCGCCACCCAAGATCCTCTCCCCATCGCTGCCCCCTTCCTCCTGGGAAATTTCCGCGGAATGACGTCGCCCTTTCACTCTTGTCACCCAGCTTTCTCCCAATTTACCTGCTTTCTGTCAACTGGGAAATTACTCTGCCCATTCCCTCGCATCCCTCCCCCAGCCTCCCTCTCCTCGCGTGTTTTGGAGGGACACAGGGGAATTGAGGTGGAGGCTTTCTCATCCAGTCCGCGACTCAGGGTGGAGATGCCCCTGCCAACCCTTTGGGTGGGCTGAACTCCAGGAGCGAAGAGCTTCCGCATCCTCTCCTGCGCCCCTCCTCCAAGCCGGCATCCTGAAGTTTGGCCGCCTTTTAGGAAGGGTTGGGGGCCTGATGGGAACCCTCGCTAATTTAGCTTTGGTGCAAATCCTTGTGACGTTTGGGGGTTCGAAGCAAGCAAAGCGAGCAGCCCAAAATGAATCTGCACGTGGCAGAACGTCTTTTGAGAACAGGCCTCTGGATGTGAGGAAGATGAAGTTTTCAATTAACTTTTTCACAGACAGTGCTGGTCCTGCTGTATTTGGAAACGCACTACAACCCGGTTCACCTGGATGGTGCGGGAGTGGAGCGACGTTTAAGCTGGAGCGAGCTCTGCAGGGCAGCTGGAAACTTTTAGCTTCTTGCATTGCCGCCGGCATTTGTTTTCTTGAAACGGGCTTGTTTGTGGGTGGGTGTGATTTGTGGGGTTTGTTGGAACAGTGCAAGAAGATGGGCCTTGGAAATTATTGTCTGGGGTTTGTGGCGCGGTGTGTGGGGAATTGTTAGGACAGAGTGCTGGGCCCCTTAACACAGGGGCAGATGGGGCAGATGCATCATTTTGGTGGCAGATCGATGCCCTTCCCGGGCAGACACAGAATTGCATGAATGACATTTGTGGAGATTGGCGATGAAGCTTCGCTGATTTCTATATTCAGTTTGCTCAGTTTGGATTTTCTTTAGATTGCTAGCCCTTCCAACTCACTCCAGATTTCTCAAACTCCAGTTTGATTCCTAGTAAACAGGGATTTAATCTTTCTATTTTAGGGAAGTCGATCAGGTAAGGAGTAGAGCAGGAGTTGGGAATAGACCAGAACCTGGCTCTCTTTTCCATAACCAACTACCTTCTGTATGGCTTCCTGCATCTTCCTGACTTTTGCCAGTGCGTGTTAATGATAAAGCCTGCAACTTCTTTGGTATCTTTTTTGTTCTAACACGGAACTTGGTTCCTTTACTAGGGACCTGCCGTGGTCATCAGGGATTTGAGGCAGAAGAGTAAACTGTACCAGTGTGCTGTGATTTCCATGGTGCAGGTACTGGTTTAATAAGCCGTGTAGGGGGAGCACAGGAGTGCAGACACAACACTGCTCATGTGCATTAGTCTGCGAATATCTGCCCTTCCCGTCGGAGGATGGCCCACTAATGGTGACCTGGTAGTGCCCATTCCCATGTGTGACTGGCTGCCAACTGTGTTACCTCATGACACTTTAGTAGTACATTGTTTTCCTTGGACGCGTTTAAGCATGAAGAGCCAGATGCCTGGTGGTTGTCTTAACTCTTAGTCTTGTCTGTCTGTGGTCTCCTGTCTGATAAAACCTGTGATGGACCAGATAGAAATATGCAGGGAAGCAAGTGGGCCTACCCCGGCATGTAAGGGGCCCTGGCTGAATGGGAAGTGGGAAATGCATTCTGATGGTTCTGAACTGCAGAAGGAAGAAGCTGGGAGGGCTTACAGATACTAAAAATTATCCACACACCTCATCCCCTCACCTCCTGCCCAGTACTTTGCCACTGCCTACTTCCTCTAGTGGCTCCAGTGTCTGCCAGGGAGCTGCAGCAGGTGCACCTGCCGAATAAGTTCTGGCCCGGCTTTTTGTGTGAAGGCCTGAGAGGTGAGGTAAGGTAACCCTGGACTTCTCAGGAGGTGGAGCAGCAACTACGCCAGGTTCAGAATCCCATGGTCTGTGCATCTGTCCCTAGATGGGAATAACTACTCTGCTCTGTGTCTGATAACTTGGGTCAGCACTAATGCAATGCCCATGACATAAATGCTCAATAAATATTCTTAACTAGCTGACTAAGAAAGCAGTTCTGCAGATGGATTTAAAAAAAAATATTAAACTATGTATGGGTTGACTAGCTCTTCCCATGCTTCAAGTATTGATGAGTGGATGGTCATGAGATCAGAAACAAAATTAAATAGTTCAGTGGATGATAAAGGCTCCATTAAAAACAAACTAAAATGTAAATATAACATGGGCTTATCCATTTTACATTGTTCAATAACTTCATTTTTCATGGGTTCAGGTTTATGGGCCTTTATGAATGATTTTGTATTAATTTGTTTGAAAACCTTGAAAATAAGCATACAAAAAATAGAATAGGATAATAAACCTTTATATTTCATCATCCAGATTGAATAATTATCAAGATTTTGCCAAACTTGTTTCATATGTCTCTATTATTTTTCATGTGTGATTGTGAGCCCCAGGCCTTATGTCATTTCACCTCTTTATAATTAGTATATATTTCTTAAAAGCAGCATCTATTCTTACATAACCGTAATGTCATTATGATAAAATTAACAACTTGTTAGGTTGCTCTTCACATTTCTCAGATTATTTTAAAAAATCTTTGATTGTTAATTTGTTCTAATCAGGATCTAAAAAAGCTTTGCAGGCATTTCCAAATGTGGTTAGCTCTTTCATAAGCCTTAGAATTTTTTTTTTTTTTTAAGACAGAGTTTTGCTCTTGTTGCCCAGGCAGTTCAGTGATGTGATCTCAGCTCACTGCAACCTCCACCTCCCTGGTTCAAGTGATTCTTCCGCCTTAGCCTCCCGAGTAGCTGAGATTATAGGCGCATGCCACCACACCCAGCTACTTTTTTGTATTTTTAGTAGAGACGGGATTTCATCATGTTGGCCAGGCTAGTCTCAAACTCCTGACCTCAGGGGATCCACCGGCCTTGGCCTCCCAAAGTGCTGGGATTACAGGTGTGAGCCACCGGGCCTACCCAGAATTCTTCATAATGGAGAGGACCCTCCATGGAGTCAGGACTTCTGGGTTTTGATCTTACAGATTTAGTAGTTTAGAGCATGGGTTGTAATCCTGGTTCTATGCCTCACCAGCTGTGCAGTCTTAGCTATATAACTTAACCTTGTTGGTGCTCAGTTTTCTCATCTGTAGACTGGAGATAATAATTATGCTTTCCTTGTACGGTTGTTGGAAGGATTAATTGAGCTATATGGGTGAACCTCTTAGACAGTGGCTGGCATGTATTCTACCAGCTACTTAAGTCTCCTTTGACTATTGCTTAATGTCTCTGAACTTCAGGCTTCCTGCTCTGTTAAATAAGAGGTGTACTGGGTTTTTTCTAGAGTCCCTTATTCCACCAACAGTCTTCTATTTGAAGCTGTTTTTATTTATTTATTATTTATTTATGCTTTTAGAGACAGGTCTTAATCTGTCACCCAGGCTGGAGTGTAGCGGCATGATCATGGCTTGCTGCAGCCTTTGAACTCCTGTGTACAAGCAATCCTCCCACCTCAGCCTCCAGAGGAGCTGGGACTACAGGCATGCACCACCATGCCTGGATAATTTTTGTATTTTTTGTAGCGACGGGGTTTTGCCCTGTTGTTCAGGCTGGTCTTGAACTGGGTTCAAGCAATCCTCCCAAACTCCTGGGATTACAGGTGCAAGCTACCATACCCAACCCTAAGCTGCTTTTATAAAAGTAGTGGAGGTACTACTAGGATCATTTCTAACTGTAGGAAAAGTAATTCATGATTTTTGGTAATGAAGGAAGAATCCTCACAATTTCAGAATTAGCTTTCTGTAATTTAGAATAGGAAGGTGGCATGGTCAAAACATATGCAAGCTCAGAAGAAAAGCTAGAAAGAATTCCCGGAGCAGGGCTGAGTTATGATTGCTTTTGGAGCTCCTGAAGGAATTTCACCTCAGGTCTTTCAGATGTATTAAAGATGGCATCATAATGGCCAAGATCTAAGAGGATGTATTAATACCACTCAAGGCCTGGAAGTGTCCTTTCTGTGAGATTCGTGTGAATATCAGGCCACACCCCTTTGCATGGGTGTGCTGGCTGTCCTGCACTGGGGTATTAATATACAAGTCATCTGGCTGCCCAGCTTCCTTACTGATCTTATCTCACTATGTTCAACTTCAAACTCTTCTTAGATGTCGAGCCATTGCCAGCGATGCCAATCCACACCCCTTTGAGCTCCAGCAGTACAAATGAAACCAAGTCAGGCCATTGCTAAATTTTGCTTGGTGTTACTGGACGACGGCAGACAGGGGTATGGGATGGTAATGTCCCTGAATCTGCCCAAGGCTTCTCTCATGCCGCATTCATTCAGCTCAAGATTCCAGTGCTCTCAGAGGTAACATGAGACCCTGGTTACGGTGTTCTTTGAAATTCTCAAGTAAGGTAAAACCTTGTTTTTGCCTATAATTTAAAATCATATGTCAGTAAGCTGTTAACTAAACTGGCCTGAGCTTCTCTGCACTGTTTTTCTCCACCCTCCAATGGAGTCCTAACAAACAGAAATGTCCCAAAATACAGGATGCAGGGTGGAGGCCCATCTTGGACTAGATAATCAACAGCAGGTTCCATTACTTTGGCTTTTAGTCTATTTAACTATTAGGAGTCAGGAGGACGTTAGTGAGGACTTGAGTTGAACAGGGAGGGAAGGAACTGTGAAACCAATGTCCGCATTTACTGAGGCTGACTCTGGGGCAGGGCTCTCTGCTTGGTGCTAAGAACATGATGCCACATCGGAGCTTGCCTGTGCAGGGTTTATGATCTAAATAGGTGGACAGGTCAGTCACCTACACAAAGGTGACTAACAGTCCAAAGGCGTACCATGGAAAGAGTCCAACGGGTGACTCAGAGACCAGACGAAGATGAAAGCACAGAACTGGTGTATTTGGGAAAGAGTTTATGAAGAATCAAACTGGACCTGGAAGATGCAGAGATAAGGGAGACTTTTTGCTAGGAAAGAATAAGAAATTGAGCAAATGTTTAGTATGGCCAGGTAGGACCGAGGAGGAGCAGAGCCGCTTGGGCAAAGAAGGGCAAGTTTTTGGAGAAAGCGAGAGAAGTTTTGAGAAATACAGTTGCCAACTTTGGGAACAGTTTCATTGATTGGCTGAGAACACATCCTGAAATAGATTTTCCCTTTGTCTTTTTGAAACCTATTTCAGGAAAGAAGTTCAAACCAGCCATGAGCATATGCTTCTTAGAGAGACCTTCCCTAAGTGTAATCCTGAGAGTGATTAATGTGACTATTTTCTGTCAGGCAGGCCCAAGGATGGGATCGGAGGTCTGTGTAATGTGGAAGGGAAAAATCGAGTAACAGGCCTGTGTGTGTGTGTGTGTGTGTGTGTGTGTGTGGGCACTTAGGTATCATGAGAGCAGTAGTCGGATATGGTGAGTTACCATTCAGTGAATGGTGTTACAAAAAAGCCCTACCTTATAGCACATACTGAAGTAAATTATAATGAAATATAATAGTTACATGTAAAATAAAAGAAACCACATAAAACATGGACAAATAATCATGTAAAAATGGAGAGGGTTATTTATTTATTTATTTATTTAGAGATGGAGTCTCACTCTGTCACCCAGGCTGGAGTGCAGTGGTACGATCTTGGCTCACTGCAACCTCCGTCTCCCAGGCTCAAGCGATTCACTTGCCTCAGCCTTCCAAGTAGCTGGAATTACAAGCAAGCACCACCACACCCGGCTAATTTTTGTATTTTTATAGAGATGGCGTTTCACCATGTTAGCCAGGCTAGTTTTGAACTCCTGACCTCAAGTGATTCACCCACCTTGGCCTCCCAAAATGCTGGAATTACAGGCATGAGCCACCACCCCCGACCTGGAGAGGGATTTTTAAAGTATGAAAGTATAAGAAGAAACCAGCTGGACCTGGGCTTTGAAGGTGAGCCTTGGCTTTGCCACTGATGGGCTGAGGACTTTGAGCAACGTACTTAGCCCAAGCCTTAGTTTGCTCATCTGAGAATTGGGATTGTTAGGTATTATTATCTTAGAGAGTTTTTTAAAGGTTAAGTAAGATAATGCATGTAAAGTGGTTAACAGTGAGTGCTTAACAAATGCAAGCTCTTATTACATTACTAAAGGAAAAGATTGTTTATCTTGACTAAATATTTCTGGAGCCAGCATTTATTGACCATCTATGATGTCCTAGAATGCATCTGAGGGCTTCACACACAGGAGGTTAAGTCACCTCAAGGTCACGGTTATAGGTCCGGTGGCTGGGTCTTGAACCTGGGCACTGTAACTTCACACCCTGAGCTCCTGGCCACTCTGCCTTTTGCCTCCCCATGTTAACACTAAACATCTGTCTCTATAAGTACCGTACAGGTAAAAGTCAAACAGTAAGCTTAGAAACAATATTTGCCCTGTAGCTATTTATCTGTAGAGATACCTTGGTCATAGTGTTAAGTTAAACCTTTTGCTTGGAGGGCTACCCCATTCCACAACTCAAGGGCCCCGTTCACATGGACAGAAGCTGTGCTGTACACTATGGAATGTAGGTTTGATAAGAATGAAGTTTTAAAAGTGTACCTGTCATAAAATTGTTTTTCTAGCATAAATCTCTCATGTACATTCATTGACTGGCTATCAGCCTGACCGATTATCTGTGTTTAGTCTTTAACATAAACCAGAATGCAGAATGTTAACAGTAGTTATCTCTGGATATGGGATGATGGGAAGTTCACTTTTTTCCCCCGATTTTCTGTCCTTTCCAGAGTTCTGCAGTTGACATGTAGTACTTTTATTACTCTGTTCAAGAATGACAGTAGAAACGATTTTGAGAATGTGCTGTGATAATTGGAACCACTTACTCCTAAGAGGTAGTTCTTTTTATTCCTATTGTATATTTGAGCACCAGCAATTTTAAAAGTTGCTCAGAATTTAGCAAGTGGTAGAGAGAGAAGGGCTGGGAGTTTCTGAGACGCCAGAGGCTGTTTGTTACAGGTTCTGCCCTTGGCCATTCCCCAGCGTGAGGCTTCTTGGCTGTACTGACCCAGCTCTGGTCTTTACTTCCACACTGGCTGTTTGGTCTGCCTCTGCTTCCTCCCCGTCCACCGCTCCGATCCCCGTGACCTGCTCTCGTCCATAGTGTGGGGCGGCCTCTCTGTGCTCACCCCATTCCACCCAGCACCTCTTCCCTTTCGGAACAGGTTTCTCCTTCGTCTCCTGCTTACTCTCTGATGTCTATTCCTTTGTCTTCACTCTTTTTGCTGCACTCACCACACAGGGGCATTCCTAAAGGCTCTGTTCACCACTGGTTTATAGAATTTAATTTCTTCCCTTTACTCTAAAGGGGGGCACCACCTCATGGCAATTTCCACAGTTTTATCTCAGTTCTGGTTCTGCCCTCTCTACCACATGCTCTGCCCCACCCTGCCCTAGACCCACTTTTCTGTTTTCCTGCCTGACTCTTCTCCTTGGCTCTCCTACCAGCTCCTTAAGTTCAGCATCTATGAAGCAAAAATTGCCACTTTTCATCTCAAGTTAGGTTGTCCTTTTAACATTCTTGTTTTAGTGGGGAATGTCATTTCATCACCAGCTTCGAATCAGTAACTCCTCCTGTGTCTCTCCTGTTTCTCTCCTCTACATTCATTATGTTCTGTCACGAATCAGTCATTATGGGCCAAGGACTCCCAGATCTCAGTGGCTTAGAACAGAAAGGTTTATTTCTTCTGCACTACCTCTCTACTGAGTGTGGGCTGGGAGCCTAGTTCCATGTTGTCCTGGGACCTGAGTTGATGGGACAGCACCCATCTTGAATGTGGCAGGTCTGCGCGGCAAAAGCAAATCACATGGCAACACCGAACTCCAGGGACAGGGAAGTGCAACCCTTTCTAAGTGCCTGCAAGGAGGACTCATCTTCGGTGAGCAGCTGCAATTTCCACAGTTTTATCTGTGCGACCAGGATGACTGCTGTAACCTGGCATCCCCTTTCCTGTCTCCTTTCTTTCCTGGTCTGTGAGTGGTAGGGTGTATTAGTCTATTTTTGCACTGCTATAAAGATATACCTGAGATTGGGTGATTTATAAAGAAGAGAGGCTTGATTGGCTTATGGTTCTGCAGGCTGTACAGGCTTCTGCTTCTGGAGAGGCCTCAGGAAACTTACAATCATGGCGGAAGTTGGAGGGGAAACAGGCACATCTCCACATGGCTGGCAAGAAAGAGGGAGAGCAAAGGGAGAGGTGCTACACACTTTGAAACAATCAGATCTCATGAGAACTCTATCATGAGAATAGCAAGGGGGAAGTCTGCCCCCATTATTCTGTCACCTTCCACCAGGCCCCTCCTTCAACACTGGGGATTTGGGTGGAGACACAGACCCAAACCATATCATAGCAGATAGGGTCCTTCCTATCTGAGTTCTTTGCTGCCATAATTACTCCATTCTTATAGGTTCAGTTCTGAACCCTGAAGACGTTAGAGCTTCCCATTGCCCTTGGAGTACAAACTCCTTCCCTTTCACCATAAGGCTGTCTTCTTATCAGACACCACCCTCCCGTTACTCACTGGCTGTGCTTTTAGATCCTCATGTATGCCAGCCTCTCTCATACCCCAGGAGATAACCATGGCCCCTGGCCACCCCTCTCAGTTGCCAGGTCACTCTCTCTGGCCTTTGAAACTGTACTCACATGCCCTGGCCTGTCCACCCAAACTAAACCATGCACTGCCTGTTCCTTTCCTTTGACCACTTATCACTATTTATTTATTTATTTGTTTCTGTACATTTGCTTAATGTCTTTTTCCTTTCCTGGACTGTTGGTTCACCATGGTTTTCCCAGGGCCTGGCACATAGCAGGGGCTCGGTAATATTTTTTGGATGGATGAAGAAACCCTGAAAACTCTGCATCTGACTCTATATCTTAATTGTATCCTTTTCTTATTTCCTGTTACCTCTAATTTCTCTTTCTTGTACCCATTTCTATTTATTTCATTCTAGTTTACCTCCTACTGCCAGATAAATTTTCGAGTACACAGGCTCTATCATATCATGAATTTCTCATTGCTACCTATGACAAATTCACTGATATTCCTGCACATCAGAATGTATCACTTTGAGGCTGGTTCTGTGTTTTAGTTTAGGAAAAGCTGTTCAGATTGTCAGTAAATCCGTATGATCTTTGCATAGGATTTTAAAGCAGCCACACATTTTGGTACAAAATACATTAAGGTTAATTTCCTTTATTAGGACCATTTGTTTTCACTAATTCCGCAGAGTTCCAGTGTGCAAAAGAAGACACTGATCTAACTCTTGTGTTAAATATTTAGTAACTAATTTATCTGAAAGCAAAACAAAACAAAACAAAAATGCAAGGAATAAAAACCACTGGGAGTGCTGCTCATTCATTGAATAACGAGTTTTGCTGTAAAGGAGCACATGGATGGTGACATTATTTCTTTTGCACCTTTAATTTCTATTTTTTTATTCTATCAGTGAATTTATCCTGTACTTTCTGTTTCTTTATTGGGTCTTTATTGATGAATTGGTAACAAGGAGACCAATTCTGACCAGAACTTTGTTTGAATCTTCCTGCCTCTCTTTCTTTGGGGTTGACACGGATACATCCATTAAGATAGTGCTTGGGTGTGGTGACATTGGAAGACAGGCTGGGTCAGGGCCTGTGGTAGAGACTTCCTCCCTTTATCACATGTTAATCTGAAAGTGAACCTGAAAGCAGATGGTCATGAACTACCCAGGATCTCCAGTAAGCCCATGAAGTTTATTCTAAAAGTCTTCTGGGCTTAGTTTGAGATTGATATACTCTATTTTTTAAACATTCTGTCTTAACAAAGTATATGTTCAGTCATGCACATAGGCAAATGTTCTAAGGAAAGATGTTTACCATGCTAAATTAGAAAAAAAAGTTTTAAACAGTGCTGTTGGCTGGGTGCAGTGACTCATGTCTGTAATCCCAGCTGTGGGAGGCTGAGTTTGGGGAACGCTTGAGCCCAGGAGTTTGAGACCAGCCTGGGCAACAAAGTGAGAACCCGTCTCTCTAAAAAAAAAAAAAAAGAAAAAAGAAAAAATTAGCTGGGCATGGTGGCACATGCCTGTAGTCCTAGCTACTCAGGAGGCTGGAATGGGAGAATCACTTAAGCCTGGGAAGTCGTGGCTGCAGTGAGCTATGATTGAGCCACTGCACTCCAGCCTGGGTGAAAGCAAAACTCTCTCTCAAAAAACAAAGAAAAAAAGGAATACTACAGCTGACCTTTGAACAACATGGGTTTGAACTGCACAGGTCCACTTAAATGCAGAAAAATAAGCGTATTGTAAATATTTTTGAAGATATACAACAATTTGAAAAAACTCGCAGATGAACTGCATAGCTGTTGAAGAAATTAAAAAAAAGGTATGTCATGAATATATAAAATAATGTATAGCTGTTAGTCTATTTTATCATTTACTACTGTAAATGATACACAAACCTGTTATAAAAAGTTAAAATTTATCAAAACTACACACACAAACACAGACCATGTATAGTGCCATTTGCAGTCCACAGAAACAAGTATAAAGATGCAACATTAAATCATAACTACATAAAATTACTATAGTACATATTGTACTAGTGTAATGATTTCATAGCCAGCTCCTGTAGCTGTTGTGAACTCAAGTGTTGTGAATATCCACTTAAAACACCGTGTGACACCAATAATCTCCAAGTGAGCAGTTCCTCTTTCCAGTGTTGACCCAAAAAGAAGAGGAGGCAAAATTTAATGTAAGTAGAGAGTTTATTTGGACCAAGCTTGCTACAACTCAGGAGCAAAGGTTCAAATTGCCCTGTATATACATTCTGATTAACAGCAGTTACAAGTGGATTTTTTTAAAGAAAAAGAAGAGGCAGTGTCTGAGTTGTTTGCCAAGAATTCACATGAAAACAACATGAGCTATTGATTGGCTATCTGTTGTTCTTTGTATCACACATTCTGGGAACATGAAGATAATGGGGGAGGCAGCTAGTCAGGAACCAAATGACTTTAAAGAGTTGCTCCTGGGCACGGAGTGGGGTGACCTGAAGTCCCATACTCATGTCTCTTCTCTGGGCCTGCGTAGTTCACATAGCTCACACTACTCTGAGCTGTTTTTTTTCCTCTCTAGTAAATTGCTTATTGCAGTAAAAAGTGATCTCGTCTTCTTGTATTAGTGCAATACCACAGACATTGAATAACACCATAGGACCCTTACAAAGTGCCAGCCCTTACAAAGATCCTGGAAGTGCTCCTAAGGAAACAGAGAGAAGTCATGACATTCCAAGAAAAAGTTGAATGACTTTATATGTATTGTAGATTGTGGTCTGCAGCTGCAGTTGCCTGCCATTTTAAGATAAATGAATCTAGTTTAAGGACCATTGTGAAAAAAGAAAAGGAAATTTGTGAGCTGTTGCTGTAGCTTCACCAGCAGGCATAGAAACCTTGCACTTCTTGCAAAATACCTTTTTATCTTGTAGTGAAAATGCATCTTTTATGTGGGCACAGGATTGCTATTGAAAGGGATACCTATAGACTAAAGATTTGAGAAAAAGTGAAGTCATTATATGACAACTTAAACTAAAAGGATGGTGAAGGATCTGAAGCTGGAGAATCTAATGCCAGCAAAGGATGGTTTGACAATTCTGGAAAGAGTTTTGGCTTTAGAAAATATCAAGATAGCAGGAGAAGCAGTTCTGCCAACCAAGAGACAGTATGCAAGTTCCCAGATGCCATTAAGAAAAACATTGAGGAGAGAGGATTTTCTGCCTGAACAGGGTTTTAATACAGATTAAAGTGCCCTATTCTGGAAAAAAATGCCACAAGGGACATTTTTTTTTAGTAAGGAAAAGAAGTGAGCACCAGGAGGTTAGGCCAACTCTACTGTTTGGTGCAAATGCAATCAGGTTTATGATCAAGACTGCCCCTTTTTATAAAGCTGCCAACCCCTAAGCATTGAAGGGAGAAGATCAATACCAGCTGCCAGTCTTTTCATTGTACAAGAAGACCTGGGCAAGGAGAACCCTTTTTCTGGATTGGTTTCGTTATCACCCATGGGTTCTTGGGCCCTCAATGCAATAGAAATTGACATGAGGCCAAAAGAAAAGGCTTCATTGGAGCTTATGCTTAAGGGAGGCAACACAAGAGAGAGAGAGAATTACTTGGCTGACTCTCTGAGCCTTTAGGGATTTTTTAGTAGGCAAAGCATAGAAATTGACATCAGGGGTAGGGTATGCAGGCTGAGCTGGGCAAAGCACATGGTGGGGTGTGCGGGTCAGCATCTCTGGTTGCGATAGTTATCTTGAGTGATGAGCCACCTGGTGGTCTGGCCAGTGGCAACAAGGCTATAAATCAGCTGCTCAGCATTCCTTCCCGAGGTCAGACACTGTGATCTTGGTTCCATATTTTGGATCTCCTATGGCCCATTCCGGGAATTCTTTTTTTTTTTTTTTTTTTGAAACAGGGTCTGTCACCCAGGCTGGAGTGCAGTGGTGTGATTTTGGCTCACTGCAGCCTTGACCTCTTGGGGTCAAGCAATCCTCTCATCTCAGCCTTCCAAGTAGCTGGGACTATAAGTGTGTGCCATGATGCCTGGCTCAGTTTTGTATTTTTTGTAGAGATGGGGTTTTACCATGTTGCCCAGGCTAGTCTCAAACTCTATTTCAAGTGATCTTCCTGCCTCTGTGTCCCAAGTGCTAGGATTACACACATATGCCACCGTGCCTGACCCCTTTAAGTAAAAGTCATGGTTAAACATTCTGGCAACGCAGAAGAACCATTTAGAATGGCTGTTTTCTTTGTATGACTACAGCCTCGGGGTTAGTGAGTATAGCATCAGTGAGGTAGTGGTATGGGTTTTATGATCACTGGGGATGCATGAAAAAATGCTCTGGTGGGGTGAGCTGTTGCCAAACCCCATCTTCAGTTTCTCTCAGTTTTATCAGTGCTTTGTCCCTGAAGTCAGGAGGTACCTTGCTAACAAGAGAGTGCCTTTTAAAGTTCTTTTGATATTATACAATGCCCTGGCCACCCAGAACATATGAGTTCAACACCAAAGACATTGAAGTGGTCTACTTGTTTCCAAACACAATGTTCTACTTCACCCTCTAAACCGGGGCCATAAGGACCTGTAAGGCTCAGTGCATACTGTACTTCATGGAAAGGATCAACAGCACTGTGGAAGAGAACCCAAATAGAACATCATGCAAGTCTGGAAGGAGTATATCACTGAACGATACCATCATTATTATACAAAAAGCAGTGACAGCCAACAAGGCCGAAATACATTTCTGCTGGTGAAGACTGTGTCCAGATGTTGTGCATGACTTCACAGGATTTATGACAGAGCCAATCAAGGAAACCATGAAAGAGATTGTGGATATAGCAAAAAAGGTGGGGTAGGGGTGAAGGGTTTTAAGATAAAGATCTTGGAGAAACTCAAGCACTAATAGATGCCCCACCAGAGCAATTAACAAAAGAGGTCTGATGGAGACTAGTGCTGCAGAACTAGTGCCGCATAATGAGGAAGAAGACTTAGAAGAAGAGGCACTGCCAGAAAAGAAAGTTACGTCAGACAGTCTGGCAGAAGCATTCTGATTATTCAAGAGTGCTTTTGACTTCTTTTATGGCATGGATCCCTTTAAGATACGGGCACTGAAACTAAAGCAAATGGTGGAAGGATTGGTACGATGTAGAAACATATTTAGAGAAATGAAAAAACCAAAAAGCAAGACAGAAATTATGGTGTATTTCTGTACAGTTATACCTAGTGTGCCTGCCTCTCTTGCCTCCTGTTCCACCCCCTCTACCTCTTCTGCCTCTGCCACCCCGAGACAGCAAGAGCAGCACTTCTTCATCCTCCTCCTTAGCTTACTCAGCGTGAGGAAGAAGAAGTCCTTTATGACCATCCACTTCCATTTAACAAATAGTAAATATATTTTCTCTTCCTTATGATTAATAATGTTTTCTTTACTCTAGCATACTTGATTGTAAGAATAGAGTGTAATAGCAGAGCATGGTGACTCACGCCTGTAATTGCAGCACTTTGGAGGCCAAGGCAGATGGATGGCTTGAGCCCAGGAGTTTGTGGCCAACCTGGGCAACATGGCAAACTAAACTAAAATAAAATAAAAATAAAAAAAATTAGCTAGGCATGGTGGCACACACCTGTAGTTCCAGCTACTCAGGAGGCTGATGGGAGGATGTCTTGAACCTGGGAGGGTGAGTCTGCAGTGAGTCACGTTCATACCACTGCACTCCAGCCTGGGGCAAAAGAGCAAGACCCTGTGTCAAAACAACAACAAAAACCCATTATAATATATTTCACATACAAAATATGTGTTAATTGGCTGTTTATCAGTAAGGTTTCCAGTCAATAGTAGGCTATTAGCCAGGTTTTTGGGGAGTCAAAAGTTATAGGTGGATTTTTTTGACTGGGCAGGGGGTTGGTACCTCTAATTCCTGCATTGTTCAAGAGTTAACTATAATATACGGAATGATTTTTTATGAAAAGAATAAGCAAAATTTTGTTCCTGAAAAAAAGTTTTATGATCTTACAGATGCTGAAGTAAGCCATCCTCCTTGGTTTCAAGAATAAGTTAAATATCAAATGTTTATTCCCTCAGTTCTAAACATAGAAATGCAGTTGTATAACCAAGTTTCTGTTACTAGAGGGATAGTTCTTGCCATGGATGGCAGTAAGATATAGTGCATGAGAACCTGGGCTCAGGCGGCTTCAACCCCAGCTCTTCCATCTACTAGTTCTGCCTTTTCAGTTTCTTCAACTAGCAAGTGGACATTGTAATAGCAGTCACCCCATAGATCTTTGTATTTAAGCGAACAATTGCATATAAAGCACTTAGAATAGGGCCTGGCACACAGTAAATACTCACTAAGTGCAAGCTGTGGTAATTTATGGGGGCAAGCTAAAGGAATATCATATAACCCTTTAAAGTGCTGCTTATGGAGAATTTGTAACAGAGGAAAATTATAATGTTGAGCAAAAAAAAAAAGTAAGCAGAAGTGTGTGTAGTCACAATTGTGTGAAAAATAACTTTACGTGTAAGAAAAATGTTGGAAGGAAACACATGAAAAAGTAGGAATATAATTTGTTCTTTGTATATTTTAGGATTTCCAAGCTGTTTTACTGTCTTAAGTGAATAGATAATCATTAAGAAAAAGCAAATACATTGAATATTAGAAGGAAAGTTTGTATACATGTAAGACATTGAAATTGGTATGCTCGCAAATCACACTTGTATATACCTTAGAGCTTGTACACATGGGCATTGTGATGTAAAATATGTTCCTGAAGGGAGGGCACACACATGCATTTTGGAAGCAAAAATACTGTTAACATTTAAGAGCCTTGCATTAAATGCTCATAGAGGTGGGATGCCCATGCAAAACAATGAAACTTTGCATTTAACTGTTTTATAAAGTGCTTTTAAAAAAAAAAAAAAGATCTGTCTTTGGTCTCTGGAAAATCTGGTCAGACAGACAGGGATAGTTTTATTATTTCTGTTTCTTGATGAAGAATTAAAGACCAGAGAAATCAAGTGACTTTCTTAATTAAGGTCATCTGGCTAACCTTAATCTTTGTCCTGGCAAGATGGCAGAGATTATCTAAAAGCATCAAAACATTTTAAGATATAATTTTGAAGTTGGAGTTTCTTGAAAACTTTTAAGTGATTAACTTGAAGCATTAAACATAAATTTTGGAAAGTACCACTAATTCTCTGGGTTTATAGAAATGCGTGACATGAAAGTGAAATCGTATTATTTTGGAGATGCAACTTATCTTTGGAGGTCATCTGGTCCAACTTCCTAATTTTGCAGATGAGGAAGATGAGGTCCACCATGGATAAACCTTTGTCTGTGGTCATACAGCTAATTAATATTAGAGATAAGAACAAAATTGAGTTTGCTGACTCCTGGTCCAGCGAATTGTCCAGTGACTATAGGAAATAATCATATTACTTTGTTTACACTTGCATGTTGTCAAGTGTCGTTACAGACCATCGTAATCAGATCATAGGAGCCTATGAAACATCTATCTGCACCATGGATCTCCTCCCTGCTTATATATTTCATCAGTCCCAAGCCAGTTTGTTGGTGAAATTGACACTCATATTTCCACAAGCCTAGAAAGGACTTCTGCATTTCTGTTTAAGGGGTATTAGGATGAAAGAGAGAAAGAAATAAAAAGCACAAATTACAAAATTAATCTAAAAAAGATTTCAGTAGTAACTTATTCATGAAGAAAAATTAATTTAATAGTGATTGTTATTGATGGGACAGAGTATCACAGTTTTACATGTACTTTGGTTAAAATTATGATGTGGCTTGAGAAAAACCTTCCTGGGTCTATTAACCTAAAATTTGTTAGTGTAGAATAAGCTCTGTAAATCTAGGTCATTTTACATTTTAGGCTGCTTTGCGTTGGCTAAAATAAATAGCCAGCTATAAATGACAGTTTGGTTCAAACTGTATTGTTATAGAAAGATTTGCATTTCTAAGATTGTTTAGAGGACTTATTTAATCTGTCATTCTAACATATTACTGTTTTCTTAAGTAGAAAGCAGAGTTCCTATGGTGATAGCAGAGGTGCCATAATATTTATAGTATAGTACGTTCATCTGTAAACTATTATACTAGCTAGAATTTACAGGATATTGAATCTCTTAGGTTAACCTTTTCCTTCCCAGGCTTTTACTGTGTTAATTTTGCCATTTTTATTTTCCTTCACAAGTCTTTTAAGAACCTTCTATTATGTTATTTTTCCCTAAAAGATTGAAAATAACTGCTTTTAAATGATTTTTAAAAATAACAACAACAAAAAAAACTGAAGGATGTACGTGCCTAACCGGTTTCTGTGGAGTTGGTGAAAAACTGATTGAGGTATTAGGTTTTTAAAGGGACTTTGTTTCCACTGAAAACTCAGAGGCATAGAGATTCCTGACAGTGTTGGTTTCTCCTGGAACAGTTACTAAACACATTGGTGTTGAGATTTCTGTCAGGTGTAAGAGGTGGCATGAGAAAAAAGGAATCACCAATAGCAGATGAGGGTTTCTGGAATTGAGGATAGTCACAGTTGGTCAATGCTGGGGCGGTGTGGGGGGTTTGAAGATTATGGGCTGTGGAGACCCGCATGTAGGGTACTGAGGATGGGTTCTTTCTGAAAGCTTAGGGAACTCCATTTGAGCAGGGAGGGTTTCAGAATAGCTCCCAGAATTTAAGAGAACCACAGATGTTTTTTCCATGGTTTCAGTTGTTAGACATTGTAATAAAAAAATAATTTACTTCTGCCCTTAAAATGGCATTTTGGATATCCTCCACTCTGGGCATTAGGCCCCAAAGCAGTCCTAACTCACAATTTCCTGGGCAACTAATTGGGAGAATCAGCATATTCCAGTGAGCATTGCATTTCATGTCAGGAAAATGGGATTTTGCCCCTACTACTTGCTCCTTTATGGTCTTGGTCTGGTGCCTATGGGTGGCACCTGCACAATGGAGAAGTCACTGATCAGCCTGGAGTTGATTTAAGCTGCAGAGTTGATTCTTTTCTGACAAATAATTTGGTTTGGGGTCTGGACTGGTGCAGACCTAGAGCTCACTTCCATCTGCAGTGACCTTTGGGAGAGGAGGGGGCAGAGGCCAGATGGAATCCAGCTTTAGGCTTCCCTTGTGATCTTTTTCCACATTCTCAGGCCAGGGCATGTTGCCCTGGAATTTGGAGAGGATTCAGTCCTCTTTTAGTTGAGGATCTTAGCAGATCTTGAGTCATTTTTGAGTTCTTGATGATGATGTTAGCAGAGAAAAATGCAGTGCTGTTAGAATCTTTTAAAGCGCTCATGTCTTAGTATTGAGTAGTTCTCAGGCTGTCACTCATGATTCATTGACTCAACAAACACTAAAGAAACGTAAACATTTGGTGAAGACACTATCCTTGTCCTCAAGGAGCATAGAATCTGGAGTGGACAGAGGAACGCAGATGGGACCCAAGGAGCTTGGTATTAAGGTTCTCTGCCTCTTGGCTATTTTGCTCTGGAAGGAAGAACAAAGGTTGTGACCAGTGCAGGTGGAGTTTTGTAGGAAGGTGTTGAGACTGAAGTCAGCCTTCTGGGTAGTAGACACATACTGGGACCTACTATCTATTATACTCCTTTCACAAGATCTAGAAACTGGACGTTTAATGCGGCTATTACTCGTGGGAGTAGTGATAGGATATTTCTCTTGTAAAGATTCTGGGTAGGGGCAGAAGCAATTTCCGTGAATGAGATGCATGCAGTGAGAATTGTGGGTCAGGACACCAAGGAACAGGCTAGAGAGATGGGATGCGAGGCTTTTTAAAAATGTTATGTAGCTATTAACATCCTAAGGACTCCTAAAATTAATATTTTGTAGCTATACGCAGGTAATTTCCATTTAAGCTAACTAGGGAAAACAGGACGTTTAAGAGATTTATTTCTCTTGGCATCTAGAATATGCTCTGTAGGTGCAAAGATCCCCCAAATATGCAGGGATTTGGATCTTGCTGATGTCCTTAGTTAACCCCAGATGCCATGTTAAGCTTGTTAAATAGTATAGCATTATATTAACATTAAATTTATGTTAAGTAACATAGTATATTATTACAGTTCTTTGTCTATCATAGTTGATAAAGAATTGAAAATGAAACCAGTTTTCATTAGAATTGAAAATGAAACCAGTTTTTGTGGCGTTCTAGATTAAAAATAATCTGAAATGATTGTGTGTACTGGGCATGAAAAGAAAATTCAGTCTTTTTTAAAGCTCCATAGAACACAAATTTGCATGGCACTGTTGCTTGGGGTTTTAGTGATTGTATAAGATGCTTAATATTTAGCTTGGGGGCTTTTGGAAGCAAGGTGACATTCTGCTGATTTGCAGTGGGGCTAATGATCATTGTTTCTAGAAAACACCACTTTTGGAGTGCCAAGAAACATATACTAAAGTACTACAGTTGGTTCTTAGGTAAAGGTGCATACATACACTTGTATTAGCCTTGATCTTTGTTTAGTTTTATCTTTTTTACTTTTGCCATTCAGGACATGTGTAGGTCCTGTTAATTTCCTGGGTAAAGAAATGAGAAATTATTTGATTGGCAAATAAATAAGCATGCACATATATTTTATAGATGCTTGAAAACTGTTGCCCATGTACGTCTGAACTGATGAATTTTAAATTTCACATATGCATCAATTAAGTGAACACACTTGTTAAGTCCAAACTGTGTGCCAAGCACTGTGCTAGGTGCTTTGAGGAATCAGGATGAGTGAGACAGATCTTGTCCCATCCTGCTGACTAATAGGAGAGAGAAGATTGCAAAATAAGCTTCATGCACACCTAATAGAAGATTGTATCATTAGAGAGTTATAAGTAAAGCGTTAAAGAGGCCTCTGGAGAGAGATTACCTCCAGTGGAGGGAATCAGAAAAAGTAATGAAGGAAATGTGAGAGATTCAAGTTATTCTAGATAGAGGGACCCACAGGAGTGCAGGCCTCCAGGAAGGAAATCCTGGCATGTACTTGGGAAACAGTGAGCAGTTGAGTCTGATGAAATGTAGGGAGGGTTAGAGGTGCACAGTTTCTGGTCACCCAGGAAGTGAGGAGGGGGGACAAGGCCAGGCTGTGGCGTGTTGACTTGATTCTTTGTTGTGGTTTTTGAGCTGGAAGGCCTCAAGATTAGAACTTTGCCGTGGGAATACAGTGACTGTGTTGTTGGAGCTTAGTGGCTTGGGGAACAGATAGGGTTAAAAAACTGGGGCTTTAGGTGTTACTCAGGAGACTTTTGCTGTAATTTAGGCAGGAGGTAATGAGGGCATGAAGTAATGTGTAAGTTATGTGTAAGAAGTATTTGGGGATTAAGTTGATGGGTAGTTGAACCTGATTAGATTAGAGCATATATTTATTCAATACATTTTGATTAATAATCCTCCTTCCTCCCACTGCACAGTGAACTTGGAGCTCCCTGGCCAGGTGAGGTCAAGAAGCAAGAGGCATTAACTGTAGCCTTCGGTTTCAGCCGTGCATGACCATGGCTGGGAGTGTGGTGATGCAGAAACCTGAGAACACCCAGCCCGTTACACAGGCCTTGAGAGAGTGTAGAATTTATCTGGTCCTTCACTTTCAGATAATTTCAGATAAACCATTGTAGACAGATGAGAATCTCATCTCCTGTTATAAACCACCAGCAAACGGATTAGCAGTGAGCTATTAAGGGGCCTTCATTTTTTAGAGAGTGTTTAGGGTAGAACAGATAGCTTTAAAAACCATTTATCTTGTCCTCTTCAAAATACCCAGTCTTAATCAGTGTGCTTAATCATGAGGCCCAGACCAGCTGTCTTCTCCACCACTGTGTCTTCAAAGCTGACATTTTGACTTCGTATCAGTTTTCAGGAATGTCCTTTCCACGCTCCCCTTTGAAGGGAAAAATGAAAGAAGCCTTTAAAAATGGTGAACTCATAAGCAGTTATTTAGAGAGGGGATATAAATTAGGTATTTTATTTTGCTACCCTTTTTTGCATGTTTTTATAGTTTACTTGTTCCAGGTGAGAGAAAATGTGCAACAGGGGCCCCAGTTCATTTTTAGTTGTGAACTTCTTTCACATTTCCAAATAAATGCTCAGTCACTGCATGGATTGATAAATTATAGATGGAAAACTGTTCTCAGTTTTCCTCCTCTTAGATTTCTTTGCTTCATGTGACCATGGACCTCTCTCTTTTCTTTGAAACTCCATCTTCCTTTGATATCCAAATACTGTCACTGCTACCTGTTATTTATCGATATAGTGACAGCAGTTATAATGATAAGTCTTTCTTTGCATCTTTCTCTCTGTTTCATTATTTTCCCTTTCAGCTTCCTGTTGTGGCCATCCCCTAGAAAATGGGGACCTGCTGTTCTCCTCGTTTTACTTTCAGAGAGTTGAGCTACCGCCTCTGTTCCAGTGACTCATTCCCAAGTCTTGATTTCTATCTTTGACCAAGACATCTGTGAGGGTCAGGAGAAAGCTACCTGGTGAAGAGAGAAGATGAGAGAAAAAGGTGGAGGGTAAAGGAGAGTTTACCCCAAATGGAAGATCTACAGGTCTTAGTAGAAGGCTTCAGAATAGAGAAGCATAGCAGGAGGTGAGGCTCTGAAGGTACTGAACCTCCGTTTCACGTTGGAAGGGAGTGCTCCTCAGCGTGAAACCTGTGGACGGGTTGGTCTGTGAACTGTTTGTAACTGACCTGTGACAAGATGAGTTGCGCTTGAAGATAAATGGGAAAAAAAAGTTGAGAATTCGTGTTTAGAAACTTTTAACAAATTGACAGGGTAACGTTAAATCTGTTGAATCCAGCAAAAATTTGGGGCTTATATTTTATGTGTCTTTGTTTTTTTATTTCATTTATTAGTAATTGTCATGATTATTTGTATTTTATAAAAGTATTGGTCCTCAGTGGTTTGGAGGAAAAAGAGGACCCTCACCACATGTGGTCTGAGAGGCCCTCTTGTAGGTACGTGAAGATGGTAGCTGGAGGATGTTTCAATGGAAGTGGTTGGTTTGGCCCCAGAAACCAAGGGGTGTCAGGTCGGGAGGCATGTGTGTGCTCACCTGAGACAAAGGGAGCCCTGATGACATAGTGTCCGGTGACATGCAGGAGTTGTGGGGTGGAGGAATTCTCTGCTGGGTGAGGCCTTCTAGGCTGGAAAGTGTTCCCCACAGTCTGAGTAGGGCCGTGGGCCTGTCACCAGCAGCGTCGTTTTGGCTCACTAGCCGTGGAGAGTGTGACATCCTTCAGAATACTCTAGGCTTGCTTTTTGTCATTCGTTTGTCTCTGTTCTTTTCTACCTTTCCTCTGTCTAGATGTACTGCACGAGCCTTACTGTTGGTTCTTTTCGTTTCCTACATCCTTCTCTAATATTCTGACATAGAGAGTGATTCCCTCTCTTGCTGGCTTTCCTGGACCTCTTGTATTCTGAGTCATGCGCCTTCACATGGGTCTTTTCCTAATTCTGCCCCTTATCTGACCATGGCTGGTTTGTCTTTCTGCAAAAGATGGTGTCATGATGGATGCCCAGCAAATGGCAACACCCTCAGAGTAGATTCAGGGACCCTAGGCCGGCAGCTCCATAATTCTTTCTCCCTTTTCTGCCAAAGAGACAGGATATTAAACCACTGAACTGGCGCAGTCCTGGGCTGCCTGCCAATGGAATATTTGGGGAGAGAATGGTGCAGCTTTTGTTTCTCTTGCTTTCTGTGTAGCCTTGGGGTGGATTCTGAAGGGATGTTTTCCCTCGCAGGAGTGACCCATTTGGTATTGAGAAAGCAGGAAAGCGAGTTTTCCTGTTACGAGCAGCGAACAAAAAGCAGAAAAGCAGGCAGCGGATGGCGATATCCTGTTGGCGAAGGTTTGCAGGAGCGAATGCAGACAAGTGCCCCTCATTCTTTCCGCATCTTTAAGGAAAGCCAGGAGGTGGGAAGGAAATCAGTTACTTTGCAGGCCACATGCAAATGGTTTTCCTTTCATTTATGGTGCTTAATAAGGAGGTCATAGCTGTATGCTTTGTGATTTAAAAACTTGTCAGACCAGAGATCTGTAACACATGACAAATCAGAAAAACGAAATAGTTTGGTGGGTTTTTTTTTTTTTTTTTGTTTCCCATGAGGTCATTCTAAGTTTGCTTGGGAGGGGGCAATGAACTGTAAAAGTAAATGTAAACTTTATACAAGTTTTATTTATTTTTAAGTTTAAAATCAGTTAAAGATGGCAAAATTCCTACTGAGTTAGATATTTAAGATGGCTTGTCAGATGCCCTTAGGGGACCATTCTATGGTACATTTTAAAATGAACTAGGGAGGGACAGGCATGGTGGCTCATGCCTGCAATTCCGGCACTTTGGGAAACCAAGGTGGGAGGATCACTTGGGCCCAGGAGTTCGAGACCAGCCTAGGCAACATAGTGAGAGCCCGTCTCTATAAAATATTTAAAAAATTAGCCAGGCATGGTGACATGCAACAGTGATTCCAGCTAATTGGGAGGCTGAGGCGGGAGGATCACTAGAGCTTAGGAGCTAGATGCTGCGGTGAGCTATGATGGTGCCATTGCACTTCAGCCTGGGCAACAGAGTAAGACCATGTCTCAAAAAAAAAAAAAGCTTTTTCTTCTCTTATTACACAAGCAATGCATGTTTATTATAGGAAAATTTGAAACCATATACAGATGACCAAACAGTACAGGAACAGGCTAGAAAGACACGGAGATGGAGATTACAGTGGTGTGGTGAGAGGGAGAAGGAAGGTTGTCTGGGAGCAGTGGGGATGGGGAGAGGGCCAGGGAAACCTCACTGCGATACTCAGGTCCCCAAGTGAGCTCTCCTTCCTGAGAAGCTGCCTCGCTTCGATACCACACCTTCTGCTGTGACTTTATACCCTTTGATGCTGGCTTCCCTAGTCTGCCATGGGTCTAGACCTGATCATTCCAGATTTGCTTGGCACTAGAAAACTGTAATGGCAAGTTGCAAGACCAGTTAATTCAGTGCATCTCACATCTTGTTAGTCAAGGGGAGGGAGGGCTAGGCAAATAGAGTCCCTAAGACAGGTAGATTTCTATCAGTGGGGAAGTGTTGTGTGTGTGACTCTTGGAGAATCTTGGCTGTAAGGGAGATAGAGAATATTTTTTAAAAGATGCAGAAAAGTAAAATAAAATGTTTTTTTAGGGGTAGGAGAACATGTACAGCAGCCCTTGCCATGCTTCATTGTCCTTTTGACCCTCCCGTTCCCTCAGTGTCTTGCCATATTGACAAATGCTTAGGTGTTCTGTGGAATGAAGAAGCTTGGGCTCACTGTTTTATCTCAGTAAACATTTATAGAGCAGCTGTCAGCAGAGTATACTTTCAGTCAGTTTTAGCTTATAAAGATAGAGAGATCCTTAAAAGGCAAGGGATTAAACTGCCTTGGGCTTTTTTGTATCTGTGAAAACATATTTACTGTCAAATCCACTAGTTATTTTATTATAGGTAATGTAGGATTAACATGTAAAGGGAAAGTGGAGGCTCAGACTGGATAATCTGTTGATTTTGGTAACTCATTTATTTAACATGTATTCACTGAGTATTGTTATATACCAACTACTCTGCCAGACCCTGAGGCTAGAGCTGTAAATGGGACAGACTCAGCCCCTGACCTTGCAGAGCTTACAGTGTGGTCAGGACTTAAGTAGCTGATCAGACAGTTCCAGGATAGTGGGATCAGGGATCCAAAGATACCCCAGACAGGATACTGCAGACGTGTGGGGTTTCCTGGGATGGTATGAGAGAGGCACCTGCTCTGGACCTGAAGAGTGACGTAAAGACAGATACTATAAGATATCATGTCTGTTATTGTCATGTGGGTAAGGATGTGGAGAGATTTGAACGCTCACACATTGCTGGTAGGATTGTTAAATAGTGCAGCCACTTTGGAAAACAGTTTGGCATTTGTTCAAAAAGTTAAATATAGAGTTAGCTGACCTAGTTCTATGACCCAGCAGTTCTGCTCCTAGTTATATATCCAAAAGAATTAAAAACGTGTTCACATAAAAAATTGTGTGTTTTCAGTAGCATTATGGATAATAGCCAAAAAGTAGAAACAATCAAATGTCTATAACTGATGAATGGATTAGAAAAATGTAGTATATCCATCCAATAGAATATTATTCAGCCATTCAAAGGAGTAGAGCACTGACACATTCTACAACATGGATGAATCTTGATCACATTATGTGAAGTGAAAGAAACCAGACAGAAAAGGCCACATATTGTTGGCTTCTATTTATACGCAATGTCCAGAATCGTGTAGAGATAGAAAGTAGATGAGTGGTTGCCAGGGACTGGAGGGAGGGCCAAGGAGAGTGACTGCTGATGTGTGGGTGTGAAAACTAGATTGTTGTGATGATTGCATGACTCTGTGGATACATACTAAAATTACTGAATTGTATACTTTGAGTGAATTTTCTGGTATGTGAATTATATCTCAATAAAACTTTATTAGAAATAAAAACAAGTTTGAATTTTGTTCTGAGGTTGGTTGAGAGCCTCTGAGGATTTTGAACAGGACAGTGACTTGGTTGCATTTGTGTTTTTTTTTTTTGAGACGGAGTTTTGCTGTTGTTGCCCAGACTGGAGTGCAATGGCACGATCTCGGCTCACCGCAACCTCCGCCTCCTGGGTTCAAGCAATTCTCCTGCCTCAGTCCCCCGAGTAGCTGGGACTACAGGCACGCACCATCATGCCCAGCTAATTTTTGTATTTTTAGTAGAGACGGGGTTTCACCTTGTTGACCAGGATGGTCTCGATCTCTTGACCTCGTGATCCACCCGCCTCGGCCTCCCAAAGTGCTGGGATTATAGGCGTGAGCCACCGCGCCCGGCGCATTTGTGTTTTAGGAGGATCATTCTGGCTTCAGAGAAGAGTTGGCTTGGAAGGAGCTGTTAGAATAATACAGATGAGGAACATTGGGAAGGAGCCGTGGGAATGACAGGAAGTAGACAGGTTTAAAATCTAACACTCAGTGGGTTTGGGTGATTGATTAGATGTAGGAGGGAGGGGAGAGGAATTGAGGATGATGCCTGTATGCTTAGCTGAAGCCATGGGTGGAGGAACAAGCAGTGAGGGAAGAAAGGTGACCTCGGCATGCCACAGCTGGACCCACGGAGATGTCCCTGGACCAGGCACATGGAGGTGTTGGGTAGGCAACTGATGTAGAGCTCAGGAACCCAATATCTTGGGGCTTTCTAAAAATGCAAATTCTTGGGCTCCACTGCAGACATTTGAGCCAGGATCTCTGATCATGGTATATTTACCATAGCCCACCTCAAAACCACAGTGGTGGGTGTGATTTCCAGTGGAGAGTGTGTAGAGGAGCTGAGGAGTGGGTCCCTCACCATTTACAGGATGGGTAGTGGAGACAGGACCTCACCCAGGCAGTGGAAAGTGGAGAGAGAAGAAGCCTCCAGGAGGTCAAGTGTCAGGGAAGCGAAGGGAAGAGTGTTGCCAAAGCCAGGAGGCATCCTGGGTGCCACAAGCTCCTGAGAGGTGAGGTGGAGTTTACATGCAGAGTTTGCATCAGTTTCACCAGTGAAGTGATGACTTTGGTAAGGGCCATGGATGCTGCAGGGATGTCCCCAAAGCAGGGCTGGTGTGTGGCTGCTATGTGTGCCCAATGAGTCCTCCGGGGGTGAGGTCCTTGCAGTGCTGAAGGGCAGCACCACCCAGTCTGCCTTTCTTGGCTCCGCTGCCTTCTACCATTTGGCCTCATTTGAGCACACCAGGTGCTTCCAGGCCTCCACTGGGTAAGGGTGGATGGGGGAAACCCTTGGCC
Source organism: Sapajus apella (assembly GCF_009761245.1). NCBI lineage: Eukaryota > Metazoa > Chordata > Mammalia > Primates > Cebidae > Sapajus > Sapajus apella. Next base: position 44,730,826 of record NW_022436949.1, on the reverse strand, counting down.
AATGCCCCCAGCTCTATGGGGCACATAGGGCAGGATGAGGGACAGAGGTGCAGCATTAGGGCAGGGTCCTGGGACCTGCTGACATAGCAGATGTCCCATCTGGTTCTTCCCTGGGCTCTGTGGCCGTGGCACTGTTTGTATCAAGATATCAAGTACTATTGGCCAGGTTCGGTGGCTCATGCCCGTAATCCCAACACTTTGGGAGGTTGAGGAGGATCACTGGAGGTCAGGAGTTCAAGACCAGCCTGGCCAACATGAAACACCTTTCTACTAAAAATACAAAAATTAGCTAGGTGTGGTGGCGTGCGCCTGTAATCCCAGCTACTCAGGAGGCTGAGGCAGGAGAATTGCTTGAACCCGGGAGGCAGAGGTTGCAGTGAGCCAAGATTGCACCACTGTAATCCAGCCTAAGTGATAGAGTGAGACTCTATCTCAAAAACAAAACAAAACAAAACAAAACAAAACCCAAAAAACCAACAACAAAAATCAGCTGGGCATGGTGGCACACACCTGTAGTTCCAGCTACCTGGGAGGATGAGACAGGAGAATCACTTGCACCTGGGAGACAGAGGTTGCAGTGAGCCAAGATTGTGCCGCTGCATTCCTGCCTGGGCGACAGAGAGATGCTCCATGTCAGAAGGAAAAAAGATATCAAGTACTATTATTACTCTGTGGGTCAGAATCACCCCACTCCGGCCTGGGTTTTTTGAAGTTGGGGCATTTTGTTTTTCTTGGTTGGTTGGTCATGTACAGCTTGAGAGAGAGATTGTATAAATACCTTTTGAAATATTGGCTAGTAAAAGTTACGTAATTATTCTAGGATTGTAAATCTAGGTGTCCATCAATATACAATCAGTTTTCAACAGAACTACAGTGTATTATTACAGTGCATTATCAGTATAAGAAAAATAAATGGGAATGACAGTATCTTCAAACTCAGTTAAATGTGTGTCAATTAGTTTACATCGAAGTCAAGTGCCTGCTGATCTCCGTTGTAAGCTGGTGTGGCACTCCCGGACTGCTTATCTATGTTTTTGAAGTTGCTTTTCTTTAGGAGGCAATTGTTACTGTTTCAAAGAGCTTCGAAGCTGTTCCACTTATAAATTTATAATTTGTATTTTTAATCTTTATAAGTTGCATTTGCTTTTTTTTTTAAGGCAGCAAACCAGTGTTACAGAAACCTTTAGGTGCTAAAATAAATATTATTCTTTTATTTGGTGAATATTGCACAACAGCAAGATGTGGAAATCCCCCAAATGCAAAGTTACCCCTGAGTCAGTGGCTTAGTAAAGAAATCAGAGGTGCAATGAAGATCTAGTTCTCAGCTCACCCAGGACTTTCCCTGCCTTAGTGGTGAGGTAATTGTCTCAAAATTAAGATTTAAGAATATAATTTACCCCCATTCAGTGGTTATCTGTTTTGTGCTCTAAGATTTCAGGCCCAGTATGTCAACTCCGAACATTTTGAGACTACTACTACTAATTTTTTCTTGTGTGTGTGTGCTAGAAATTACATGTGTTAATTTGGACTCTTGGTTGCAAGTGACAGAAACTGATTCCAAGTAATTAAAGCAAAAAAGGGATATATGTTCTAAGGACACAGGGTGTCTCCAAGAGCTGAAGGGTGGGGGTCCAGCTGAGTGTATTGAGAGGGTCCCAGCCTTCAAGATCCTCTCTTATCTTGTCTGCTTTCTAAAGTTTTTGCAACCTCTGCCTGGATATTGACTTTGTTTCCAGTCTGCATGGCAGGAACTGGCTCTCTGAGAAACCAGCTATTAGCAAGAAACTGGTCCTTCTGTCAGACCCCACTTTAATCCCCTAGGGAGGGGGATCCACATTGGGTCTGATGGCCTTAGAATCCTCCATTGTGGCCCACGCCATGGGGTCACCTGTAGGAATGCGGCTTCTGGGAGCCCCACTGCTGTACTCATGGCTCCCTGGGGCCACTGTCTTTCCTCAGGGCGAGGAGCTGCTGCTCCTTGGCCTCTAGGGAAGACCTGTCCTGGGGGCCTTGTGGCGGTCCTGGCATGAATGACCCTGATTGCCACTGGGGGAAAGGAAAGAGGGCATGTCAGAAAAACAACGTGTTACAGGGAAAGGGAGGTACCGGGCAGCCACCCCTGCAGGTGTACTCCCCGTGAAGTTTATTTTAGCTGAGAAAATAGAATTGACAGGGAGGAGTTTGTTGCCCCCAAACATAAATACATTCAGAAATGACTTTGGGTTGCTCATTGCTTTGCTGTGGATGACTGGGAGCTGGTTTTACTCACAGCGAAGCCTGGCCACACCTAGTTGAATCATTACAGACATAATGTATTTTTCCCCTCAGTTAATGTATAATATTAGTTATCTTTTATAAAGATATTAATGTATCTTTATAATACTTTTGCATATTCAGTATGTAAATCTTACTTTGATAATATTTTCCAGTAAGATTTGTTGTTTTAAAAGACAGACTCTCAAAAAACTTTATCAGCACCAGTTAATGTGCCAAAACAATGTCAAACAAGCAATGACTGGATGTCCAGGGAAGCGGAATTGCCTTTTATTAGTTTGTATGGCAGAACATCTTACAATTGGATTTTCAAAAGTATGTTTTACATATATATTCTAAAAATGATCAAAAAGACATTTGGCGCTCCCTTTACAGGAAAAAAAAATATTTCCAAGGAAACTCTCTATGTTCACTAAACTGGAAGAAGATCTTGTGGAATTTAAATTTGTTGTCTTCAAAGTCTTTGGTATGGAGTGCAGTAACCAGACCAGGTTCTGTTTCATTCAGCTACAAAGGCACTTTTGTTGTTACCATTCCACATCCCTGGGATGCTTAGCACAGCTGATATTTGGTTCTGACAGTGCTTTTGGAAAGCTTGGCTGATTTCCGAAAAAAAGCCCAGATGCTTTGGCCTAGGAATTTATCTTAGGCCTCAGATCCTGGGTCTAGTCACTGCAGACTGCTAGTCTATGTTACAAGCTGTCTTTGCCCGTATCTAGTGTCTGTCTTCGTTTAAGGCTGGAGAGAGGCTGTACATGTTTATTAAGCACAGCTGTTAAAAACCTAGAGAATAGTTGACAACTGTGTGCAATATTATGGTAATAGTATAACTTATAATTAATAATATAAATGTAATTAATACTATCAATGTGATTGATTCATACAGCTTAGGTTACAAAGAAGTGCATATAAGTTTTCCATTAAAATCTCAATCCACATTCTACATGCCTCTCTTCCTGCTCTGCCTGTGAAACTGACCCTATGCGCCTGGCTCCTCTCTTCTAATTTCTCCCATTGCAGTGCCCTCCACAAATAAGCACCAGCTCGCTTTCTCTTATCAGGTGCAATGCCCCCCCTCCCCACGCTGAAGCCTGCCCAGCCAACGCAGACTTCCCACTTCCTAGTCACACAGAATCGCCTCTTCCTTTCTCATTTCTTACAGGGAGTCCCCTTTTTCTGCTGCTGCAGGGGCACACAGATATTGTTTTTGAAAGTTTGTAGAAAGTTCCATTAGTGCTTATCTCCAATGGAACCCTTCCCTACACAAAGGGCAAGTTATTTTCTTCCCATTCTGTTTTTTGGAACTTTTATTTAATTTCAGACATGTAAAAAGTCAGGAATAGTATAAGGAAGTCCTGATGTACCTTTTAAGTAGATACCCCAGTTGTTTCATATTATTATTTTTTACTAATCAATAATAGTAGAGTAATGGGCCATTCATTTATTCAAGAAAATTTTATAGCAGAACATTTGTGCAAAAAAAGGTGGATGAGACAATTCTTACCCTGCTTCATTTCTACTGTTAGCAAGTCATGACTGATTGAAATCTCTGGTTTGTGAAATGGATGGATGAAAACCTCTCCTAAGTTAGGGAAGTAAGTGGAGAAGGCACTTTATAACCGAGGTACCATCTTTTTTGTCTTCTCTGTGGGATATTCATTTTAAATATTTCTTATAGTAAAGGCAAGCACAGATGGAAGGTGATATAAGGTTCAGCCTCATCCCTTAACTTCAACCTGAGGGTGTTTGTGATAGTGCTTGATTTGCTGGTGATACGGGTATAGTTAAGAATCTCTCAGCTGAGGACTGGAGAACTTACATGGCAAAGGTAAAAAGAGGAGCAGATTTCATCAAATTACTGTGCTTTATGCCTGGGGCAGGGCAATAGCAATGGAAGAGCTTAGATGTGATTCTGGGCTTATGCTTTCCGTCTTAACTTGTCCTCAAACCCTGTCCAAGCAACCAACAACTAACAGCAAACCAAGTGTTTAGATTTATCACAGTTGGGACTTAACTGCCTTGTGTGGACATGTGTGGCTTTCCCAGCTATTCTGTAAAACCGGCTTAATTACCATTGCTATTATTTCTGCTGTTGTGAGCTCAGCGTCTGTGTGTGGTTGTTAGGATGTACTAAGATTCTGGATGAGGCTATATTGGTCTAGAGCTCTAGGTTATAGTGGGCCATGGAAGTCCACCTTTCAAATTGTTGGCGAGGCCACAAATTACCCTACCTTATGGGTCTCAGAGCATGTAGAGTAACGTTTTTATGTTTTTGTTACTCTAGATCGAGGCTGCTTTTTTCTAAGTGAGAACACTAATATTCGTAATTTTTCAGCCATTGGGGTTTATAAATATGCCTGGGTAATCCCCATGAACTAGATTTTAGAGTGAGGCACCAGAAGAGTCTCCTCTTTTGAGATGTGGCAAAGCATTGCAGTGTCTTACAGTGGAAAAGGAAGAAAGTGAAAAATAGTCTATGCAGAAATTCACCCCAGATTTTGGCTTTTGACTTCTGTGTGACTCCCCTTTCTTGTTTACTGTATTAGGCAGATAATCTTGTTTGAGATATGGTAGTCAGACTAACTCAGCCCCATCTGCTTTGTGTTTTTTTTCAATGCAGAATTCATCCTGCTTCCAAAACCACCTGGTGTTTCTTGGGAGCAGGAGGGTGAGGGAGGGAGGTGGAGGGTGTGGGGTGCTTTGCTCCTCTTGTAATAACCCTCCAGTGTGTGCTATCTGATGGGCCCAGGCCACATGTTGTGCTATCACTGGGGACCAGGTAACAGTCTGAGGTTTCTTGGTTACAGTAACTGATCCTCACTCCAGGCCATGGCATGAAGGAGAACCCTCCTGCAGTTACTGAAACCTGGGTCCCTGTTTTAATTTCCTTAATTCTTTTGTACAAGGGTCTGAATTACAGAGGTTTCTCCTTATCTCAGAAAGTTCTTACCACTGGCTTTAAATAAAACCAGGTGGCTTTCTTGGTTCAAATGGCTTACAAAAAGAATATCTTAGAAAGCAATTTAATTCAATTACATTTAATTAAATTATATTGAATTTGAATAATTAAATTTATATTTTAAGTTTTTTTCTTAGAAGCATAATGAGATATTTTAGAAATATGTATTAAGGTTGCTGTTTTTTTCTTCCACAAAACGTGATTTGCTTGGGAATTATTTATAGTAGCTTGTTGGAATTTTGAACAACAAGAGTGACAAAAATGTATCTTCTTTACTCTCCTTCTGCAAACTTTTATGGGTTTAGGACATTTTATCATTTAACAAAGTTCTAAAATCTCTGTGGTTTAAGTTATTTGTGGACATAGTTCTTATCTGGTTTTAATAGAAAAGTACAGTAGGGATGTGAACACAGTGGCAGCTGGGAGAGGGCGTAGGAGTGATGTTAGTGGTAATCTGTTTATTTTCAGGTCTGTTTAGGAATTGGGCTCCTGGAGACAACTAAGAAATTGGGAACTGGAAGTGGTTTGACCAAAGGGGTAATGGGAGAGATTTCATCCCAACAGAGAATCCCTACTGAGGCCTGAAAAACCTACCATTAGAAATTCATTAGCATCAACAGAGTGGAGAGACAGCCAATGGAATGGGAAGATACATTTGCTAATTGTACATCTGATAAGGGATTAATATCCAAAACATATAAAGAACTCAACTCAAAGTGAGATAACAAATAACCCAGTTAAAAAACAGGCAAAGAGGCTGGGTAACATAGTGAGACCCTGTCTCTACTTTAAAAAAAAAAAACAAAGGCTGGACGAGGTGGCTCACGCCTGTAATCCCAGCACTTTGGGAGGCTAAGGTGGGCGGATCACGAGGTCAGGAGTTCAAGACCAGACTGGCCAACATGGTGAAACTCCGTCTCTACTAAAAAATACAAAAATTAGCTGGGCATGGTGGCTCTTGCCTGTAATTCCAGCTACTTGGGAGGCTGAGGTAGGAGAATTGCTTGAACCAGGACCCTGGGAGATGGAGGTCGCAGTGAGCCAAGATCGCTCCACTGCACTCCAGCCTGGGCTACAGAGCGAGACTCCATCTCAAAAAAAAAAAAAAAAAAAAAAAAAAAGAGACTGGCATTGTGACATGTGCCTATAGTCTCAGCTACTTAGGAATTTGAGGTGGGAGGATCACTGGAGCCCAGGAGTTCAAGGCTGCAGTGAACCGTGATTGCACCACTGCACTGCACTCCAGCCTGGGTGAGAGAGTGAGACCCTGTCTCCCTGACAAAAAAAAAAAAAAAAGTCAACAGTCAATTTTCAAAAGAAGACATACAGATAGTCAACAGGTATACGGAAAAATGCTCAATATCAGCCATCATCAGGGAAATGCAAATTAAAACCACAATGAGATACCACCTCACACCATGAAACCCTTGTAATATGGAGCGTGGACTGTACTTTGAAATCATTTAGGATAGCAGAATATTTTGTCGAATCTAGGTAGTTGGGGAGCTGAGGTCAGGGAGAAGTAAGCTGCGTGCTGACATTTGTTTACCGGGAGATCCTTCCATCCTACTCCATGGCCAGGCAGTGGGTGGGGGGTCAGATGGGGGGTCCCTGTGGAAGCATAGCATGCTGACACTAGACAGGGCACTCTCCTACCTTTGCTGCATATCCACTGCCCTCTGCAGGCCCTTGTGTTTCCCTAGGGACTGTGGAGCTGTGCCCATCATCCCCACTAGAAGCCCCCAGCTCTGGTAGTCAAGCATTTCCATGGGGAAAGTCAGTCATGCTGAGAGCTAATGACTTATGGTTATTAAGGATGTTTTTAATCTTTAAACAGGAACGGTACTTGGCTGAGTATCAGTTTGGCTTCTGTTGCTCATTGCATTTCTTCTTTATTTTCAAGAAGCCAACTCATTTCTCTTTCGTATGTGGTGTTTCCTGTGGTTCTGGTGTTTTTGTGAACAAATTTATTATGAGGAAATTCAGCAGATTGTGAGTTCTGATTTTTTAATTTTTTTTTTTTAGCCACTAGTGGAGTGGAACATGTTCTTTAGCTCCAAACTGGAAACATAGTTTTTATTGGTTGAATTTTGAGCATTGTGTATCATCCTGAGCAGTTGGGACCCTTTTATTTGGGGGCTGAAGTAATTGCAGGTGAAAAGGACAAGTGTGGTAGTGGTGAAGGTGTCAGGTCCACAGCTGAGTCAAGTCCTCAGTAGGTTGTGTTCATCATTCACATTCCTGCTTTACTTGATTTTCTTGGGATGCTTATATCACTATCAATGAATGACCTGTAGAGCATTTGGATAGCCTTAAGTTCTGGATGTGAAAAGACGTAATTTTCTTTCCTATTTGGATGAAATTTTTCATTGGTATAAAAGCTGCAGACATGTTCCTGTTGCGGGGTTCAAGAGAGAAGGGAGGAGAATGAATCAAAAGTCCTTGGAAGTCGGCCCCAAACCCTGGGTGAAGGAAGTTGTGCCTCCTCAGGCTCTCTCTGCTTCAGGGACTTTAAGGAAGTTACAGGTGTGTTGTGCCTGCGTTGTGGGCTCATGTGGAAATCAGTGAATCAAAGAGCAAGAACTGAGCTTTGGACATGGGCAGTTAGGGGAAAGGGAAGCCCGAAGAGCTCACAGTGTCAGAGGAAGCACTCAGCTGGCTCCTAGGCAAAGAACATGTGAGAGGCTTCCCTTTAGCCTTTCAAGGCCACTGCTCCCTTCTCTTCCCTCCCTCATTGCTTCAGGTGACAGTGGGGGAACTGGAAGTTGCACAGAACACAGTAGCTCACACAGGCCTTTATTGCTGGATAGGGAGGAGGGGGTACTTGCAGAGGTGGACTGGGAAACTGGGTGGGCAGATGATGGAGAGGAAGTCTCCCACTGAGTTCTTCATCCTTTACGTCCACCTCTGAAGGATGACCTGATTGTCGTTGGCCTTATGTCCTGGCAGCTGTCTCTGAAAGTTTTGATCTTTGATTTTGAAAGTCAGCCATCTTTGAATCCAAGAGTTACCAACACTTGGCAAGGTCACGTATATGAAGTAGCAGCTGGTTTTAGAGCCATGACATCTTAAAGTGGGCTGGGCTACAGCTGCTCCAGGGGATAGAGGGAGAGAGTTTGTGGGACGTGTCATTAGTGTCTGCAACATGGTGAGTGCTTATGACATGTTTATTTTATTTTATTTTATTTTGAGATGGAGTCTTGCACTGTTGCCCGAGCTGGAGTGCAGTGGTGCGATCTGGCTCACTGTAATCTCTGGCTCACAGGTTCAAGTGCTTCTCCTCCTTCAGCCTCCCAAGTAGCTGAGATTACAGGTGCCTGCCACCATGCCTGGCTAGCTTTTTGTATTTTTAGTAGAGATGGAGTTTCACTACTTTGGCCAGGCTGGTCTTGAACTTCTGACCTTGTGATCTGCCTGCCTCGGACTCCCAAAGTGCTGGGATTACAGGCTTCAGCCACCGTGCCTGGCCATGATATGTTCATTGAATGAATGGGAGAATAAGTGAATCATGCAAGGTCATGTTTGTAGATGATTCAGGTTCCACCCTCTCAGTTATTTCCATTCATGTATCACTGCAAGGGGAAGTGGTTTTCCTCATTTTTCTCCTACAGACTTGACATATGGAATGAACTTGAGGTACTTGATTTTAATTAAAGCATTACTGAAGTGTTATTTTTGCTCTGTAACTAGATAAACTACATACTATGTGTCTTTCCATTTTTGATTTGTTTTTACTTGCTGTCCATGACTCAAAATTTTAGATAGGACCCAGTATTCACGCAGGTGTCATCTTACATGTTGAAACCTAAATATCCTTCATAAACTTTGACAGCTCCATAGGTTATTTTCAGTCTTTTCACGTATTGTATTACAATTGTTTTTATCTACAGCATAATTGCTTCTTGTATTTTTAGACGTGATGAGGATGTCGGCCTGGGCGAGTACCTGCAGCATTTGTTATCTGGAAAGATAAATCATTTCCTGATGAAATTCAATTTCTTGTGTTAGGGATCATAATCTGACAATATGGTATGTGTCCCACTTTCAAAAATTTAGCTGTTGGCTGGGTGTGGCAGCTCATTCCTGTAATCTCAACACTGTAGGAGAGGCTGAGGTGGGTATATCTCTTGAGCCCAGAAGTTCAAGATCAGCCTGGGTAACGTGGTGAAACCCTGTCTCTACAAAAAAAAATGTAAAATATTAGCTGAATGCCATGGTACACACCTGTGGTCCTACCTACTTGGGAGGCTGAGGTGGGAGCATCACTTGAGCCTGGAAGGTTGAGGCTGCAGTGAGCCATGATCGTGCCATTGCACTCCAGCCTGGGTAACAGGGTGTACCTGTTAAAAAAAAAATTTTAGCTGTTGCATCAGTACCCTTTAACACACTCCATCAGACCAGATTTGTTTTTTTCTTTACTTTTCTTTTTTGCAGCTGGGACTATAGGCATTCGCCACTGTGCGCAGATAGAGTTGTCATTTTCTAAGATGTCCTTACTCCATGGCCACACCATGCCTCCCCCGACGAAGAGGCCAACCATACTGCCCCTGCTCCAAGGAGCAGCCTTCAGCATTGCCTGCTACCTCCTTTTAGCCAGATATTCTGAGGTTGGAAGGTGAGGGTGGTAAGATCTGTGGATTCAGAAGTGCTGTAAGCATACTCAGATGAACTCAGTATTACCATTTAAGAATTTTCATTTCACAGTTGGGTTTCATCTCCAAAATTCTAAGTAATGAGAGAATTGAGTAAGGGTAGTCATTGATGATACTATCTGTTGAGTCCAGAAAACAGTGATTGACTGAAGTCTGTACAATGCCAAAACATATTTTTAACTCTTCATTTTCTTTCCATTCTAAGCCATACAGAAAATGACCAAACAGAAAATTAAACATGAACTCTAGTCAGACTTATTCAGCTGTTTATTAGTATTATATTCATTATTTATGTTATTTAGTCAGCTGTTTATCATTATTATTTAGCTTGTTATTAAGCTTTGCTATTTATTAGTAGCTTTGCTCCTAATTTGAATTTCACTTTTTGGTGCTGATGTCTTTACCTTACAAAGTGGCAAGTCCTGAGCAGTGGTCAGTGATGGAATAATAAAGGTACAGGCATATTACTGCTTACAGTTACAAAGAGAACTGCAGAGAATGAAAAATAGTGGCATTGTGAGGATGGGAGTGTTGCATGTGAGCTGTCCCTGTTTGTCACAGCAGAAAGTCAGTTAGAAATCTGTGTGTTAGAGCTATGCGGGCAGCGGGAGGGGAGTGAACACTGGAAGAAGTACCAAAATCCTGGAAGGGAATTGCCTCTGAGGAGCAGGGCTGGGAGTGGAGTGGGTGAGCCAGGCCACCCTTGCTTTCCATGATAAGCCCTATTATTGTAGTTTTGGTTATGTGCTTGTTACATTGATGAACATAGAGCATGCATTCAAAATTCCTTCTTATTTTCTTTTCTAGAGTAGGGACAAATAAGAGTGGTGAGAAGCTGAGTAATAACAGAGGGGAATGGTAACTGGGGACGCTCTGCAGCTGGGGTGCACGCAGGCTGCCTCCAGGTTGACTGTCTCCAGAGTGCTTCCCACCCTAAAACTGGAAACTTCGTGAAAATCCTGCTGTTGGATTTGAGCCAGCAGAAAACAAAACAAAACAAATAGATAAAACCATAAACCAAGAAACAGAACATGAACACTTTTTAACACTGTATGAAGGTTTTCCAGAACCTTAAAATACAATGGAATGTGTTCTCAGTGAGAGCTGTTACTGGACATCAGTGTTTTACAGTTTTGCTGCCATTGTGTTCCCTGGTGCTGCCCCCAAACTGGAGGCCTGGCCAGGCTGAAACTTTGTGTCAGAGCCGATAATTTGATTCCTAGGAACTCTGCGGTCGAGTATTATACAGAAGGGCAGGAATTGAGTTGTAAAAGGTGAGCAAAAGGGAGGGAGAACAAAATGTTGAGTTTGTGTCCAGGGATACTTTTCTGGAAAGTTGGTTGCTTGAGGCTGGTGCTTCAAGATTAGTGCCGGGCTCAGTGGCTCACGTCTAATGCCAGCGCTTTGGGAGGCCACAGCAGGCAGATTGCCAGAGGTCAGAAGTTCCAGACCAGCTTGGTCAACATGGTGAAACCTTGTCTCTACTAAAAATTCAGAAAAATTAGCCAGGCATCATGGTGTGCACCTGCGGTCCCAGCTACTTGGGAAGCTGAGGCAGGAGAATTGCTTGAATGCGGGAGGCAGAGGTTGCAGTTAGCCGAGATCACGCCACTACATTCCAGCCTGGGTGACTGGGCGAGACTCCGTCTCAAAAAAGAAATAAAGGATTGGAACCACTGATTCTCAGAAAAAGTTTGACTTTGATTGTTTTCAGACAACACCTAAGGAATGAAAATAAATGAGACCAAGATGTTCTTAGGCCCCAAAAGGTTTAAAAGTAGAAAGATAATTTCCTTATTCTAATCTGGGGACCCTGATGGTAACAGATGTAGCTTGTATGCTGCAATGGCAGCTCATAGTTCTCAGTCTGTGGTTCTCTGCCCCATCCAGAGAGCCTGACCCCGTACATAGAGAAAGCTGTGTTTTCCGAGGAAATAAAAAATATGTACTTTTTATATTTTGTAAATAGGCTCTGCTTCTAGGGTCAGCTGGCATATGTTTCAATTAGCACATCATCTTAGGAAACTTTACCATGAGGAAGAGTTTACTCATAGATTTGACAGTGTTTATTGATTTGACCCTCTTAGTAAGTCCAGCATAGCCACTAAAAATTACACGGATGTCAGTGGCTCTTTGGCAGGGTTTTAAATACATATTTTGTCTTTTAATTATTAGGGCTAGGAGATTAAACTTGGACTCACCCAACTTTGGCTCTCTTCATGCTCATTCTTATGGGAGAGGAAATATCAAGATGAGCTTTCATTTGGAGCGTAACCTAAACAGGAACCTTTTAAAAACCTACCCAAAGCTACACTTTGTACCTTAAACGCAGGCATGAAGTTAAGTATGAGACATTTCTGGTGATGTCTTTAGGAGAGTTAAGAGGTCAGGAGTTGGCTCTAAGAATGAAAATAAAGTAAGTGATAGATCTAGGCAGAGAAAGATACTGGTATCTGAGCTTATACTCTGAATAAAACAGGTTTCCAGGCTGCATGTGTTTATCTTACACACATGCACACACACACAGTCTGTGATAACACAGCAGTGAGTCACAGTGGAACTTCAAGGCCCCCCATCTGTGAGTCCTGGACTTTGCTGTCATGTGCACCCACTCATAACCAGGCGTGTGCTATGGGGTGTTTGCTGCCAAGACAAGTCTCAAAAGTTGGGCAACCCTTTAAGTGCTGTTTTCCGCAGCGCGGCTAAGGAGGTTAGCATACTGGGCGCAAAATCCTTCCTCCTTTTGTAAACCTCAAAACCAACAAACTACTTCCTCTGTTAATCTCCGACGGGTGAGTGGCAAGGCCCAGGCCAAGCCCTTAGTTGTGCAATATGTTATGGCTCTGGAGTTGAGGATCCTCCTACTCAAAGCAGGAGGGCATCGTTCCAGCAAAACCTGTTGGTGTGCGTCCCACCTTCCCAGTGAAGATACGCCAGGTGGGAGGTCACTCAGCTTGTTCTGCCCCATGCTAAGCCTGGCCGCCCAGTGTTGGGACATACGTTTCTGCCTTTTCTGTCTTTGCTAAGATATTTCCTGGTTATCTTGTGAGCTCCAGACACAGTAACACTGTTTTTTTTTTTTTTTTTTGTATACATTTTTTGATTGACAAAAATTCCATATATTTAGGGTATACAACATGATGTTTTGAAATTGGAATGGTTCAATCAAGCTAAGTAACATATGCAGTATTTCACATACTTAACATTTTCAGTGGTGAGAACACAAATCTACTCTTGGCTATTTATTTACTATAGTCACCATGTTTATACTGTATTCCCCCTACCTAACGGAAGTTTTGTATCTTTTGAACAACATCTCCCCAAACCCTACCCCCAGTCCCTGGTAACCACTATTCTACTCTCTACTTATGTGAATTGGACTTTTTTAGAATCTACATCTAAGAGAGGTCATGTGGTAGCAGCCTTTACTTTGCCTGGCTTACTTCTTTCAACATCATGTCCTCTGTTTCATCCATGTTGTTGTAAACATCAGGAGTTCTTTCTTTTTTGTGCCTGAATGATACTCCATTGTGTGTATGCACCACCTTTTCTTTATCCATTTATCTGTTGATGGCCACTTGGGTTGATTCCATATCTTAGCTGTTGTGAATAGTGCTGCTTTGAGCACGGGAGCAGATATCGCTTTGACACACTGATTTCATTTTCTTTGTGCAAGTACCCAGTAGTAGGATTACTGGGTCATATGCTAGTCCTATTTTTAGTCTTTTAAGGAACCTCCATACGGTTTTCCATAGTGGTGCACTAATTTGCAATCCACAAACAGCAGGCAGGGAGTCCCTTTCTTCCATATTCTCTTAGTGAGACATCTCTTGAAGAAGGTCTGTCGACTTGGGTACTACTAAATGGTTTGTGGGTGAATATGTCTATGGGCTAGAATTGTGGTGGGAGTTCCCCTTTTTTCTCAGTATGGTAAAATCCTATCCCGCTCCTGAGAAACATGGGTAGGAAGGAATGGAGGAGCTTGTGCATGTGATGGAAAAACCTGCCTGTTCAGTCAGGTGATAGTCCTTTTGGTTTTTCTTTTACTTATGGCTTTAAGCACTGTATTGTAGCTTGGGGAGAATGATTCCTCTTGTCTTCAACCCATTGTCAATAAGGGAGCCCAAAGTATGTGTCTTTTAAGTTGGCTCAGTTGCTTTTTGTTCTAAACTTTTGTATTTCCAAATTAGTTTATTTTTGGTGGCAAAATTTGCATTTATAAAGTGTTAGTGAGTAGTGTGTATCACTTTGAAATAAGAGCTAGGGAGCAATCCTGGTATTCATACGTAATAGTCTGTTGTTCCTTTCTAGTTGCTATAGTGTGGTGGTCCTGATTGGTGTGGATCTGGTTGAGGTGCTGAGCCAGGCGGCAGACATCTGTGGTCTGTAGAGGCTGACATACTTGAGCTATAGGAAGCACCTGCTGCTTCAGGAACTTTACAATAAGCATTTATTGGTTTCCTACTGTATACCAGGCATCCTGCTGGCTGCTGAGGGAACAAACATGAATAAGACCCACTGCCTGCAGTGTTCTTGATTCAGTGATTCCACCAGAATCAATTACAGGAGTCTGGCCAGTGGCTTCACTCAGTGTCTGTGTTTAAGATTAATTTGCTTAATAAAAGGGCAGTGAGGCCGGGCGCGGTGGCTCACGCTTGTAATCCCAGCACTTTGGGAGGCCAAGGCGGGTGGATCATGAGGTCAAGAGATCGAGACCATCCTGGTCAACATGGTGAAACCCCGTCTCTACTAAAAATACAAAAATTAGCTGGGCATGGTGGCGCACACCTGTAGTCCCAGCTACTCGGGAGGCTGAGGCAGGAGAATTGCTTGAACCCAGGAGGCGGAGGTTGCAGTGAGCCGAGATCGCGCCATTGCACTCCAGCCTGGGTAACAAGAGCGAAACTCCGTCTCAAAATAAATAAATAAATGGGCAGTGAATACACAGGGTTGGGCCTGGGTTTCCTGTTATGTACATTCAACAATGTTGCATGAGCAGTTGAACATGCCTTGTAAGCAGTAAACCATGGCTGAGCCCTTCTGAGCTATTGTTAGCAGATAACTTTATAGCAGAGCTAATCTGTCTTATAAATAAGAATCACAATTGGGTTACATAGTAATTAAATATAAATGGTAAGTGAGTGACTCACATTCATTCATTCAGCAAACTTTTATTAGAGGCCTCTGGTGCCAGGAAGTGTATGAGGTGCTCTTCTGAGGCTGACTTGGAGGGATGGTCACACAAGTATTGTCCCACCTACAGTAGTGGCATATGTAGGGCAGTGGGCAGGGATAAGCAAACACTGAAGCTGACCATCCCGTCATGGAGGTCTTCAAGGAGTGGGCAGGCTGATTGTGGAAAGGATGTGGGTGAGATGAGACAGGGTAAAGGAGTAAGTTCTCCTTCATTATTATTAGCAATTACTTTAAACCCCATGTTCCTTCTGGGATGTCCTCGGCTCCCTTCCCTTACCCTGATGGACAGGAATATAGACAGCCTTGGCAAGTGCACTTTTATGTGTCTCATCTTTTTCTTGGGTCCTGTTTGTGGACCTGTCTGGCAGCCTCCCTCTCTCCCTGATGTACCTGCAAGTCTCTGAGTCTTCTGCTCCTAGGTTCTGCATGGCAACTGTTGTAAGGCTAGAGGGGCTGACTTCCCAGGGCACAAGACCACAGAGAGACAGGATGGGCTGCCTCTTCTCTAGGCAGGGATAAGAGAGCCTTCCTAGAATTTCTAGGCTGGGGCAGATGTGTCTCTGGGATGGGGGGATTCCCCACAAACTCCCAGGCTTCAGGCAGCTTACAGCTGTTCACTGAGGGTGGGCTCTCTTCAGGACCAGCTGGAAGAGAAGTTTGATGTCTGAGGCAAGGAACGGACTGATGATATCTTCCTTGGTTTCTTCCTTTTGCCTAAAAGACCTACTGAGATCACTGTAGGGGCTTCCAGGGATTTGGGGCTGACCAAAGCAGAAGATGTGACCAAAGAAGAGAGGCAGTGACCCATGAGCTTTATTGGATGGCGGTGGGATAGGGTTGCTTGAGGAGGGATGTCCCTCATGGGGTGAGGCCATCTGGGGCTACCACTCAGAA
Source organism: Sapajus apella (assembly GCF_009761245.1). NCBI lineage: Eukaryota > Metazoa > Chordata > Mammalia > Primates > Cebidae > Sapajus > Sapajus apella. The sequence goes on along the minus strand of NW_022436949.1, from coordinate 44,714,851 downwards.
GGGGCTGTGTTTGGGTGGTGCCATGTGCCTAGATGATGCCACTTAGCAGTGCTGTGGGAGTCTCTGGGTCAGAGAGCTCAGAAGGGCCATAGCTGCCTGGGGCCATGTAAGGGCCTGTCTTGTCAGTGGGTGACAGTTGTCAGCAAGACTTCACTGGGTATATGAAGCAGGCTGCATGGCCAAAGATCTGCCTGTTTGGGCTATTTTTAAAATAATTGGATGTATAAAAATTTGAGTCTGATGCTGGAGAGCTTTCGTGCTAACTGGTCTCCACCTGCAGCAAAGAAATAAACTACCTAGAGACAATCTTTGGCCCATTTATATAACTGTGACAAATCTTTCTGTTCCACAGTTGAAAGTAAAATGTCTAAAAATGTAAGCACCTGGGGAATAGTAACTCATTTGTGTTAACATATTTCAATCAAAATCTAAAAATATTTTCATGTTCCTTCTTCTTTTGACAGAGGATTGCTGGCCCCTACACCAGATGTCCTTTAGGCACCTCCAATCCATGTCCTAAACTAAAGTCAGTCATTGTCCCTAAACCTGCTCTGTCTGGGGTGGTAGCCATACCGTCTTCCAAGCCAGGCCCTGGGACTCATGTCCCCCATTTAGAAGTCTGGGAAGCATCCCTGTTCAGCAGTACTGATGGGAGGCAGCTGATGTACAGGAAGAGGAGGCTGGACAGTGTACTCACACTGGACATGTTTCTGACAGAAGGCATGGAGGGGAAGAAAAAAGACCAGATTCACAGGAATCTCACAAAATGCTGCCCTGCCACATCTTGCTGCCTGCATCTTAAGGCAGTTAACTTTTGGTGCATCAGTGACTATTTGTAGCACAGTGATAATACCTGTTAGAATTGTTAGATTATTGTCTGTAACAGAAATAAAGGGGCCTGACTTATTGCTGCCAATTAAAGGCCATCAGAAAATTCTTCCAACCACAGAGTTTCCCATGCTAACCAAATTGGTCTCATGGTAATCATATTGGTCTCAGTATTTGTTTCCTAGGGCTGCTGTAACAAATTATCACAACCTGGTGGCTGAAAATAGCAGAAACTTCTTCTCTCACACTTCTAGGAGACCAGAAGTCTGAAATCTGCCAGGGCCATTCTCCCACTGGGGACTTAAGGAGATAATTATTTGCCTCCTCCAGATTCTGGAGGTGGTCCTTGGCTGGTGGCAGTGTCATCCCAATCTCTGCCTTTGTCTTCATGTGGCCTCTGTATCTGTGTCTTCTCCACTTCTGTCTCTTATTAGTCTACTTGTCATTGGAGTTAGGGTCCACCTGGCTAATTCAGGATATCTTATTTCAAGATCCTTCATTATATCGGTAAAGATCCTTTTTTTCAAATAAGGTCACATTCACAAGTTCTGGCAGTTAGGCCATGGACATATCTTTTTGGGGACACCATCTAACCTACTACAGTCTCCATCTGTATCCTGAGGAGTAGGAAGTGTACTTCAGGCACCCTGTGGCCTGCATTAGGTGTCTCCCTCTGGGGAGTGATAGTTTTAGACAATGTAGTTCATTCTTAGCTCATGGCAAAGCTTTTTTTGAGACAGTCTTACCCTGTTGCCCAGGCTGGAATGTCAGTGTGATCATAGCTCACTGCAGCCTCGACCTCCAGGGCTCAAGCAATCCTCTGCCTCAACTTGCTAAGTAGCTGGGACCATAGGCACGTGCTATCACGCCTGGCTAATTTTTCTATGTTTTGTAGAGACAGGGTTTTACCATGTTGCCCAGGCTGGTCTTGAACACCTGGGCTCAAGCGATCTACTTGCCTTGGCCTCCCAAAGTACTGGGACTACAGGTGTGAGCCACTGTGCTTGGCCAGTAGAACATTTTAAAAGCATAGGAGTATAGAGAAATCAAGGGAAACAATGCATCTGCTTGTCATTTCATGTTCTCTTTAGCAGAGTAGGAGGAGAAAGCAACTTGTTTCTTTCCACTGTCCTGCTTGAACCTCTTCATGCTTCCAGTATACCTTTCATAGGTGCTCTGGCCACAGATGTTCAGTGGCTCCACACACAGTAGCTCCACACTGATGATGCTTAGACATCTCTGGATAAAGCTTCTGCAGGGCCCACCTTGGGTATTAGTAGAATGACTAGGAACCAGAAAACCAACTCTTCAAACATTTATGTTGGCTGCCAAACCAGTTTTCATTTTGTTTGCTTTAGAGGAATAAAGCCATCTTTTATTACATTGCTGACTTAGGGAATAGTCTCATTCACCCGTGCTTTGGGGGGTCCTGGGTGGAGCAAGAGTCAGGAAGGGGTTGGTCAAATACATTCTGTTAATACTTGTGTCCTCCCTCCCTACTAATTTCCCCACCCTCTGTTGTGGCCTCCTCTAGGATGGGCAGGTCTTGTCTCTGTGTCCTCTCCCTTGTCTGGCACACAGTGGGAGCACTCTATAAATGTTTGGTGAATGACATTTTGAATTCTGGGGGAATCCATGAATGATTTATGCTGCCACTGAATCTGGCATAATATTTGGATTGAGTTTTAAAGTAGAATGCTTTATTTATATAATCGCCATGAACACATTTTTTTTGAAATTTGTGTATTTCTAACTAGGATATTGTTGGTTTCTCAGAAAGTCAGCATCAGTTTTTTATTTTTTGTTTTTTTAATTTTCATTTGTGTCTTAGTAGTACTGATAGATTATGGCTTCTGTTGACTGTGATATAAAAAGGACTTGCCTTAGTTTGGGTTGCTGTACCAAAATGCCATAGGCTGGGTGGTTTAAACACAGACATTTATTTCTCACAGTTCCGGTGGCTGGAAGTTTAAAATCAAGGCACCTGCAGATCTGGTGTCCTCTGAGGGCCTTTTTGCTGGTTTGAAGATGGTGACTTATTATATGCTTACATGGGGGTTGCGGGGGGGGGGGAAGATAAAACAAACCCTCTCTTGTCTCTTCTAATAAGGGCACTATTGCCAGGGCCTAGTCACCTCCTAAAGGCCCTGTCTCCAAATATTACATTGGGGATTAGATTTCAACATGTGAGTTTTGGGGAAACACAAGCATTTACTTGATAGGGGAACTATATGGTAATAGCTCACATTAGTTAATATGCTAGAGGTAGGTACTGTTGCTGTCCCCATTTGACAGATGAGAAAACTGAGTCTTAGAGGGATTAAGTAACTTGTTAAGGTTTACATACCAGTAAGAAGTGGAGCTGGAACTCCTCAAATCAGGGCTGTCTACCCCCTCAGTGCTATCAGAAATTTTTAACTCCGTAGGACAGGCCAGATAGGACTTTGTGTTTAAGGTATAATAGTACTCAGCCCTTAATGGTGTTCCTGCGCTGATGGTTGAGCAAAGGGAAACAGTCTGTTACCAAGAATGGGCTCCTCTTCACCTCTTGTAGAAAACTTCTCTACTAGACAGACCTTATGGGAACGAATTACTTCACTATATTTGTACCATCTCGCATAGTGCTTGTTGAGAGAGTGGTAACCTGGTGTCATCATTTTGCAGAGAATAGCTAGGATGTTTTATTAGTATCATTGGTGTTAAATTAAAATATTACACATATGACTTTCTAACACATTTTCTTCCTTGTAACATTTTCCCACAGTTTCATTTAAGAGCAGGATTTTATTTTATTTTAGCAGTTAAAAATGAAGTAGCTTTCAAGTATTAAGAAATGAAAAAAATTGTTTTCTTCCCATGAGTCATGGTTGGCAATAGTATATTTAAAAGTTAGATGGTAGAGCCATTTTAACACCCATCAATTACAGGTTTTATTTTGTGAGCTGGAGTGTCCTGACTTTTAAGACTTCTGCCTTATGTATTATGGAGTTTGTGAGCATAATTATTTTGTATACAAAACAATAAATTTTCTAACTTCAAAAAGCATTTTATTTACTGGACTTACTATCCAAACAGATGTTTTTAGAATACAGCCTTAAAAAATTAATTTGCAAAAGATGTTTTCTGACAGCTTTTGTACTCTGTGCTGGATATAGTAAATGCAATAGCACAGAGTTTTGTTTAGAAATTCTCTAGGAAAGTAGGCAGATAGAAATCTAATGGATTAAAAAGTGAAGTTATTTGATGTTTTACAATCAGAAGATGATGTGGAATAATGAATGTCATGCAGCAAACATGCATAACATCTGAGACATCCATTAAATATTATATTTGTGAGTTTTTCATTGCGCTTTGAAATTCTCATAGTGGAATTAGGAGGACTTTGGTTTATCCACAAATGCTGGATAAACCAAAGTTAATGCTGTGCCCAATAACTTCTAGGTATCACTTATCCTTCCGTTTCATAATCCCCCTTTAAGGAATACACATGTGCACAGGCTAAGTGTAAATGTGCTTTCCCAAGAGAGATGCCACAAATGGCACGTGGGAAAACTGAAATCCTTTTGTTTTTCAAGGGACAGAGTGTGAAATATGAGTTTATCAGAAGCCAGTTTTGAGTTGAAAGTGGCATAAAGCCATCTTTTCAGCTTACTAGTTATTTCCAGTTCACTATAAACACTAGGATATATACTTTAAATAGAGTCTGAATAGATCCAAGCGAAAACAAGTGATCATACAACTGAGAGGCTGTTGTGTGAAAATGCTACCTTAAAGACAATTTTCCCCTCAAATCGCTTTATTAATGGTAATTGATGTACATTAAACTGCACATATTTATTTATTTATTTTTTTAATTTATTTTATTGCATTTTAGGTTTTGGGGTACATGTGAACAACATGCAAGATTGTTGCATAGGTACACACGTGGCAGTGTGATTTGCTGCCTTCCTCCCCATCACCTACATCTGGCATCTCTCCCCTTGCTATCTCTCCCCAACACCCCACCCCCCACCGTCCCTCCCCTATTTCCCCCCAACAGACCCCAGTGTGTAGTGCTCCCCTCCCTGTGTCCATGTGTTCTCATTGTTCAACCTCCGCCTATGAGTGAGAACATGCGGTGTTTGATCTTCTGCTCTTCTGTCAGTTTGCTGAGAATGATGGTTTCCAGGTTCATCCATGTCCCTACAAAGGACACAAACTCATCGTTTTTGATGGCTGCATAATATTCCATGGTGTATATGTGCCACATTTTCCCTGACCAGTCTATCATCGATGGGCATTTGGGTTGGTTCCAGGTCTTTGCTATTGTAAACAGTGCTGCAATGAACATTCGTGTGCACATGTCCTTATAGTAGAATGATTTATAATCCTTTGGATATATACCCAGTAACGGGATTGCTGGGTCAAATGGAATTTCTATTTCTAGGTCCTTGAGGAATTGCCACACTGTCTTCCACAGTGGTTGAACTAATTTACACTCCCACCAACAGTGTAAAAGTGTTCCTATTTCTCCACATCCTCTCCAGCATCTGTTGTCTCCAGATTTTTTAATGATCACCATTCTAACTGGCATGAGATGGTATCTCAATGTAGTTTTGATTTGCATTTCTCTGATGACCAGTGATGATGAGCGTTTTTTCATATGTTTGTTGGCCTCATGTATGTCTTCTTTTGTAAAGTATCTGTTCATATCCTTTGCCCACTTTTGAATGGGCTTGTTTGTTTTTTTTCTTGTAAATCTATTTTAGTTCTTTGTAAATGCTGGATATCAGCCCTTTGTCAGATGGGTAAACTGCAAAAATTTTTTCCCATTCTGTTGGTTGCCATTTCACTCTAATGACTATTTCTTTTGCCGTGCAGAAGCTGTGGAGTTTGATTAGTCTATTCAAGCCATTTGTCTATTTTGGCTTTTGTTGCCAATGCTTTTGGTTTTTTGGTCATGAAGTCCTTGCCTACGCCTATGTCCTGAATGGTTTTGCCTAGATTTTCTTCTAGGGTTTTTATGGTGTTAGGTCTTATGTTTAAGTGTTTAATCCATCTGGAGTTAATTTTAGTGTAAGGTGTCAGGAAGGGGTCCAGTTTCTGCTTTCTGCACATGGCTGGCCAGTTTTCCCAACACCATTTATTAAACAGGGAATCCTTTCCCCATTGCTTGTTTTTGTCAGGTTTGTCAAAGATCAGATGGTTGTAGATATGTTGTGTTGCCTCCGAGACCTCTGTTCTGTTCCATTGGTCTATATCTCTGTTTTGGTACCAGTACCATGCTGTTTTGATTACTGTAGCCTTGTAGTATAGTTTGAAGTCCGGTAGTGTGATGCCTCCCGCTTTGTTCTTTTTGCTTAGAATTGACTTGGCTATGCGGGCTCTCTTTTGGTTCCATATGAAGTTTAAGGTGTTTTTTTCCAGTTCTGTGAAGAAGGTCATTGGCAGCTTGATGGGGATAGCGTTGAATCTGTAAATTACTTTGGGCAGTATGGCCATTTTCACGATATTGATTCTTCCCCACCATGAACATGGAATGTTTCTCCATCTGTTTGTGTCCTCTCTTATTTCGCTGAGCAGTGGCTTGTAGTTCTCCTTGAAGAGGTCCTTTATGTTCCTTGTTAGTTGTATTCCTAGGTATTTTATTCTCTTTGTGGCAATTGTGAATGGCAGTTCATTCTTGATTTGGCTCTCTTTAAGTCTGTTATTGGTGTATAGGAATGCATGTGATTTTTGCACATTGATTTTTGTATACTGAGACTTTGCTGAAATTGCTTATCAGTTTCAGGACATTTTGGGCTGAGACGATGGGGTCTTCTAGATATACAATCATGTCATCTGCAAATAGAGACAATTTGACTTCCTCCTTTCCTATTTGAATACCCTTTATTTCTTTTTCTTGCCTGATTGCTCTGGCTAGAACTTCCAGTACTATATTGAATAGGAGTGGTGAGAGAGGGCATCCTTGTCTAGTGCCAGATTTCAAGGGGAATGCTTCCAGTTTTTGCCCATTCAGTATTATATTGGCTGTTGGTTTGTCGTAAATAGCTTTTATTATTTTGAGATATGTTCCGTCAATACCTAGCTTATTGAGGGTTTTTAGCATAAAGGGCTGTTGAATTTTGTTAAGGGCCTTCTCTGCATCAATTGAGATAATCATGCGGTTTTTGTCTTTGGTTCTGTTTATGTGGTGAATTACGTTTATAGACTTGCGTATGTTGAACCAGCCTTGCATCCCCGGCATGAAGCCTACTTGACCGTGGTGGATAAGCTTTTTGATGTGCTGTTGCAATCGGCTTGTCAGTATTTTATTGAAGATTTTTGTGTCTATGTTCATCATGGATATTGGCCTGAAGTTTTCTTTTCTTGTTGAGTCTCTGCCGGGTTTTGGTATCAGGATGATGTTGGTCTCATAAAATGATTTGGGAGGGATTCCCTCTTTTTGTATTGTTTGGAATAGTTTCAGAAGGAATGGTACCAGCTCCTCTTTGTACGTCTGGTAGAATTCAGCTGTGAACCCGTCTGGACCTGGGCTTTTTTTGGGTGGTAAGCTCTTATTTGCTGCCTCAACTACAGACCTTGTTTTGGGTCTATTCAGGGTTTCGGCTTCTTCCTGGTTTAGGCTTGGCAGGAGGCAAGTGTCCAGGAATTTATACATTTCTTCCAGGTTTACTAGTTTATGTGCATAGAGTTGTTTGTAATAATCTCTGATTATGGTTTGAATTTCTGTGGAATCTGAGGTGATATCCCCTTTGTCGTTTTTTATTGCATCAGTTGGGTTATTCTCTCTTTTCTTTTTTATTAATCTGGCTAGTGGTCTGTCTATTTTGTTGATCTTTTCAAAAAACCAGCTCCTGGATTTATTGATTTTTTGAAGAGTTTTTTGTGTCTCTATTTCCTTCAGTTCTGCTCTGATCTTAGCTATTTCTTGTCTTCTGCTAGATTTTGAGTTTTTTTGATCTTGCTCTTCTAGCTCTTTCAATTTTGACGATAGGGTGTCAGTTTTAGATCTCTTCTTTCTTCTCATGTGGGCATTTATTGCTATGTATTTTCCTCTAGAGACTGCTTTAAATGTGTCCCAGAGATTCTGGTATGTTGCGTCTTCATTCTTGTTGGTTTCGAAGAACATCTTTATTTCTGTCTTCATTTCTTTGTTTATCCAGTCAACATTCAAGAGCAAGTTGTTCAGTTTCCATGAAGCTGTGCAGTTCTGGGTTAGTTTTTGAATTCTGAGTTCTAACTTGATTGCACTGTGGTCTGAGAGACTGTTTGTTATGATTTCCGTTCTTTTGCATTTGCTGAGGAGTCACTTAGTCCCAATTATGTGGTCAATTTTAGAGTAGGTGTGATGTGGTGCTGAGAAGAATGTATATTCTGTGGATTTGGTGTGGAGAGTTCTGTAAATGTCTATTAGGTTTGCTTGGTCCAGGTCTGAGTTCAAGTCCTGGAAATCCTTGTTAATTTTCTGTCTGGTTGATCTGCCTAATATTGACAATGGGGTGTTAAAGTCTCCCACTATAATTGTGTGGGAGTCTAAGTCTCTTTGTAAGTCATTAAGAACTTGCCTTATGTATCTGGGTGCTCCTGTATTGGGTGCGTATATATTTAGGATCGTTAGCTCTTCTTGTTGCATTGATCCTTTTACCATTATGTAATGTCCTTCTTTGTCTCTTTTGATTTTTGTTGCTTTAAAGTCTAATTTATCAGAGATGAGAATTGCAACTCCTGCTTTTTTTTTGCTCTCCATTTGCTTGGTAAATCTTCCATCCCTTTATTTTGAGCCTTTGTGTATCCTTGCATGTGAGATGGGTTTCCTGGATACAGCACACTGATGGGTTTTGGCTTTTTATCCAATTTGCCAGTCTGTGTCTTTTGATTGGGGCATTTAGTTCATTTACATTTAGGGTTAATATTGTTATGTGTGAAAACTGCACATATTTAAAGTGTACAATTAGATGAGATTTGGCTATACACACATCTGTAAAACTATTAACACATTCAAGATGATGTACATGTCCATCACCCCCAAAAGTCTCCTTGTGCTTTTTATAATCCATTCTTCCTGCTCTTTCCTCATCCTTAGGTAATCTAATCACAGAGCTGCTTTCTGTTACTCTGAATTAGCTTTTATAAAAATGGAATCATAGTATGAACTCTACTTTTTTGTCTTGCTGCTTCACATAATTTGAGATGCAGTCATGTTGTTGTATGTATCAGTGGTTCATTTCTTTATATTGTTGAGTTCATTGGATTATGTGGATATATATACCATAATTTATCAATCAGATCATTTGTTGATGGATATTTGGGTTGATTCCAGTTTTTGATTATTATCAATAAAGTTGCCATAAATATTCGTGTACAAACTTTTGTATGAATATATGTTTTAATTTCTCTTGGGTAGATATCTATAATAGCAGTAGAATGTTTGGATTGTATAGCTGGTAAATGTATACTTTTTAAGAAACTGCAAGATTGTTTTCTAAGGTAGTTACATCATTTTATATTTCCACCAGCAGAGTATGAGAGTTCATGTGCTCCACATCTTTGCCAATACTTGGTATGTCCAGACTTTTATTGTAACCATTTAATAAGTAGATAGGGGTATCTCATTCAGTTTTAAATTTAATATCCCTGATTAGTAATAATTTTGAGCATCTTTCATGTATTGCTTTCTGTGTGTGTGTTTTTTTTTTTTTTTTTGTTGGGGGGGGACTGTTTGTTCCAATCTTTTGTGTATTTTTTTTATTGGTTTTCTTGTTGAGATTTGAAAGTTCTTTATATATCTGGATACAAATCTTTAATCAGGTATATGATTTGAAACTTTAAATCGCTGAATTAATTTTGGTTCTTTTGAATAATTTTCTTCTCTTTTTGCAATTTTTATTGTAAAGAAATATACATAATAAAATTTACTATTTTAGCCACTTTTATGTATACAGATCAATGGCATTAAGTACATTCATGTTGTTGTCTTTTTAAAAAATACTGTAGTCCACAGTCATAAAAAGTCCATCAGAGCCGGGCGCAGTGGCTCAAGCCTGTAATCCCAGCACTTTGGGAGGCCGAGGCGGGTGGATCACGAGGTCAAGAGATCGAGACCATCCTGGTCAACATGGTGAAACCCCGTCTCTACTAAAAATACAAAAAAATTAGCCTGAACCCAGGAGGCGGAGGTTGCGGTGAGCCAAGATTGTGCCTGCACTCCAGCCTGGGTAACATGAGTGAAACTCCGTCTCAAAAAAAAAAAAAAAGTCTATCAGAGTTTGAGCTCTATGACAGCAGAAACGATATCTTATTCTCAATTATATTTGCAGAGCCTATACTGTGCCCGGCACATACAGGTCCAAATATTTGTTGAAAGGACAAAATGTTGGTTTTCAGGTTTCTTAGTTGTTTCAGTGTTAGTGTCTTAGCTCCAGCTGCTATAAAAAATACCATCAACCAGGTGGCTTAGTAACAACAATGATTTATTTCTCACAGTGCTGAAGCCTAAAAGTTCAAGATCATGGTTGGGTTCTGATGAGGACCTTCTTCCATGTTACAGTCAGATTGTAGTCTCAGATAGCAGAAAGAGGGCTAGCAAGCTCCCTGGCCTCTTCTTTATAAGGTGACTAAACCTACCCATTCATGAGGGCTTCACCTTCATGACCTAATTACCTCCCATACTTCCCTCCTCCACATACCAGTTTCAACATAAGAATTTGGCGGGGTGGGGAACACAAATATTCAGTTTGTAACAGCATAATAGGGTTCTCTAATGAAACAGAATCAATAAGATATGTAAATATATTATATATCCATGTATCCATATGTCTCTATTTTAAGGAATTGGCTTAAACAATCACGGAGGCTTAAAAGTCCAAAATTCCTAGGCTAGGCAGGCATGCAGGCTGGAAGGCTGACAGGCTGGAGACTCAGAGAAGAGTTGATGTTGCAATTGGAGTTCAAAGAAAATCTGTTTTCTGAATTTCTTCTTCCACAGAAGATGTTGGTCCTTTTCTTAAGGTCTTTAGCTGACTGGATGAGGCCCTCCCAGATTATGGAGGGCCATCTGTTTTACTCAGTCTATTGATTTAATATTAGTCTCATCTAAAAATTACCTTCACAGAAGTATCCACATGTGTTTGACCAAATATCTGGGTACTGTGGCCTAGCCAAGTTGACACATAAAAGAAACCATCACAGTTAGGATATACTTTAACAAAGATTAAAAAACAATGCCTTATAAAGGATGGAAGTTAGGTTTATGCTTAGTCCAAGTGTAAACAGTTCAGGGTTGATTGATGACTCTACCACTTTGGGGTCCCAGGCATCTTCTATCTTGTTGCTCTGCCATTTTCCACATAGTGCTTTCTTGTAGCAGAAAAGGGTGATGGTAAGGGGATGGTGTACTCCTTCTCATTTAAGTGCATGACTTCAAAATTGCACACATCACTTCTACCTACATTGCATTAGCTGGAACCCAGTCCGGTAGACACACTTTAGTACAAGACAGGCTGAGAAATGTAGTCTTGCCTGGGTAGCCAGAAGCCCACTAAGACTGCCATTACTATATCAAAAGGGAAGGATAGATGTTAGGGTGAGGGAGGTGTTCATCAGTCTCTGACAGTGTTCATTCATATTTTGTGTTACATTACATTTGATTGGAGTTCAGGATGTTTACTACTAATATTAAATCTCATTCAAATTGAGAGATTGAGAGTTATGATACAACTTATGTTCCATAATTGATGTTATTGAATTTGACCTTTCTTCTGCACTTAAAGCACGTGTGAACCTGCACATGAAAGTTGACATACCAAATGGGAAGCTGAGGTAGAAGACAGGAACAGAGATTCAGAAACCCACCTCGTTAAGGCTATTCCACTTCATTCTTTAGGAAGTAGGTGACTGTGAAAGTTCTGGAGCAGTGTTAGAATACGACAGATTGGGGTAATGGGGGGATAATCCGGTGGTTGCACATTGGTTGCTGGGTGACATCCAAATGCATCCATATGGTTTACAAGGAACTGCCCGTCTGCTTCACCTCAACTCCTGGCATCCACCTTTACTGCCTATGTCCTGGCCACACCGAATAACAGTTCCTTGACTGTTCCTTATTATTATGCATCTGTATGTCTTCCAGCAACTCTGCTCACCACTTTTTTTTTTTTTTTTTGAGACGGAGTTTCGCTCTTGTTATCCAGGCTGGAGTGCAATGGCGCGATCTCGGCTCACCGCAACCTCCGCCCCCTGGGTTCAGGCAATTCTCCTGCCTCAGCCTCCTGAGTAGCTGGGATTACAGGCACGTGCCACCATGCCCGGCTAATTTTTTTTGTATTTTTGGTAGAGACGGGGTTTCACCATGTTGACCAGGATGGTCTCGATCTCTTGACCTCGTGATCCACCCGCCTTGGCCTCCCAAAGTGCTGGGATTACAGGCGTGAGCCACCGCGCCCGGCCTCATTTTTGTTAACTTTTTTAAATAGAAATTTGGAGATTAAGGAAGGGAGCTAAAGGGCCCTTAAATGGGAGGAGTGAGCCTACTCAGGTCTACCTGTCTGTCTCTGCTATTCTTTGAGTGCTGCGGTGTTTCAGGAAGTGTGCTAGGTACATTCCTTTTGTCACCTCTCCATCCTCATGGCACCCCTGAGGAATATGCCATTATCCATGTTTTGCAAATGAGAAGCTGAGGCAGAAGTTTAATGACTGACTCAAGTTTATAACAGTCAGAAACTGACAGAACCAGGAATTGGCTGACTTCTGAGCCTGGGTTTTTCCCACCACAGATTGTTCTTCTCTTTGGAAAGAAGGTCCTAGGCTTAAGAGGATTAGTAACCACAGTACATCAAGGGGCTGTGGAATCTCCGGGAGCTTCAGCGTCAGTTTGGAGTTATATTTGCTGGGTGTGCCACTGGGGAGCTTTTACCTCGATTACTTGTGATGTGACCTGCCTTGCCAACTCTGTACTTATGTTGGGGGAAACTGGGGAAATGAGGGAGGAAGCATATTTCGAATGCAGTTTTAACCAGTTGGAATGAATTCATCCCTGAATCCTGAAAGTTTGTAATCTTCATAATCTCTTTTCTAGTGTTGCTATTTTGGATATGAGGTATGGGATAGTAAATGAATGCTTTAGGGTTGTGTGAGCTGAACAGTATTAAAAATGTGCTTTTTTCTCATCCTGAGGATCTTCTAGTAATCCACTAGATGGAGCACCTGGTTTGAATATATTTCATGATTAGAAGTTGGAAGAAAAGATGCAGTCTTCACGTCAGAGCCCCATCACAGACCCCCTGGAGTTGGCCGGGCATTTTGATCTTTATTTTTTCCTCTCTAAATGTAAAACCTTTATTTCCTCAGCACATCAATGTGTAAGGAGCATTTGAGGTTCTTCTGGGACCTGACAGAAAACCATCATGGTAGAGTAGAAAGAATTTTAATCCGAAGTCTGGGGACGTGAGAGTAGAAGTCCTAGTTCAGACACTCAGTTCTCTGTGACTTTGGTCTTTAACCATCTTTAAGCCTCAGTGTCCTCACTTGTAACATTGTTGCAATAGGTGAGATGTAAGATGTGCCCTCTACAGGTTAGGTATTTTGGGCCCTCTGTGCCATCCCTTCAGACCACCTTCACGATCAAATATGCACGAGCTTCCATTTTGCCTGACTGAAATTGCACTCATTGCTAGTGTCTACAATGTGGAAAATCCATCCCACTGAAGGCTGGAGGGATCTTTGACGGCACTAGTTCATTTGCCATTGAGGTACTTCATCCACTGGCATTCCCGCTCATGCATGAGCACCTCCTTGGGGCAGTAGTTTCATTCCCTCACAAATGGCTTATCCTATTTTAGGACACCGCTGGTTATTAGAGTCTTTACAATTGGTCCTGGTTGATCCTCCCAGAGCAGCCCATATTTTGTAATCTAATCTGTCTTTCATATTCAGATTTTCTGTTTTAGAACTAAGGTAGAATATTTATTTTTGCCTTCTGTACTACTGGGCCTGGCTGAATGAAATGACATATAAGAAATTAAACATGTTATCAAAGTGCTTTTTAGTTTTTAGTTCTCACCTGGTGGATAGGAAGGTATATGTATATTTAAATCTGTTACCTGTGCTCAGATGTCTTAAAACATATGTCCTAGAATTCGTAGCTTTCATAACAAGGAGGTATTCTTTAACAGTTGTTGACATATTTGTTCTTAAAAGCCAATGATGTCTTACTTAGACTACTGGAATCTGCTCCTACATGTTTAATGAAGTGAAATTAAAACTTTCATTTTTAGGTAACTTTGAACTATGGGAGTGTGTAACTTCACTATTCCTGATTTCTGTTAATTTTTAATTAAATAGACATCTGCTAAATTAAAGACTTTCACATTAGTTGACATTCTTGTTGGTTGCCAAGTACAAGAGTTTGTGATATTTGGAAACAGACTCTTCAAGAATTCCTTTTTAACTATACAGGTTTGGTATTTCCAGTGGAAACAAAATACCAGCTCTGTTTTGATTTATCATGTAAATTAATACATTTATAGTACTTTCCCTTTCAGTTGAGGAAAAGGAGCTAGCCTCAGGCTTATCTCTCCCAAAGAGGGGTTTTAGGGGTGCATATATTTGAATGGATTTTTGAATCAGGTTTAACAGTGTATAATCTCATTGGCACTCCTTGGACTGAAGCCACTTAGCATTAAAATGTACCTTAACCTCCTGGTGACCTCCAGTCAGTGACCCACATTGTTGACTCTGATGGGTTATCATTAGTTCTCCTGAGGAAATTTGAATCATCAGGATGTTTCTTTGGCTGCCTAATAGATTTAACCCAGGTACTGGCTATTATGAAATCAAGAAGCATATCTTCCCAGAAGTGTCTTTGAGTGTGTTCATTTGTGGAAGTTGGAGGAATCAAATCTCTCTCTCTCTCTTTAGAGATGTGTTTTGGAATGCCCTAAGCAGGCTGTTGTGATATCAGCCCTTGAATTTACTGTGGTCCTCATCAGGAACAGTAGGAATAATTCCTCATCTTCCATGGAAGAAGGTGGAACATGAAGCAGGCCTGAAAACAAAAGCTTTACATTGGCTATGCATGAACCATGTTTGCAGTTTGGGAAGTTTTCCTAGGGGGCCTGGGATAGTAATAGCGACCCCTGACCACTTAACATTTTCATCAATGTTCTTTGGCTCTGTGGTTTTGTACTGCTCCTTTGATTAGATGAAAAGGACTTAGCTTAGCTTTAGGTTTCTCAAACAGAGGACCACATCTATGTTAAGGAACCAATATAACTATGTAAAGAACTGTAAGTTCACATTCTTCAGAACTTTATGTGTACAAATACTTTATGATTTTTAATTCCTCCTTATATTATGCTCATTGTTAACAGGATTTAATGTGGCATGCTGGAAAAAGCAGGGACTTTGGAGCCAGAGAGCCCTGGCTCTTATTTCAGATACCAGCTGGGTGACTTCGGTCAAGTTAGTTTATTTCTCTGAGCCTTCATCTGCAGTGGAAGAGCATTTGTTCAGGTGACCCACATCTCATGGCTTAATTAGTTCCTGGATAACATTTGAAGTGATGTCTGTTAAATTTATAGACATTTCCTTTAGGTACAATGTTGCAAATTGGAATTATATTCTAGAAAATTTTATGCTATAAAAGCACCCAAAATTAATTTTTAAAAGTGATAAGAATACTTATTTTTTAAAAAAACATCAATTATGGAAAATAAGATATTATAAAGTCTATGTTGTTAGTATTCCTTTTTGAGATAATTTACATGGGTTTTGGGAGAGGAATCTTCTTAAAATCTGAATGCATTGAACTTTGGGCTAAAGATTAGCTCTTTTCCTGTTAAACTCTCATAGCAAGCATGAACATTTTTCATTAGCCAGGAATCAAAAAATGAATTCAAAAATCTGAATCAGTCATTTAAAAAAATATATTTGCCTGTTTTTGAATGGTAAGATTAGGGGAGGGAGTGGTTCCATCTTCAGAGCTCCTTTACTTGTACATTGTAATGATACCTGGGTTCAAGGTCACATTTGTTTTCAAAGTCAATCACAATTTCAGTGATGTACATGATGTATTTGGTTGTATTTGATACCAATGGTCAATTAGGCTTTGTGGGTTTATAATGGGGCATCATTCGTCTGTGTTCCTTTGCAATGTTACTATTAAGAGGCATTCCTAAGGAAAAAATGGAAAACCTGTTTCTTCACAAGAGAGTATTTTCTCAACTTCAAAATGTTGTCTTTCTCTATAATGATGTTAGCTAGATCTGAATGCTGGTACTATCCCATCTGTTCTGTTTTGAAGCAGTGAAACCATCTTTCACTTAAGCTGGACATTTCTTTAATGTCTCTTACCAAACCTATCCTTTAGCATTTGAAACATGTTCTTTAACCATTTGCTAACATGGTTTGGTTCTTAGGCCTGCTATATTTATTACATGCAATTATATATATGTGCAGACACAAATGTTCCATTTTTGCATATCAGTGTGTTGTGGTTTCTTATGATTTATTTCATATGCCTATGACACTAGGTTTTCTTGAAATGTTTTTCCTAGTCTTTTATTTCACAGCATTCTGGATTTTAAATGTATAATTCAATGAGTTTTAGTAAATTTACACATTTGTGCAATCATCACCATGATCTAATTTCAGAACATTTCAATTACTCTTGAAAGAAGTCTCATGCCCATTAGCAGTTTCTCTGTACCCCCGCTCCAGGCAACCACTAATCTGTCTCTATAGATTTGCCTTTTCTGAACATTTTATCTAAGTGGAATCACTCAATATGTAGCCTTTGCATCTGGCCCCTTTTGAGATTTATCTGTTCTTACAGCATGTATCAGTACTTCATTCCTTTTTATTGCCAAATAGTGTATTCCATTCTGTTGTCTGGATAAATCACAGCTTGTTTATCTGTTTACCAGTTGATAGCCATTTGGTTTGTTTTCAATTTTTGGCTGTCATGAATAACGCTGCTGTGAACATTTGTATACAAGTCTTTGTGTGGACATGTGTTTTCACTTTTCTTGGGTGGATACCTAGGAGTAGAATTGCTAGGTCACGTGGTAACTGTTTCCCAAAGTGGCTTTGTCAACAATATATGAGGGTTTCACCTACTCTACATCCTTGCCAATACTCACTATATCAGTCTTTTAAAATTTTAGCCATCATAATAGGTATGTAGTAGGATGTCATTGTAGTTTTAATTTGCATTTTCCTAAAGACTAAGGATGTTGAACATCTTTTTATGTGCTCATGGCCATTTTCATATCTTCTTTGATGATATAAACTAATATAATACAAAGTCAGTGTTCAGCATGGAGACAAAAGTTATTCCACTTATTTTAACAGATAATTAAATATAAAGAATTGTTATTAGTTATAAAGTTGTTAATAAGTAGGTAACTGAAAAGACAGAAAGCAAACACTAAGATAACATGGAGGTAGTGGCTATAGGAAGCAGCCATCAACTGTAGGGCTGGGGGCAAATGGGGTGGAATCTTTATTAAATCTTTAGAAGCTTAGAGGAGAGGCCCCACAGAGCTGAAACCCCGACCTCTGGAGTGGGTGGTGGTGCAGGTGTTGCTGAGGGGAGTGTAAGAGGCTAGTTCTGTACGTGCTGAAAACTTGCAGGCCAGATTCAGCTGCTGCGCTAGAAGGAACGGCTGCTGCCCTGGTGAAGAAGTGTTGCTGGGGTGACACTGGGAGCTAAAGCCAGCAGGAAGAAGGAGCAAGTCTCCCTCTAGTGTGCCCTGGTGGCAGAGCCTAACAGGGAGCCAACTGGTAAAACAGAAATACGGTTTTCAGAGTTACAAAGCTGAGTTTGGAAGGATATGGGTTGGAGCAGGGAGAGAATAGCCATATAATTGGCCAGCCCACCCCTTTGAATATTCAGTATCTGGACGTATGCTCCTAAACATATTTTAACTTCCGCACAACAAAAACTACTTTCTTTTCATCTAACAGAATATAAACATTCTCACACAAATGAAGATGTTCTCACCAGCTCCCTAAAATGCAGTCTCACAAAGTCTCATTAGTGTATCCATCTCTGGGAGGTAGTCACATTACCTGGTGCAGGGCTTTGTTAATTTCTACTTAAATTTAGCTAAAGTTCTGCTTGAATGTTGTGTTACCCAGAGTTAAATTGTAGAGGTAAGTTTCAACAATGCTTGTATACAATGCAAGAGGAAGGAGAAGAAATTGGTTTTCTCTCTCTTTGTCTCCCCAAAAGCAAGAAGGAAATATACATATCTGCCACTTGGCAGTAGTTGAGATTTGTATTTTTCTTCTCCTGTTACATGTTCCATGTTTCCTTTGCACTCAGCCCCTTCAACTGATTGGGTTTCTGTACCTGAAGGTCTGAATTCTCGGTGGTTCTGCCTTTTGTTGGATTGCTGTGGTTTTCCGTTAACTTTTACATTGGAGATAGAAGTACTAAGAGCTGCCTTGAAGAAGGAAGCCGTGGTCCTTCCTGACCCTTTGGGAGGCAGCAACCCAGGGTCCTCTCACTCCTATTGGCAGTGTGTCCTCCTCACTGGCCTCTTGGCTTAGTGGCTGAGGAGCCCAGAATAACTCAGTGGCACTCTCACCTTCCAGTTCACAGGAAACATTGCTGTCTCCCTTAAATAGCTCCCTTAAAACCAGGTCCTCTGTACTAGCAGGGAAGAAAAACAGAAATTTTTGGAGTGAGTTATTAGGGTAATAGTGAGAGGGGCCACTCCTACTTGTCCTATTGATTCCTAGACCAGTATCTTCTTACTTTGGGGAGACAGATGAGTCAAAGCGTGTACTGTGTTGTGTGAGACAGAACTCCGTCTTTCAGAATGTTGCCTTACGACTGTTGTCTTGAGTAGGCTGCACCATTCTTCCACAGGGTCACCTGCTTGTGGATGAAGGGATGTGTAGTGAGACTGGTGAATTCCAAGTGCTGAGGGATGCTCAGAACTGGTACATGCAGTGGTTTTCAAATTGCAGGCCATGAGCCACGAGTGGTCCTGAAAACAGTTCTGTGAGCTATACCACTTTCCTCCCTCCTTCTCTTCCTTCCAGTGAACTGTAATAGACCAGAGAGGCTGGAATAGCAAATAGCATTGTATGACACAGGTTGTAATTGCAATTGTATTTTTGGGAATATTTTTACACATATTTACCATATCATGATTTACAATGAATTTCTCAGTATGTTTGTGGTAACAATACTTTGAAAGCTAGAGGTCTAAAGAGACATATGACCTTGTGGTTCCCTTATCAGCAGCCTCTGGTGGTTTAATATGTTGAATTTTCAGAACTCCACGTGGTGTTCGCATTGGTTGCAGCCCTTTAGTGGGCATGAAGATGGGCTTCTGTTGAAATCTTATTTCCTTGGAACAAGGTCCTAAGATGGCCATCATGAGTGGGATCACCTGTAAAATTGAACTTTGAGGGTTGTTTAGAAGATTAAATGAGGCTGAGCGCAGTAGCTCATGCCTGTAATCCCAGCACTTTGGGAGGCTGAGGCAGGTGGATCGTGAGGTCAGGAGTTTGAGACCAGCCTGGCCAATATGGTGAAATCCCCTCTCTACTAAAAAATATAAAAATTAGCTGGGCGTGGTGGTGTGGTTCCAGCTGTAGTTCCAGCTACTCTGGTGGCTGAGGCAGGAGAATCGCCTGAACCTGGGAAGGTTGCAATGAGCCTAGATTATACCACTGTACTCCAGCCTGGGTAAGAAAGTAATGCTCTGTCTCAAAAAAAAAAAAAAAAAAAAAAAAACATTAAATGAGGCCATGTGACTCAGTTCTGTCTTCAGTATATGAATATAGCAGGAATTCATTCCCATGTACCACACTGTTAAACCAAGAGGTACTCTGCACTGTGCTCTTTATGTAATGTTTATCTTTAGGTTTTACATTTAAAATTTAAATTTCCTACATTGTTGAGATGACTAGACTGGCCTAAATAGAGCCGATTTTTATATTTGAATAAAATTTCATATTCCCTGTTAACCTTTTTCCATCCCTCCTCCGACTTTTTCTCCAATTGGTATTTTTTTCTTGGATCTTGAGAGCTCTGTGGTTAAAGCAGAGATGAAAAATTTGTGGGAAAATATCTGCAAAATAGATTTCTTTGAATGAATTGGGATAGATGGCTTGGCCCTCGGGTCCAGATCTTGCCTAACATAATAAATAAGCCAAAGTTATTGATTAGACAAAAGGTTTCCCTTAAGTGCTCTTTAAATTTAAAGCAGAATAGCTTTAACCAGCGCTTGGTGAAGAAATCATCTTAGCCATTCTTAGCTGTCCTCTCTTCTGCATATGCAGTGCTGGGAATGCTTCTGGGCATTTGCTGTGTTAGGGGTAGTGATATGTTTTGGAAAGATAACTGTATTGAAGTTAGGGTACTTTCAAGAGAAATTCCACTTTGGATAGATATACCCTTTGATATGTGCCGTCTTGTTTTTTAAAGAAGCACCTTTATCAGGATATGATTCATACATCATATGATTCATCCATTTAAGATGTTCAGTGGTTTTCAGTATATTCAGAGTTGTGCATCCATCACCATAGTCAATTTTAGAACATTTTTATTACTTCCCAAAGGAACAGTGGACCCCTTAGCCATCACCCCAGAGCTCTGCCCCACCCAACTCCCTAGCCCTAGGGAATTGTTAATCTGCTTTCTGACTCTAGAGAGTTGCCTGTTCTGGACATTTCATAGCAGTGGATTCACGCACTATGTGGTTTCAAGCACTATGTGGTCCTTATGCCTAGCTTCTTTCACTTAGCATAATGTTTTCAAGAGTCACCCATGTTGTGGGTTTTCATCTTTTAAAATTGGTGTATAATATTTCATTGTATTCTACAGTTGTTTATCCATTTATCAGTTCATGGACATTTGTGTTATTTCCAATTTTTGTTTATTAAGAACAGTGCTGTTAAGAGCATTCATGTATAAGTTTTTGCGGGAACATATATTTTCAACGTTTTTGGGTATCTCGGAGTGGGATTGCTAGATCATATGGTAACCTGTGTTTAACCATTTAAAGAACAGCCAGACTATTTTCCAAAGCGGCTGCCCTGTTTTACATTCCCATCAACAGTGTGTGAGGGTCTAGTTTCAACATATCCTCACCAATACCTGTTATTTTGATGAGCAAAGCCAATTGAATTGGTACACCAATCCAGTTGCTACACCAATACTTATCTTTTGGATTTTAGCCGTCTAGTGAGTGTGAAGTGATACCTCATTGTAGTTTTGATTTGCATTTCCCCAATGACTCTTCACTTGGTTATTGTCCATCATTTTTGTCTTATCTGTTCTGTTTTTGTTGTTGTTTTCTTTTTAACATGGAATGCTTCATGAATTTGTGTTATTATCCTTGTGCAGGGACCACACTAGTCTTTCTCTCTATCATTCTAATTTTATAATAGTATATGTGCGCTGAAGCAAGCACCTATCTCTTTTTAATTGACAAGGAGGGATAGCAATAATTATAATCCATCCAGTTCTTATGTGGAGGATAGTTTCTCCTAAATTTTCCCACTTCTTTGACCTAGTTAAATTCACATAAGCATCAGAGACTGTTTGATTGAAGTAACACTCTTTTAAAACATAGTTACAGTTAAGCCATAACTCAATTGTCTGTAAATAAGAGAGAGTCTTGTGAAGGTTCAGAATTTTGTCTTTGTGAAAAGAAATTAAAACCTTGTAAGGAATCAGCTAAAGAATGTAAGTTTTATGAGCTTCTATAAACAGGGAAATAGGGAATGTCTAGTTCCTTTTAACCTGATTATAAGCCAAGACAAGCAAATGCATATTTTTTTTTTGTCTTTTTACACTGCTTTTAAAAAAAACATAGGACTATTTTTAAAAATTGCACTTTCCTTCCTATATTTTAGAGAGGTAACCACATTAGTATCATTATTACTTTTGATTAATCTAATTGAAAATCTCACCAAATTATAATAGCTTTAAAAATGTCAAATTCAAATCTTATGTATGTTTTATGTTTTCCTCTTTGCCCTCAAGGAATGTTTCTTCTGTTGAGAAAGCATTTCTATATTGCCACAATGACAGTAAAAGACTGAAAACAGTCAGCTGCTAAAATGTAAGATACAAGTAATTGATGTAGTAGAATCTGAATTTTAATCTCTTCACATGTCAGAACAACTTTTCAACAGCCATAACTCCATATGTGAAAAACATGAACAGTTTCAAGGGTGCATTTGTATGCGAGTTATACTTTATATGTCTTTTATTGTTTAAAGTTGGTATGCCCTGCCATTAAGTGATCTTTTCAGATGTCTGCCTAAAGTAGAATGTCCTTGGGAATGGCTAGTGGAGGCCAAGAAGAGGTCCCTGAGTTCTGACTTCATTATGCCATTGAGTTTGCCCTGCTTCCTTGTTCTTCATCCAGTGTCTAATTTACAGCGGGGCCATGGGTGCTTCCTGCGCTCATGTGATCCTTGGTGCCATCAGCCCTTCCAGATGTGTTCACTGATGCTCGACAGCTTTGCCAATAGATGTGCTCTTTGGCAGCTTCTTACATTTGATATAGCATTAGCTTTTATGGATTTATTGGCTTTTCTTTAAAGAACTGAGCTCCCTCTGAAACCATGGTTTTGCTCCATGACCTCCTATAACAGTAATTTAAGTTGCCATTTCTGGCAACTTCCTGAGCTGAGGGGTCAGTTGGACCTTGTACATTGTTTGTTTATTCATTTCATGGCTGTCAATGAAAGTAGTGGAAGTTGTCTATGAATCAGAAATTTAAATCTCACCTATCTTTTTTCTGTGACGATATATAGTTGGAAGAGTTTTTCCAGGAAGTGCGGTGCAGTCATTCATTACTTAACAACAGGGATAGATCCTGTAGCTTATCTTTCCTTTGTGAGGGACTCAGAGGCCATGGGAGAGAGGAGGAGAACAGACCAGTTACCCTCCTTTTTTTCTCTGGTCTTACACTTCACCTGTTTTTAGAAGTGATTGGAAAACAATGCCCAGCAAATTGGTTTTCTATTTTGTAAAAATATAGTAAGATATCTGTAACATAAAATTTATCATCTTAACTATTTTTAAGTGTACACATCACATTGATACTAGGGACATTCACATTGCTGTGCAACCATCATCACTATTCTTCTCCAGAACTTTTTTATCCTCCCAAGCTACAACTCTGACCCCATTAAACACTAACTCCTCATTTTCCTTCTCCCAGTCTCTGGCAACTACCATGCTACTTTCTCTTTCTGTAAATTTGACTATTCTAAATACCTCATCTAAATGGAATCGTGCAACATTTGTCCTGTTGTATCTGGTTTATTTTACTTACCACAGAGTCCACAAATTTCATCCATTTTGTAGCATATGCAAAATTTCTTGCATTTTAAGGCTGAATAATCTATTGTGTGTGTAGATACCACATTTTACGTATGTGTTCATCCACTGATGGACGCTGAGGTTGCTTTCACCCCTTGGCTATTATGAATAATGCTGTTATGAACGTGGGTATGCACATCTGTCTTCAACTCCTTCTTTCATTTCTTATGTCTATTCCCAGAGGTAAAATTGCTGGATCACATGGTAATTGTGTTTAGTTTTTTGAGGAATCGCCATACTGCTTTCCATAACAGCTGCACTATTTTACATTCCTACCAGCAAATAAGTTGTTTGTCTTAAGCTTTTCTTCCTTTTGAAGACCCGACTGATTGATTGATGGATTAATGGATTGATTTTTAGAGACAGGGTCTCTCTGTCTCTCAGGCTGGAGTGCAGTGGCACAGTCATAGCTCAGTGTGGCATTCAATTCCTGAGCTCAAGTGATTTTCTCGCCTCAGCCTCCTGGGTAGCTGGGCTACAGGCTTGTGCCATAACATCCAGCTAATTAAAAAATTTTTTTTGTATAGACTGGGATCTTGCTATGTTGCTCAGGTTGGTCTTGAACTCCTGGGCTCAAGCAGTCCTCCTGCCTCAGTCTCCGAAAGTGCTGGAATTGCAGGTGCCAGCATTTCTGGCTGACCTGTGTTATTTTAAAAGCTGTTGAACTTGATCTCCTACCAGAAAAAGGAAGATTCTCCCATTTCCTTTGAGTGACTGTGGTCTCTGAAAGACCCACCCCCCTCACACCCCTGGCCCCTTGCTCCCTGGAGCTAGGTCCGGTTGCTTCCACTTCCTTTCACTTGGTCACTCCGCGAGCTCACCAGTCATTCAGAGCTGCCCACAGGGACTGTTTGCCGCCCTGACATTCGAGCACCAACGTGGAGAAACCTGTGCTACTTTGTGTTCTCTGCTTTGGGGAACACTTAAATAACACTATTAACAACAGGCCCGACTTCAGTATTTTATGCAATCATAACTTTAGGGATACATTTTTAGCAAAAATATTTTGCTTCACAGTGGTCCAGGCAGAAGGAGTATAGCCCTGAGTTCTCACAGGGGTCCAACAACTCCTGTCCACACTATGCCCTCTGGCCCTGCCCGTCACCTCTGTAACTTCATGGTAACTGGTACTAGACATCTCCAAGTGTTCTAACTCTCTTGTGTATTGAGACAGGGATAATAGATGATGGATAAATTTAAATATGCAGTAAGTCTAAATTTTGAGGATTATGTTCCCGAACTGCATCATGGTAAGAGGTCACACTTTTATTTAATAGGTCCTTATTCAATAATACTTCCTTAATTTCCATTATTTAAAGAAAAAATCTTTTTCTTTTTTTATTTTAAGCTCTGGGATAAATGTGCAGAACGTGTAGATTTGTTACATAGGTATACATCTGCCATGGTGGTTTGCTGCACCTATCAACCCGTCATCTAGGTTTTAAGACCCGTTTGGATTAGGTATTTGTCCTAATTCTCTCCCTCCCCTCGGCCCCCACCCCCCGACAGGCCCCGCTGTGTGATGTTTCCTTCCCTGTGTCCATGTGTTCTTATTGTTCAACTCCCACTTATGAGTAAGAGCATGCGGTGTTTGGAGAAAAGCCTTTTTCTAATGGTCATTGCTGAAAGCTCCACTCCTTATTTCACAAGCTGTCTTCACTCTTTTTTTCATGTTTCAACATCCCCATTTCCCTCTTTAAATCATTTTTTTCAACAACAAAAAAAATTTGCTGTTTGAGTTTGCTATATCTGAAATTCTCATATATTTGAGTTTTGTATGAGATGGTTGTATTTTTAGAAGAATTACCCTACTTTTGTCTCATTATCAGGGAAGAAAACAATTTAATTTGGGACAAAGGAAGAAGAAAGACCAGCATTTATTGAGCATGTGGTATACACTAGGCTCTGTGCCAGATACTCTAATTACATTTGATTATATTGATTGGTTATAAAAGGAGTGAAGCATTGAGAGACCAACTTACATAAGGTTTCTCTGCTCAGCAGAATTCACTGCCTTGCTTTATGAAATATGGACTGTCAGAGATGAAAATAAGCTTTTCAAATGGACTGCCTTTCATAATGGCATTTAAATAGAATGAATGACGTGTTAGACTGATCCGTCCTCCCTTTATTTAGGCTTGGTGAAGTGTGCTGTATCGTGTATGATGTGTAGTATCATTATGTGAAATCTTCCTTCTAGCCACTGCAGAATGGGGAGAATTCCTCTCCCTTCCTGGCCTCCTATGATAGACCCCAGGTCTGATATAAGTAGAAGACTTCTATCTGTTTGAAATACAATATCCCAGTTTATAGTTCTAGATTTTTTAGCTGTCACTCTAGATTCCTCTTTATTCACATGTTCCTGGAAGAGTAGTAAATACATCTACCAATCAAACTCATTTGTCTGTTAGAATACATTTAAAACAGAAATTTGGCAAAGAGAGTTGTAAGTGGGAACAGCTGCTCCAGATGCCTAAGCTTTGTGGGGGCTCAAAGGATGGGCATGGCTGAGGTTTGTTGTGACCACCAAGTGGCCAGCAGGTCTTAACCTGAATTTATTTTCTGTGCAGGCTTTCTGGGGGTTTGAACAGCCTGGAGCTCCTTTCCCAGGGTGTAAAATGCACACCCTGAGGGCAGCCCCAGCCACCTCCCATGTTATGTGGTTTAGTATATTCCTGAGAAGTGGGACCAAAACAATGTTCAGAAATTGTTGAATTTATCAAACAAGGTGCCTGTTTAGGTTACACAGTAAATCCTTTGTGAAGTATAAGGCAATAGGTCCTGAACATATTTCTAGCAATTTCTTGGTTGACTTCTCTCCTGTTACCTTATTTGAACTGGATAGCCTATGGCGTGGGCAGACTAGGTGCTGTTCTCCCCACCCCCATTCTTAAATTTTTTTAATTTTTTGAAACAGAGTCTCACTTTGTTGCCCAGGCTGAGGTGCAGTGGTGCTATCTGGGCTCACTGCAACCTCCACCTCCCATGTTCAGGCGATTCTCCTGCCTCAGCCTTCCGAGTAGCTGGGACTACAGCCACATGCCACCATGCCCGGTTAATTTTTTGTATGTTTAGTAGAGTTGTGGTTTCATCATGTTGCCCAGGCTGGTCTCGAACTCCTGACCTCAGGTGATCCCCGCGCCTTGGCCTCCCAAAGTGTTGGGATTACAGGTGTGAGCCACCGGACCCGGCCTCCCCCACCCCCATTCTTAATAGCAGCTTTGAGGTAGAATTCACTATTGGGGGCCACTCCACAGGAATGGGATGTATCTCCTCCACTTGGCCACATTTGCTTTAGATATTGAGTCAGCTAACATCAGACACACCCTAAGAGGGTGTGAAAAGGTTTATTACTCCTATAATGAGACTTTCCGGGGAGACCAGGGCAGCTCCCAAGGGGTCCTACAATGGCTTCAGAGAACAGGGGAAGGAGACTGGCTTAGCATTATTTGAATGGTTATGGGGGGATGGTGTGGAGTGAGGGTTCCCATTGAAGGGTTTGAATTTACTGCTGGTGCCCTAAGAGGGAGCCACCTGGACTTTCCTCTCTGCCTGCCTAGAGGTACGCAGAAAGGGATGAAGGAGCAATGAGGCTTCAGAGCACCAAAAGTCTGGTCACTTTTAAAAAATTACATTCACATGCCATAAATGTGTTCAATTCAGTAGTCACAGGCTGTATGTGTATATAGATTATATATACATTTGAGAATATATATTAGAAACACTGTCTAATTTCTGAACATTTTCTTTACCCTAAAAAGAAACCTCATACCCACTAGCAGTGACCCCATATTTCCTGGTCTCCCAGCCCTACATAATCACTAATCTACTTTCTGTTTATATGGATTTGTCTGTTCTGGACATCTCATTTGGGTAATACAATATGGGGTCTTTGGTGCCTGGCTTCTTTCACTTCACATAATGGTTTAGGCTAGCTCATGTAGTGGCATGCAATCAGTGCTTTGTTCCTGCCTGTGATTGAATGATGTTCCATTGTGTGGATGTGCTGTATGAGTTTGTCATCTTAAAGGGTAATTCATTTGGAACATCTGAGGGAGAGATGGTGGGAGAGTCAGGTGTCAGTATTAGCAGGAGAGGAAAGACTTGGGCCTGCATCTCAAAAGGGATTCAAAGGCAGACATTTAGTCTTAGGAGTTGTATAAATTAGAAGTGACATTTAAAGATGGGAGAGTAAATGTGATCTCCAAATTGAAATGTACTTTTAGGTGGCTGCACTGGTTGCCAATAGATACCATCCATCTATTCATGTCCTCTGATGAAATTCATGATAATTTTCATTTTAGCACAACTCAAGTTCATTCTGATACAGAAAAGTCAGTGAAACCAAACATACCTTTTGAATTACTCATTTTGTTTTGTTTCTATTATCATGAGACCTGTTTTTGAATACTTCACTCTAAATATGTTCTGTTGCTTTTCAAGAGCCCACTAATTTTGTTGGTTGGCAAATGATTAATACTTGGAATTTGGTACAAGTTGCTTTGATGTGTATATGTCTTAGTCTTTTTTCTGCCGCTGTAACAGTATACCACAAACAGGGTGATTTATAATGAACAGAAATTTATCGTCCCACTGTTCTGGAGTCTGGAAGGGGTGAGAGCATGGCAGCAGCTGGTGAGGGTCTTTATACCACGTCATCCTCTGGTGAATGGTGAAAGGTGGAACGAAAAGAGAACATACAAGAGTGAGAGAGAGAAAGGGGGCTGACCTCATTCTTTTATTGGGAACCCGCTCTTGAGAACACCATTCAACAGTGAGGCTCTGCCCTAATCACTACTGAAAGGTCCCACTTCCCAGCACTGTCCATGGACGATTAAGTGTCTCACTCATGAACTTTGGGGGACACATTCAAACCATATCATTTAATTAATTTATTTCCAGAAAACATTGCTTTTTCCTTTGAATGAGTTAGGAAATTGTTTCATTCTGTCTCATTGTTTTTTTTTTTTAATTTAGTTTTTACTTTTATTTATCTTTTTTAGTTTTATTGAGGTATGATTGACATTGTATAAATTTAAGGTATATAATATAATGATTTGATATACATACGTATTGTGAAATGATTACCACAGTCAAATTAGCTAACACCTCTTTTAGTTACCTTTTTTCTTTCTTTTTTTGTGATGAGACCATTTAGACCAAGCTTGTCCAACCCATAGCCCGAAGGCCACATGTGCCCCAGGATGGCTTTGAATGTGGCCCAACAGAAATTCGTAAACTTTCTTAAAACATTATGATATTTTTTTTAAAAGCTCATCAGCTGTCAGTAGCGTTAGTGTATTTTATGTGTGGCCCAAGACAGTTCTTCTTCTTCTAATGTGGTCCAGGGAAGCCAAAAGATTGGACAACTCTGATTTAGACTCTTGTTTTAAACACTAACTGAGGGTTCTAAAAGTAAATCAAACGGCATATACCAGCAGCTTCCAATATGCTTGGTTATCGTTTGTAATTCTTGGTAAAGTTCAGACATAATCTTTTGTATCTCAAATAATATTCCTTGGCTTCTGCAGGCAGGATGTCTAAAATGTGTAATAACAATAACAAATTAATTTTAAATTTCCAGATACTCTCTTGATACATATTGAATGAACGATTGCTTTTAAAGGTATTTCTCTTGCTGTACGGGAGTCAGGTTAATTGGTAGATTTTCTGAATTCTCAAAACTGACATTTAATCCATGTGTTTAGTGTCTTATAGTCTCCAATATTCAGTTTCTGGGTAGATGAGTTTCTATGTTGTTTATCTGCCAGCATTGTGATGTCGCATGAAGACTCTCCTAATATCACAACATGGGTGTAATCTTGAACACTATTAGCTCTGTTTTAACAGAATCACCCTTTGGAAGTGGAATGCTCTAGACCAGAGAGGGTCATCCTGTTTTGTGCATGTGGCCAACAACTCCCCTTGTTTGATCTTGTATAGCTATTAGACACACTTTGCATAAAAACACAGGAGAGAGAATAAGCCTAGATTTTTGCTTTTTTCTGGGTCCCAGTGGCTAAACTACTCCTTAGAGAAAACAGACATGGTGGGATCACATGCCTGGATGGTATTCCCTACAAGTATGATTTTAGTACATGCACACGTTTACACAGCCCCCAGGTACTCAATCAGTATGATTCACTCCAACTTACAAATCTGTAGAGAGAAAATGAAACTATCTGTTGCCTTGTGGAATAAGGAGTAATATCAGAGTGGATTTTAAACGATGGTTAACTTTTTTCCTAGTTAACATATTTTGGCTGGCAAAGGTTTTCCTGTGTGCGCAGCATGGTCTTTTTACAGAGTTAGCCTTTCATTGTTGAGGAAGGAAAATGGCAAGAGCCAACTTGGTATCATATCATTGACAAGCTTCCCTGTTAGCCATTCCCAAAAATTCACATGAGGTGGTATAGTGCACTGAGTTCAGCAGAAGGAGTTGGATTACTTACACACCAAACATAATCATGCTGACTGTTGAGACCTCGGCATGTATTTCCCATTGCACACTGGAGCACTGCTTCAGAAGGCATGCATCTAGTCAGACTGGGTAGCCCTTTATTCATGTTCTCATTTGCATCTTTGGTTACCAGAAATAGGAAAATCCTTTTAGGCAGTGTAGTCTTGCTAGCCCTCTCTAGCAAAGAGTAGAGGTGGGCTGAAGTCAAGATCGACACAGCAATGTTGTGTTCCCTTGTGGCTTGCTGTCAGCAAGCTGTTACCCATACATGCAAAAGGTTGTTTGAAGTGGGCTTGCACATGTTTCCATAGCAGCAGTCATCTTAGCGATTTCACTCGTTTTTTGGACTTTTTTTTCCCTTTGCTTCTCTGTTTCCTGCTGATGCAGAATTAAATAAACAGCATATTTAGGTCAAGGAAAGAGATGTTTGCTAATATAGATGCTAGGCTAAGCATTCTGGGAGAGTGATTTCTTGCAGCAGATGAACATTCTTTGTGCCTTCCAGCAGCATCTGCAGCAGTGTGGCTGTCTGGCACTGTCTTTTTCATTTTGGGCAGGTTCTGAGATTCAGAACAATCCCAAGCAAATCACAGAAGCCGGCAGTTTTCCAGTAGCCACATGTAAATCTCCTGCTTATTTGTTCTTTGGTATTAAGAGTGAAGCAATCAGCTAGAAAAACGATACTTTAAAGGTTTTGGTGCATCTGAGGTGTGTCATCTTGTGTTTGCACCACCCCTCCTGTTTTACACTCGGAGCCTGGGTTTTTTGTCAGGCTGTTGAGCAGGAGCGGATTCTAGTACGGCAGCTCAGAGCTTCCCTTCTGTTCCGGTACCGGTGACTGCTTGTCATGAAGATGGTACAGCGGGAGCCTGTTTCGGAAGAGCCAAGGAAGAGGATGTGGAGATGGAGTAGAGATTGCTAAAAATCTGAACATCCACACCTTGGGGATGGGTTGCACTACTAGTGTGATTCTGTTTAAAGGCATCCGCACCGTTTTTGAAAGAAACTGTGCTTATATGTGCAAACAGCAAGGAGAGAATAATGCCCTTGAATATACAGCATACAATTGGACAAAAGAAGATTCAGAACTATTGATCTCCTCCTGGCTGGTAAATGCTGTCTTGCTTAATTAACAAGTAGTTTAATGGTGTTAGAATAAGCTGTTCTTTACTTGTAAAGCAAATATATTTATTTATTTCAATGTACATATATATATATATGTAGTCTGTGTGTATAAATGGGTAATTAGTGGCCTTAAGATTAAATTATGGAGTGTTTGTATGTGTGAGAATGCCATGGATTGATCAAAGCTAAATACATACAGAGAAAGGAATAAGATATTTGATTAAAGAATAGTTTTCTAATGTAGCTTTATCAGCTTACATGTTCTTGGTATAGTCCTAGAAATAATACATGGTGAAGTGTATATTTAGGGTATTATGTATGTGAACCCTCTCCCAGTGATAGTGAATTATTTATCTACTTTACATCCCAGTCTTCTAGTTGGCTAGGTTTTTCTTACTAATGGCTTATGGTCAGTCCTTGATTCCAGGGGAGAAATTTAAAGGGAGCATGAAAGAAAACTATGATGGGTAAAAGACAAATATTTATAGTTTTATTAAAAAAAAAATCTAGCTACTTAACATGCTTTGGGGTGGAGGGTCTTGAGAGTGAGAGGAAGCGCAGTGTGACGTGACACTTCTGTGTTCTGTCCATTTATCAGGTATGAAGAGGTGTCAAGTCACAGATGGGTGTGCCTCTTGTGGCCCTCCCACCAGCACCAGGCTTGTGGGGAGCCACATATGGGTCTCCTCCTCCCTCAGGATGCCTTGCCATTTTTCCTTCTGTTCTTATCACAGCTTTTGTCAAAATGAGTTGGGACAAATATATCTCAGAGTTTCTGTGTGTGTGTCTTACCAGCAGCTGCTTGGTACAGAGAAGTGTGTGGAAGCACTGAGCCCCTTCCTGGCTGGTGAGGCTACCATCTGAGACTGAGAAGGTGGTATTGGCATGCCATACGCCCTTGTGATCAGATTGGGTGGCCCCAGCCTTGTGGGAACCCAGAGAGGGGATGCATTTTATGGAGGTTCTTATGTCAGCACTTGCAATATGTGGGAGGAAGAAAGGAGAGCATCAGTCAAGACATCAGATGCATTTTGCAAGTCAGTGTTATGTATAGTTGGAATTTAAGTGGTGCTATATTAACTGCTAAATATTTTAAGCTCTGATATATTTTGGAATATGCTTTTGTGAATAACTGGTATCAGAGATTAGAAGGACTAGCTCCTTATAGCACTCTGTTCCATTAGTGTATCCATAACCTGGAAGCCAGGCACCTACTTGGGCCAGTAATGGCAATGCCCCTCCCATGCGGCAAGCTTCTGCTCCCTCAGGCCAGACTCGTCTTTGGTTAACCTGACTTTAAGGGATTCTGCATGTTTTTCTTTTCTCTTGTATTGCCTGGGAGAAGAGTAACCTGCCAGGGGCTCTGTCAGAGCTCTGGGTCTGGGATTCTGGAACACTGCTGCCATGCATCCTGTTGGTTGCTCTCTGCCCACCGCCCTTGCCTGCAGTAGCAGGCCGTCCGTGCATGTAGCAGAGGTGCTGCTGAATGGAAAGATGCACCCTCATTCCACACTGGTCTTTCTGCTGCCGTCCTTGCCCTCTGCAGCCTCTTCTCCGTGCAGCAGAGTGGCCCTCTGAAAAGAAGTCGGGCCATGTCACTCTTCTGCTCCGGACCTTCTGCCACTCAGGGTCAAATGCGGGGTCAAATACAGTGGCCTCCAGCCCCATCTCCAGCACTGCCTAGCACTCCCTCCTTCTCTTCACCTGTGTGCCTCTCTCTTTTCTGCTCCTTCCTCACCTCGCTCTGAGCACCCAGGCTGCCTTGCTGTTTCCACTTCCTAGGACATCTCCACCAGGAATTGCACTGTTCATTGCCTGGCCTTTGCTTAGACCCCCTTCTCAGTGAGGCTCCTGTGACCCCCTGAAATGGCTCTGGCACACCCTTTCCCCAGACCCTGTGTAGTTTCTTCTTCACCTGATATACTCTTAGTCCAGAATAACAGCGTAAGTGTAGTAATAGTAATTAGTAAGTGTTAGTAAGAGTACACTTATAGTACAAGAACAAGATTCATGGCCAGGCATGTGGTGGCTTATGCCTGTGATCCTAGTGCTTTGGGAGGCCAAGGCAGGAGGATGGCTTGAGGCCAGGAGTTCAAGACCAGCCTGGACAGCATAGTGAGATCTCATTTCTACCCCCACGCCACCAAAAAAAATTAGCCAGACATATGTTGGTGCATACCTGTAGTCTCAGCTACTCAAAAGGCTGAAGCAGGGGGTCACTTGAGCCTAGGAGTTCAAGTTTACAGTGATCTGTGAGTGCAGCACTGCACTCCAGCCTGGGAAACAAAGAAGACCCTATTACAAAAAAAAAAAAAAAAGTATCTGATTGATGATTGGGATTTTGTGTTTTGTTCACTCCTAATAGCTAGAAC
The DNA here is from genome assembly GCF_009761245.1 of Sapajus apella. Lineage (NCBI taxonomy): Eukaryota > Metazoa > Chordata > Mammalia > Primates > Cebidae > Sapajus > Sapajus apella. Next base: position 44,681,730 of record NW_022436949.1, on the reverse strand, counting down.
AGTGCCTGGCTCTATAGTAAATGCTCAGTCAATGAGGGAATACTGATGAAATGGTTTTTACAGTCCTGAAGTTGAACTTGGAGAAGCTACCAAGAAGATTAGTTAAAAATCACTTTTTCTAAAGCCAAAATGTGTGTTTTTTTAAAAAATTTAACTGGCTCACCGTTAATGATCTCTCCGAGCCTGTTGACCATTCCGCTCCCTAGAGGTGTGCTTCTAACCCTTCTGTCACAGCACCACACCAAGAAGTTGTGTGGTTCATGGCTGAATGTCTGTGGGCTTGCCGTGGTAATGACTGACAAGTGGATATTGTCCAGACTACCTCTACTGAGACCTATGCAGGCATTTGGGGACCTTATGGTCCTTTAGTTTGAGCCACTTAAGCTATTTCTTAAGGGAGCCCTGCCCACTGGTACTTGCTTGGGTCACCCCCATGCAAAGATAGGCTGACTTCTTCATATGTGGGTTTGCACCAGGTTTCTCATCTTGGATAGGATGTCTGCCCTACCTCCAGCTCAGGTGGTGACTCCAGCCTGTGATTCTGCCTTAACTGTCATCAGGTAAGAGCTGTATTTCACCTGCCCTCAGAAAGCATAACCTCCACTTCAGCTACTCAGTGCGTACCCAGCCTTTATGGATAGAATATAACGTTTATGAAGGATGGCTTGAAGGGCTTGAGGCCCCCTGTTCTTCTGAAGACTCTGAACGTCCCAAATATCTATCCGTCTGTCAGAGAACCACATGCCTGAACTGCCTCTTTTGTCCTCAGTGGAATTTCTGTTGCTGAACTCAGCTTTGTGTTTTTTTCCTTGGGCTATACGGAAGAACATCTTAAGAAAGTGGTATCTACTATAAGGATGTTGTTGAGGGCGTTGCTTACTTGTTATTGGAATGGCAAGAGGCACTGTGGGTGGTGGGTGAGAGTGCTGACTTTGAACTGGGTGCCATAGCTCACACCTGTAGTCCCAGCACTTTGGGAGGCTAAGGCAGGTAGACAGCCTAAGCCTAGGAATTCAAGACCAGCCTGGGCAACATGGTGAAACCCTGTCTCTACAAGAAATACAAAGATTAGCTGGGCGTGGTGGTGCATGCCTGTAGTCCCAGCTACTTGGGATGCTGAGGCTGGAGGATCACTTGAGTCCTGGAGATGGAGGCTATGGTGAGCTGTGATTGTACCACTGCACTCCAGCCCTGTTGACAGAAGGAGACCCTGTCTTAAAAAAAAAATGCTGATACTGGAGCCAGAGGACCAGGTTTGAGTCCTCTTAAATTCACAACTTAATAGTTGTGTGACTTTGGGCAATTTACTTAACCACTCTGTTCCTCAGTTTCCTTATCTGCTATTTGTAGATAATAATGGTACTTGCCTCAGAGGGTTATTAAATGAGTGAATATGTCTAAAGTTCTTAGGTCAGTGTCTTGCACATAAGTGCTAATTGTTAGCTACTATGCTTGTCATTTCTGTTTTTTGGTGTTCCCTTTATTAGGAGCCCTGGAATAAATTTCTTCTCTTCCTAATATGAATGGTTGTGCTTTTCATGACAACTACTTTGTTTTTATTTTATATAAATTATGGCTTGTGTAACTGATGCCAGCCAAGTCATCAGTTAACTGTTAAAGCTTATTTCCAAACATATGACCAAATTCTAGCAGGTATCTAGGCTTTTTCAAAATGACTTTTATATTGCCCTTCAACTTTGCTTATTTTCTTGTATGACCTGCCATTTTATCAGCCTGCTTTTTCTCCTCTGTTTATTAAAATACTTTAAAATTGTATTATGTGTATATGTAAGTAACTTTAAATCCTTTTGGAATAAATTACAATATAAATTAAAAGGTAAGGCCAGTCACGGTGACTCACACCTGTAGTCACAGCACTTTGGGAGGCCAAGGTGGGTGGATCACTTGAGGTCAGGAGTTTGAGGCCAGCCTGGCCAACATGGTGAAACCTTGTCTCTACTAAAAATACAAAAATTAGCTGGGCATGGTGGCACATTCCTGTAATTCCAGCTACTTGGATGGCTGAGGCAGGAGAGTTGCATGAACCTGGGAGGCAGAGGTTGCAGTAAGCTGAGATTGCGCCATTGCATTCCAGCCTGGGTGACTGACTGAGACTCTGTCTCAGAAAGGGAAAAAAGATAATAGAGATGCATATTGTGAAGAAAAAGCCTTTTTACCATCACTAAGGATGTCTCTGAAGTAACAAACAGATGTCTTGAGTGCAGGATTTAGCTTTGTAATACTGGGGCTGTTCAGGCTCCTACTGGAATTTATATTTAAACGGTGAATCAGCCACAGGGTGGGTGCTACACTAGGAGATGTACTTATCTGGGCAGTTGTGGATAGGCTGAATTTCAAGTATAGACACCTACATTTTGACTAATAATTCTACCACAGTTGAGGGACAAGACTGATTTGGGAAGATTTTATTCCTGAGTATAGATTTTTCCTAAAGTATTTCCCCTTTTCTGATTAATTGCCTGTATTACTTCAACTCATTTAGGAAGCAATCTTGATTGCTTATCTGTGCTGAGTGTTCAAAAATGATGGGGATGCTGACACATGGGACACACAGGTACTGCCTGAGGACAGGAAGGGATGGCTCCCAGAGTCTCTAGCGGAGGTTGGGAAGCTTGAGCTGAAACAAAACACATTGTCAATTCCATTTTTCCTTGTTTGTGATAGGCCTAGCTTTATTGGCTAGGATTGACCTATTTTACTCATAGCTAGCAATATCATATTCTACTTTAAGTAGCTGTGGAAGAATTGAAGAGCTGTTGGATTATTCTCAGCATGTTCTGTTTGTGCCAGTTATAACTGAAGTGGAAGAACTTGCTTGGTTAGAACTTTAACAGCAGCTAGGACCCTGTCAGTTGCTTAATAAAGAGCAGTAATACAAGGAAAGTGCTTGTCACAAGAGCAGAAAACCAACTTGTCTTCAGTTTCTTTTGTGACATGTTGGGATAATGCAGCTATAATTTTACCCAATGTAAATTAATATTTCATTTCTTTTTGCCTTATGGCTTTAAAACTTTGAAGTTTTTCATCTCTCTACCATTACAAGATTTCCTAAATGTCTTCAGCCTTTATTACTGTTATAAACTTTTATCAGACCACTTTATCTCCCCAAACAGTACCAAAGGGCTAAACAGGCTTTTCTAATGAGAAAAACCTACAGGCTATGAAAATCCTTTAATTGATCATGTACTTATTTAACATTCATTTGTTGAATGTGTGCACTGTGCAAAGACAGCAGAGTTGAAGATGATATGCTCTCTCACCCCTGAGAGCCCCCATCCTGCTTGTGTGTGTGTTTGGGGGTAGGGACAGGTGGGATCCCAAGGGCTGGCTGAGAGATAAGTGATATAATCAGTGACAAGGTATGTGAAAATGGAATAATAATACCTGTCAGCTGGAGGCAGGTAGGGAAAGTAGAGGCTAGATCTTGACTACCTTAAGTGTTCTCATGGCTTTTTCTTGTACATTTGTATCGGTTTTATATGCTCCGAGGTGTCATGAAGGCCTGGAGGCTGCTTGGCTGCCTTCTGGTGCCAGAACACTTCTTGGCTCCAGGTCTGGTCACAGCAATATGGCTTTGGGTAGGCTATGTTTTCCATTTTATTTCTAATATTTTTCCTAACAATACCTGGTGGATTTTGTTATCTGTTTTGATCACAACAGAAAATGGGCTGATGTTTTCAAGAAACAGTCTGCTCTGGTTCCTCGATCCATTTCCTGTGTCATAACAGACTGCCTTGTTCTATTGTGGCTGCTTTTTGTGAGTGCAGCCAATGTGTGTGAGCGCGAGAGAGGACCAGACCTTTCCCCAGTGCTTTGTTAAAATATACTGTCTTACTTATTAGTGGGATTCGTTTGTGTTAATGTTTATTAAGCTATGAACTAGTAATACACACTTACCGTAGAAACCAAGCATGCCAGTGTCCGGTAACACAGAGGCAGCCACTATTTTAAACATCTTGAGACATAACCTTTCCAGATTTCATTCATATATAGCACTATTCATAAAAAAAAAGTGACAAGTTGCAATGGACTGAATTGTGTTCCCCCCTCGAATTCATATGTTGAAGCTCTAACCCTGAACGGGAATGTGTTTGGCAATAAGGTCTTTAGGAGGTAATTAAGGGTACATGAGGCCATAAGGGTGTGGCCCTAATCTTATAGTACTGTGGCCTTATAAAAAGAGGAAGGGGACCTCCTGGGACCCCCCCCCCCCAAGTTAGGACACTGGAAGAAGCCAAAGATAGCCTTCACCAGGGCCTGACCATACTGGCACCTTGATCTCAGACTTCCAGTCTTAGAACAGTGAGAAAATACATTTCTGTTGCTTAGCCACCCACTCCATAGTATTTTGTATAGCAGCTTTAGCTGGCTGACTAAGATACAAGTAGAGTATAAGAAGAATGTTGTTATGTTATTTAGTCTTGTATCTTGCTTTAAAGAGACTCTGCAATATATCAAACATCTGTTCATGTCAATGAACGGACATTTATGTCTCATTCTTAATGGTGTCATTTCATTTTATGGCTATAACATATTTTATTTGACCTATACCCTCTGTTCTATTTTCCTTTCCAGTTATAAATGTTGTGATAAATATCTATGCATATATACTTTAAACATTTGTCCAATTGTTTTCTTAGCAGATTTCCAGATCTGGAGTAGGTCAACATATATTTACTTGTTAAAGGATTTTGGTATGTATAGCCAGACTGCCCTCCAGAAAGATTATTTTGAGATTTTAAAAAATTCAGCGTAAGAAAGTTTGTGTTTACCTCTTCTAACTTCAAGCAGTTTGTTTTCATTATTGCTATTTATGCGGCTGATGATGGGGTTACCTGTCGAACAGAATACAGTGACTTAGATTGCTGTATACTTAGGCAAGTAACACAGTCATATCAGGTTTCAAATTAGCACTAATTTTGCCTCTACTCCTGGAAGCATGACTATGAGCATTCTTAAACATCCCAGGAGAGTTCTGAAATGTTCCATTGTGGGGGCTGGAATGTGTTTGTTCTGAGAGGTCTTCTTCCTTTTAAAATTGCAATAGCGGCCGGGCGCGGTGGCTCAAGCCTGTAATCCCAGCACTTTGGGAGGCCGAGGTGGGTGGATCACGAGGTCAAGAGATCGAGACCATCCTGGTCAACATGGTGAAACCCCGTCTCTACTAAAAATACAAAAAATTAGCTGGGCATGGTGGTACGTGCCTGTAATCCCAGCTACTCAGGAGGCTGAGGCAGGAGAATTGCCTGAACCCAGGAGGCGGAGGTTGCAGTGAGCCGAGATTGCGCCATTGCACTCCAGCCTGGGTAACATGAGTGAAACTCCATCTCAAAAAAAAAAAAAAAAAGTTGCAATAGCTATTTCATGGGTATTCAGAAGTAAAGAGCAGCAGAAATACTGAGTAGAAACAGATGAATAAAGCTGCTACTGCTTTGCTCAAGTAGATTTCTGTTTCTCCCATGGCCTTAGTGAGAAGCAAAGACCTTTTTGCTTTACATTTTTTTATTTTTAAATTTTATTATTTTTTTGAGATGGAGTTTCACTCTTTTGCCCAGGCTGGAGTATATTAGCATGATCTTGGCTCACAGCGACCTCCAGCTTCCGGTTTCAAGCGATTCTCCTGCCTCAGCCTTTTGAGTAGCTGGGATTACAGGCGCATGCCACCATGCCAAGGTAATTTTAGTAGAGATGAGGTTTCACCATGTTGGTCAGGCTGGTCTCGAACTCCTGACCTTGTGATCTGCCTGCCTCTGCCTCCCAAAGTGCTGGGATTATAGGTGTGAGCCATCGTGTCCAGCCAAATTTTATTTTTTTGAGACCTGGACTGGCTCTGTCACCCAGGTTGGAATACAGTGGCTCAATTTTGGCTCACTAAAGCCTCCGCCTCCTGGGTCCAAACCATCCTGCCACCTAAGTCTCTTGAGTAGTTGGGACTATTGGCAAGCACCACCATGCCTAGGTAATTTTTTGTATTTCTTGTAGAGACAGGGTTTCACCTTGTTGTCAGGCTGGTCTTGAACTCCGGAACTCAAGTGATTCGCCCACCTTGGCCTCCCAAAGTGCTGGCATCACAGTTGTGAGCCACCATGCCCTGCCATGCTTTTTGCTTTTTAAAAGTAACATTTGTTGTCTTTCATATTTAGAATACATAAATACTGTAGAAAATGTAGAGACTACAAAGGAGAATAAGAGGAAAACAAAAATCACCCATAACCCCACAACTCGGAAATCAAAGCTGCTTAATTTGTGGCATATGTTTTCTGATATTTTTCTCTGCTTATGCAAATATTAAAAATGGAATAACCATCCATAAAAAGTTTCTGATGCATTTTTCACTTTTACCATCTTATTATGAGCATTTTTTATGCCCATAATGTTCTGCTAAAACATGATTAACATATGTATAGTATTCCATTGTAATATATGTACTTGAATTTATTTAAATACTTCTCTGTTGTTCGGTATTTAGGTTGTTATAAATTGAGATTACAGAAGACATCTTTACCCAAAAATCTTTGTGTGGATCTATAATTATTCTTGTAGGCTAGATTTATAAAAGTGAACTTGTGAAGGCAATAATTAATTTTTAAAGGCCTATTAAGGCATCTTGTTTTATTGCATGATGATTGATCCCAGTTACATTCCTAGCAGCTGTGACTATTCGTGCTTTTTTAAATATGTGATCATGGCTAGCATCATTTTTGCCAGTTTGAGAAACAAAAGATATACCTTTCAAACTCTGAATCCTTCATTATATTCATCAAGTGTTTCTCTGTTTTGTCATTTGCATTTTGATTTTGTTTAATTTCTTTATGGTACTTATTTTACTAACTGAAGTTTGAATGTATATGGTATACGTAACCATCTTTTCCTCTGTGGTTTCTTCCATTCCTTTTATGCTTAGAAATTCTTGCCTATCTGAGATCAGATACCAGTATTTTCTTTTGGAATTTGTTTGTTTATTTACTATTTGTCTTTTCCCCTCAGGGTTAGCAAACTGCATCTATGGGGCAAATCTGGACTGCAATCTTTTTGTAAATAAAGTTTTATTGCCACATAACCACACTTGTTTATTTTTATATTGTCTGGGCCTACTTCAATTGTGCCAGAGTTGAGTCATTAGGACAGAGACTCATTTAAGTCAGCTGATAAATGTTATCAGCTGACCTGAAATATTTTCTAGCTGACTCTTTGCAAAAAGTTTGCTGTGCCCTGCTTTAGTAGATTTAGAATTTATTTGGATATATAGTTTGAGATCCTAATTTGATTTCCTACTCTACTTTGATACACATTTTTCCCAGTTTCATGTTGAATAATCCATTCCTTACTCAGTGGTTTGTGAGACTGCCTTTATTATCTTTTGTGTTCTGTTATATACTAAGCTTTGCAGCCATTGGAAGAGAACCCTAAAGCCTTTCTCTTTTCCCCCACCCTCCATTTTTTTCTTTAGTATTCTCTATGCACTATAGAAGTAAGCTATCAGTTATCCAGCTGTCAGTTTAATTGCAATTCAGGAAAAATGAAAATAAGAAATTTATGGAGAGACATAAATTCTATAATTTAAAGACATAATAGACTATACTGCATAAATTGCTGAATTAAGTAATTTTATAAAACATATTGGTTAAGATTCAGGAGCTAAGGGTTAAGGTTTAAGTGTAAAGTTAATTATATTTGTAGGTTTGTTTCCTCAGAAAATAGCCTGTTTGTAAAATAGATCAAGCTTGTCTTTATACGGACTCTCTGGGGCATTTTGATGAAAGAAAAATTCCAGTGTGGCAGCTGCATCCTCAAGTAACCTTGACTTGAATCTAATTTTTTTTTTTTTTTTAATATATCCGGTCTTTGCTAACAAAAGGAGTCCTGGCAAAATATAAGCAAAGGTGCTGGCAGAGTTTCCAAACAAAGTCTATTCACATCTGCAGGAAATGTATCGTACCTTTTTAGAGGAAGAGTGCATTCTGGTTTTTCTTTTATATATAATATAAATTCTAAGTATAATTAATTTCTTTCCTTAACTAGATTTTATAGTGCATATGAAAGTTTGGAAATGAATATGTGTGTGTGAAGTACATGTGACTCTGTGTGTATGGGTGGGGGCGTTGGTCAATTCAGTCCTGGAATATTGGATAAAGGTGTACTTCACTATTTTTCAGTTGTTAGTGAACAATAAGCGACCTCATCCTAGGTTACGTTTCAATCAGCATTTGTTTGTCTGCCAAGGAAAAACACATATCCTAGGAGATTCAAAGTAGAAATGACTTATGAACAGAAGCAGGGGGACCACTTGGAGCCAGTTGCCAATGATAGGTATTTTCTCTGCTTCTTGAGTAAGTTCTGCCTTTGCAGAGTCTCTGCAGTGAGAGTGTTTATGGGATTTTCAGACACAGTCCTATATGCTAAATAGTTTTACTCTTATGGATGTTTGGTATTCCCTGTGTGTTTCCTAGGCTTATGAAACAGGTAAGAGCATTATCAAAGAATCAGTCTTGTAACTTGTTATTTCCCTGTGCTTTCTTTATCGTTGAACAACTGGAAGAGAACCCTGAGGTCTTTTCCTTGTTGTCCCCCAACTCCCATATTTTCTTCAGTTCTCAAACATCCACTGGATGCTTGGCAATTATAGGATGGTATGATATGAAAGAACCATAATCTCCGCTCTCAGAGGGCCTGTAGGGCTGTCATGTGGGATATGGGCCATAATGGGAGTAAGCACAGGTACCACAGCACCTACAAGGGGCTCTTTGCAGAAGGATTTAACCAGGTGAAGAGGAAGGAGAGGGACATTTCTGCAGAGGGGCCAAAGTCCCAAGGAGGAAGAGCTGAGGGCTCCTTAGAGCTGCTAGTAATTCCACAGTGCTGGGGTGGGGGGTGCTTATCAGACTGGAGGACAAAGGTGGAAGTACAAGGGTGACGTTACCCCTGAAGGGAGTAGTGTGTTCTGTGATGCTCAAGGAAGCCTGAGAAGCTCAGCCTTTGGAATGCTGTGTCCAGTTTGTGCAGAGCTGCACACGTGAGCTGAGAAATCTGTGTTCAAGCCTGGAGGCCTGCAGGACCCCAGAAGGGTAGTGTTAGATCCTCCTCTCGTGTCAGAGTGGGGTCAGAATCAGAAAGGGAGAGACAGTGGGAGCAGGAGTGAAAGCTCCAAGCCACACAAACCCTGCGACCAAGGGGATGAAGGGAAAGGGTCAAAACAGAAGAATTTTTATGGAGCTAGAATGTACTTGACTGATGCCCACTGGAAGTGAATGAAGGAGCAGGAGTAACAGCGCCCCGTCTTCTGACTCCGAGGTAGTGGTGCCCTTGATCAGATGCAAGCGCAGAGGAAGGACGCACTTAAGCGCTGGTGGGGAATGGGGCGGAGAGACCGGAAGCTCACTCTTGGTCTCGCTAAGTTCGAGTGCTTGAGAACTTTCAGGTCAAGGACAGATCCAGCTTTCTTAGGGCCCTAACGTTCTTGCCAGTTGGAGTCCCTCTTTAAGAAAACGAGTAGAAAATTACAAATACCAAATGAGGTACGGGACCGTGGGGGAAGCCCCTGCAAGGGAGCATGTGGACGCTTGAGCTTCGATAACTTCCAAACCTGCTCCTGCCTCATGGCAGATATTTCAGGCTGTCTTGTCCTCTCCGATGTCTCCATGCTGTGTCTTCCTTGGTGTCAGAAAGGCCCCAGGTCATCCTCTTTCAGCCATAGGCTGGCCATCATCTTGTTTTGACTTCGAGAGCTAATTAAGTTAATCCAAGCGTTACCTTAGTGTGACGTCTGGAAAGACTCGTGCACCCATGGCGTGCCTTTTGACTTATCCACAGAAAAAGTTACCCTACTACCTCTTCTAACACACAAGAGAAACTGAAAGAAAAAGCCACGAAGGGCTTGTATGGGATGAGGGCTCCAGTCTGTGATCACTACCCACGACAGAAAAAGGATGAAAGGATAGTCTTTCCATTTAGATTGTCAACAGGACTTGGCAGCCGTGTATATAATGGACACAGCACTTCCAGCTTTTCCGTTATTAAAGAGTTCTGGGCAACTCTTTTACCTAAAGCCCCTCACTGAGGACAAAATTTTTAAACCAAATTTAAGTGGTTTCTGAATAGAGATTACAAGTGGTTTCATACTAGCAAGTAAATATAAGGCAGTGTTTTTACTTAATTATCCCACTACTACTTACAAAGTGAATTCCGTAGATAGGAGTAGAGAAGAGAACCTAGAATCATTCTTTATTCTGCGTCATTCACAGCTCAGGCTGAAGAACTTTCCTCTCTGGGAGTAAGTGCTGATGCCGTCAGGGGTAAGGGTATGTTTGGGGAAATGCACAGAAGCCCCTTCTTGTCCTTTTTTGTCCTCTCTTCTGCTGCGCCGTGGCCTCTGGAACCCGCATTGCAGAGCCTCACCCTCCCACCCCAGGTGTTCCCGAGCTCCACCCCCACTCCTCTTTTTTGAGTCAGAACTTAACAGTTTCTGTGTGTGAATGACCTCAGCTAGATGTTAGGTTCTTACCTGATTTTTTAAAAACCACGCTATGGTATAAATAGCTAATAGACTTATATCTGACAAAGGGTATTTGCATTTTGAATGGGAATTTGTTAACCTCGGGTGTCACTGGAGGTGGATATGGGAGGTTTTGGGGCATTTTGTCATTCATTTCCAAGCTGCAGAACAAATGGAGTCTGTATGCCAGCCCATCTCTGTGCATGAGTTTTGGTTTTTGAGTGAGGAGGAGAATGCTTTTATTTTTCTTCTTTCTTTTTCAAGTATGTGACAGTTTTCTGGAGCAAATTTCAAATGTTTAACTGCAGACAGCATGAGAGTTTTAGTGGTGGCCTACCCTGCTGTATCTTGCCACCTGCAAGCCACCCTCTACTAAACTCCTCTGCCACGCCCGCAGGAGGAGAAGTTTGGGAATCTAGCACCTTGCTTTGAAAGGAGCTGAAAGCATCAGCACATTGCATTGCTGAGCCTAACATCCTGATGCCTTGTATAGAGAAGACAGGAAGATAATTCCTTTCTCATTCAGAGACATGACCTGCTGGGGTTATAGATTCTGTTCAGAACTGAGTGTTGCATCTTCACAAGGACACATCAGGGCAGGAGAAGACTCAGAGAAGGGCTGTGAGAAGGATCGTGGCATATTTATAATGACAGTTGGTGGTAGGAGCCCCTTCTGTGTGTATTCTCTCCCAGATCCCAGAATCAGATCAGGTCATCTTGCTTTTAGCAAGCTGATTTAGGGGGCAGGTAGGATGGGTATTAAGGCAGGCAGAGCCCTAAATATTTTGGCTACTCTCCGGAAGCATACATCATTGTCTTATTGTTGCTTTCTCTTTCTTTTCTTTCTTTTTTTTTTTAAACCAGTTCTTTGCCAAATAACAAGCCAGGGAGCAGTCGTGGTGCCTGGGAACTTTGGTGCAAGGGATTTGATACTGAGTTTCCGTTTTCACTTTTCAGCCTTAGCATTTAACCACCTTTTGGACTGGGCTGTTGTGTTACAGAAGGATACAGGCTTTTGTCCAAATTACACTCTTTGTGAGCAGTTTTGTAAAACAAGTGGAAACTCTGATAGTTTGTACAGATGCATGTTTATCAGAAAAATACTGGACACCGTCCAAAGGCAAAGTATGCAGGAACGGTCTTAATTTTAAAAACAACCTCTCTTTGCATCAGGAATTTAAGCCCTTTTTCATTTTTATAATTTTGAATCACCCTCTTCCTATTAAAAAAGAAATATTAAAAGAAAGAAACATTGAGGATAAGTTTTAGTATTGTTTATATTGTCTGTCCTGCAACCCTAGACGCATAGGACTTGGCTCAAATCAGGCAGTCAGAGAATCCAGGAGAAGGCCAGATGATCTGGAAACAAGCAAGGGAATTCTCATCCAAGAATTCCTTCTATTAGGAAATGAAATTTTAAAACCCAAGTTAAAACTATTTTTGCTTTTCTTATTAAAAAAGGGTTGTTTTGGTATCCTCTCATTAGTCACCTCCCTGTGCACACACACACACACACACACACACACACACACACACACACACATCTGTTCATAAGCTGCTCCTATGACCTGTGTTCCAGGCCACACACCCTCGGAACATGTGAACAAGAAGATTAATTTGTTGGAAAGACTATTCAAGGAGCTCAGGGAATCGCCACACTGGGCTTTTATTCCCCAAATCTGCAGTGTCTTAGCCTCCATTGCCAGTGACTCTTGAAGTTTGGGTTAGGTCATTTTATCACAAGAGTCAAAGGGGGAGTTGATACAAATCATTGACTTCTGGTCTGTTATCTGCAGTTAGGTGATTCACGTAGCAAAAGTGTGATTCTGAGCTTACTTCCCTTTCTCCGACCCCAGGGACACTGTAGTTGGCTTCCTCTACCACCAACTCACTGTGAGTTTGGGATTGCAAACTAATTTTGACTGTAGCCCAGTGAAACACCATGGGGAAGATGAGCCTGGTTGCTCAGGCCTTGAATTGTCTGCACCTTCAGCTTTCTCCATGACTGTCTGGCAAGCAGTGGAGGGTGGGCTGAGGGGTCCTGATGAGTCTGTGCCTAGAGTTTAGCAGTTGGTCGATTAGGGGCTGTGCAGCCTCCCTTTGAGAATGTTGCTTCTCCATGCCTGGGTGGGTGATGGATTGGAAGAGGCCAGGTGGGTAGGGTAGAGTAGGGGGCAGACCTGGACCATGCTTCTTGTACGTGCTGTCCTCATTCATGGATTTCACCAAGTCTCTTGGGTTGGAAATTCTTAAAAGCATTTTGGCAACTTGATGTGGGACTCTACCTGCATGATTCAGATGGAAACCAAGGCGAGAAGTGCTGTAAGTGCACCCGGAGTTAAAAAGGGTTGTCAAGTGCTCCGCCCATAATTGGTGCCAGGTCTCTATGCTTAGATATGTAATCAGTCTTAATGGATACCCAGAAGGTGAGCACAGTTTGCACCTTGAGGGTAGGGTGGGTCCTACCTTCAGGAGGCTTCCACTTCATTTAGTGAATTGAGTAATGTGCGCTGGGGGTGTCTGGGGGCTGCCCCCGTCTGACTTCTCTGATGAGGCGTGCCTGCCAGCTGCCATCACCCTTGCCTCAAGGCTCCACCATCTATCCTGGCCCCGCCTCAGCTGTTCTCATCCGTGACTCATTCACAGAGCTCCACCAAGTACAGAGGAAAAGCTGAGGGAATGGCCAGTGTCACATGCATGACACCCTCACCATCACAACCTGGAGATGATTCTGTAGTTTGCAGCAAATCTTGGAAAAGCCGAATGGTCTCAGCCCCAGTCTGAGAAAATCCCCGGGACTTAGCAGAATTTGCTGTGTTGGTGAAGGGTGGGGCTGGGCCAGTGCCACACTTTGGTAGAACAGACCCCTGCTTAACTATGGGGCTGGAAAGCAGCATGCTTCTCGGTTGTTCTCCCAGAATCACCACATGGAAGTGTTTTCTATTGTATAACAAAGATGTACAAAGTCAGGGGGTGGCTATTCTTTACCACCTAGGGCTGGAATGGCAAGCCAGCAATGCACAGAGACAGGAAAATAATTCCTAGGAAGAACAGTGAAGGCTGCACATGGCAATCCCTGGAAACAGTCTGATGTGGATGGAGTGAGGGAGAGAAGTGTTGAGAGACCAACAAAGGATGTCAGAAGGGTGGGTGATAGGAATCTCGTGGTCAGCCAGGAGGCTTATTGTCATGCCCTTGGAGGAGGTCTTCTTTACAGATGTTTAGGGAAAGCAACTTTGAGGTGAGGGGCTCAGACTGAGCTGGTCAAATAAAAGCCTTTAATTAGAAATTTGAGCTGATTTGATGAGTTCTTTTTTAACTCCAAGTTTTCTTATTGTTTGCTTCTGGGCATGGGGCGGGCAAACCCTGCCTGAATAACCAGAGGAAAGAGGTGATCCACAGAGGCCCCAGCTCAGCGATTTCACAGTGTTCCCTTTAGTTCCTGACATGTGTGGGCCTGCAGGCAGCAGGCGCAGGTGCCCTGTGAAGCGGTGTGTTCTAGAGTAAGTGCCCTGTGAGTGTCTGCTGCATGCATTGACCACACATTCAAGAAGCCCTCTTTTCCACTGTCCTCTTATAGAAACCCTGGATAGTCAGCATATGTCCCAATATTCCTTTCCTGTTCCTGTTATGGGAGGGGAGCGTGTGTCTTTTCTTGCCTTTTTTCTGTTGCACCAGCTGGGGAATGAGTACCAATTGGACTTAGTATGCAAGGAATTTCTTTGGATTTGAGAAGACTCACATTTTTGGGGGTAGAACTATGTTGTTTGCTTTACTATTGGCCGAGCAACTTAATTCCAAGTTAGTATAACAAAAATATAAACAATAAAACCAAGGAAGGTAAAAGATTAGATTAGGGGTGTCCAATCTTTTGGCTTCCCTGGGCCACATTGGAAGAACTGTCTTGGGCCACACATAAAACACACTAACACTAATGATAGCTGATGAAATTAAAAAAAAAATTACACACACACAAAATCTCATAATGTTTTCAGAAAGTTTACGATGTGTGTTGGACAATATTCAAAGACACCCTGGGCCACTTATGGCCTGCAGGCCGTGGGCTGGACAAGCTTGGATTAGATTATCCCCTCCAGGTCAGAAATTCTTTGATTTTGAAATCGATTGTTGGAATATATGGCTAATGTAAGGAACTGTAAGGCTCAGTCCAGTTGGAGTGTGAAATATACATTTGTGAAGAGTTACATAGTTATGTAATATTAGTATTGATCTTAGCTCAAGATGGCTTACAAGGTATAGCATAAGTCAGCTAGTGATGAATTGCTGTTAGTATGACTTGGGATCTGGAAAAAGATGTGTGACTGCTGTCAAGTTGTGTTCTGCTTTGTGCCATGGACACAGTGTGAGTGAGAAGGATGGGTTGTGGTAATTACCAGCAGCACCTGTGTTACTGAAGGCTCCTTCCTTGGCCCGCATCCTCTTTTTAGGTGATGTCACTTATTTCATTGTTTTAGCCACCACCTGCTGATATGTGGTCTTCTATGTTTGCATCTGAAGCCCAATACCTCATCCCAGTGCATATATGGCCATATGCCATCTTCTATTTAAAGCCCTTTAGTGACTTTCCATTTAGCTGAGGTTGAAATATACAATCCTCAATATGCCTATCAGGGCCAACAAGGCCCAGTATGATCTGTACTGTGCTCACTCCAGCAGTCTCATTGCGTGCTGTTCTCCCCTGGACCACTGCACTGAAACCTCGTGGGCCACTGTTCAGCTCCCAAAGGAGGGCAGACTATTCTGTGCTTCAGGGCCTTTGCACATGATATTTCCCCCACCCCTCAATTTGCACTGACTCAGCCACTCTTTATTCAGAATTCACTCTCTTTCTTCCAGTCACGTTTAAAAGTATGTTCCTCAAAGGAGGCTTATATAACTTAAGACTAGGTAGGCATCTTCTACTTTTCTTTCATTGCAGTTAACACAATTGTAAATAAACTAGTAATTGTGTTGCTAGTTGTTTACTGGTTGATTTCACTGAGCTCTCTGGGTATGCTTGTAGAAAGCCTAGACGGTCAGCACATCTCCTAATACTTCTTTCTTCCAGCCTGCTGGCTGGTGTATATGATCACTCCCTGTAATGTTATTACTTCACATGGCACCCCAGCATTAGCTTTATGAGTGAAATAAATTATAGAAACAATCTTCAAACCAAGACTTTCCTGTGGAATGGTGTTTTGTTTCTGTCATGATGTGACGTGGAGTCCGTAATGACTGATGGGCCTGTACGTGTGTCCATCTGGCAGATAAACTTCTAACGGCCCAATTCACATCCTAGTGATTTTTTTCCCATGTGTACCTTTCTTTAGAGCACCTGGGTCGTTTATGCAATTTCCTGTTTGTCCAAGGGTAATAACCATATCTCAGTAACTTAGAATCTTTCACTTGTTTACAGTGAACAGAAAAGTAAAACTTAAGTGTTTCGAGCTTCTAGAATATTTTAATATGTAATAATTATATATTTGACACAAATAATTGGTTACCATATATATGTTTCTATTTTTTTTGTAGATGTCATACAAAAGAATGTATGGCAAGAAAAGAGAAGAGGAACTACCATTTGATAAACAGACAAAAAAAGACATTAGGAGCACAGTTAAGATGAACAGTGAATTAATTGATCTTGA
This sequence comes from Sapajus apella, assembly GCF_009761245.1. Classification (NCBI taxonomy): domain Eukaryota; kingdom Metazoa; phylum Chordata; class Mammalia; order Primates; family Cebidae; genus Sapajus; species Sapajus apella. Next base: position 44,665,569 of record NW_022436949.1, on the reverse strand, counting down.
TCAGGGATGTAATTATATATTAGATATGTAATTTTATAATATATACAATCATGTATCTGATAATATGTGGGTAACATGATTATATGTAAATATAGGATGAATACATTGAACTTTCTGGACACACATTGCTTTGTTGCAGAAGAAGATTCAAATTCGAAAAGTAATTCTCTGGGTAGGATTGGCACTGCATTTCTCAGCCTTAGCACTGTTGACATTTTGGGCTGGATAATTCTTTGTTGAGGGGGCTGGTTTCTGTTTCTGTATTGTACCGTGTTTGGCATCATCTCTGGACCTACCCAGTATGTGGCAGTACAGTCCCCCTTCCACAAGTTGTGACAGCCAAAAATGCTTCCAGATAGTGCCGAATTCCCTGGAGGAGGGTAAAATCACCCCAGTGGGGAACCGCTAGATTAGAATACCTGATGCTGCAGATTACAAAGGAGAAGTGCTCAAAACAAGCCCATGTGGGCAGAACAGTTTCCATCCTAGGAGATGGTGTGCACCCACGCTTCTGTTGGGACTCATGCCAATAGCCCTTCACCTGCAGTAGACTTTTCTAAAGTAGATAAAGTCTAGTCCATTGGTTAATTTTTTTTAAATTTGAAAGCATTTTTATTTTAATATCTTTCTTACTCTTTAAGGACCATCCCATATCCAGCTTTGTGAATTTAATTGCCTGCAATCTCACATTGTAGCTTGATGATATTAAGGTGTGTTGTTGAAAGTAATGGGCCAGGTGCAGTGGCTCATGCCTATAATCCCAGCACTTTGGGAAGCCAAGGCAGGTGGATCACAGGGTCAAGAGATCGAGACCATCCTGGCCGATACAGTGAAATCCCATCTCAACTAAAAATACAAAAAATTAGCCTGACATGGTGGCACGTGCCTATAGCCCCAGCTACTCGGGAGGCTAAGGCAGGAGAATCACTTGAACCCAGGAGGCAGAGGTTGCAGTGAGCTGAGATTGTGCCACTGCACTCCAGCCTGGGTGACAGAGTGAGACTCTGTCTTGGAAAAATAAAGTAATGTCATAATATTTTTTTCTCTTTGAGGTACAACTTATTTACTTCCTTGAATTTTCAACATAAGCAAATTTCACTTATTAGATACATAATGCTAACTGCAGTGAGAGAAAACATTTAATAAACTTTATAAAACTATTTTAATTATTTTTTCCCTCTAAATGATCACAAACGGACTATTAGATTTCTACATGGAGTGAAGAATGTATTTAGCTCAAAGAGAATTTTTCCTCTTAGCATTTTTAGAGACAAAAATACTTCCCAGAATCTTTCCCCAGCATTCACTTGGACTCAGCACTAACAGCAGGCTTGTGTCAGTATCTTGCACTTAGCTGTCTCTTCTAGCCATTTGGTTGTTATGTTGCCTGTCTGTTCATGCACTTGTGGTGGACGTGGAAATCTGGTGTAGTCGTAAGCTGGGCTGCAGCTTGTAGAATATTGTTTGCAGTGACCTTAGAGGTTATATAGCCCATTGCCATATTTCTCAGATACTCAGGGGACATGAACATCTGGCTTTAATCCTTTTGGTGAGTTGGGAAATGTTTTTTGTTTTTGGTCGGTCCTGAATAACAGGAATTGAACTACTGAAAAGTATTCCTAGTGAAGACATGTTGTTTTGCATAGTTACTGCCTTCCTTCACTGATCACAAGCCCATCAGTCTTCCTTTCTCTATCATGGTTTGTCATTTCAGATTGTTTCTCTCCAAGACAGTTAGCCACCTAAAATAATAGACACTCTCATGTAAATTATATGCCTCTTCCTGGGAACAATTTTAAACATTTCCTACCTCCCAAAGGCTACTGTGAAGTAGATTTGAAGGCAAGTGTTACTCTGCTTAAATTGTTTCTCATGACACATAATGAGATAACAAAACATGGTTACAGAATGCGAGAATTAGGAATTTGGAGTCTCATACTGGGTCTGTAATGATCAAGTTACCTACCATCTCATGTCCCTGTCATTTACCCAGGAATTGTGCTGGTAATTGAAGTATTAACTACCAGATACCCATATTTACTTTAGAGTAATTATTTTTATTACTGCATATGCTGTGGAAAAGAGGCTGTGTTTTACACTTCTCATTGAGGAAGCAGAGTCCAAACTCATGACTATAGATTGCAGCCATCTTCATTCTCATTCCACCTACCTTTTTGGCTTTTTTTCCTGCTTTCCCACACCGGGGGTGCTGCTCTACCTGAAGTCTTGCTGTTTCCCAAACACACCATGCTCCTCCAGCCTTCCACACCTTTCTGGATGTGTACTTCCTTTTTGCTTGAACACCTTTGACTCCCTTCACTGCTTCAGAACATCTTGTTTATCCTTTACGACTTTTCAAGTTTGCTCCCTGGGCCAGCAGCATCAGCAGAGCTGTAGATTCTCAGCTGCTCTATTAGTCTGTTGTCATGCTGCTAATGAAGACATACCTGAGACTGGATAATTTATTAAAGGAAAGAGATTTAATGGACTCAAGGTTCCACATGGCTGGGGGAGCTTCACGATCATGGTGGAAGGTGAAGGAAGAGCAAAGACATGTCTTATGTGGTGGCAGGCAATACAGGTATGCAGGGGAACTGCCCTTTATTAAACCATCAGATCTCCTGAGACTTATTCACGAGAACAGCACAGGAAAAACCCTGCCCCATGATTCACTTGCCTCCCACTGGATCTCTCCCATGACACGTGAGGATTATTACAATTCAAGGTGAGATTTGGGTGGGGTCCCAGAGCCAAACCATATCAGCTGCATTCCAGACCTACTTAGTAGACCTACCCACCTGAAGGGATGCTGGGAGGGGAGGCTCATGGTAGCTCCGAGGAGGGGCTGGGGGAGATCGGAGTGCCCTTAGGGGGCCGACACTCCCATGTAGACCTCCTTAGCTGGATCGTCTGAGAGAGGATCAGAAGAGGGCCCAGTGGGCTGTTTTAACAAGCTCTTTAAATGATCCTGACATGATACAGTTTGGGAACCACCACTTTTTAGACACCATTCAAATAGCACCTCATCTCCTGAAGCTTATCGTGATAACTCCTCAGCAGGTAGTCAGCCATCCCTCCTGTTGTGGTTTTTTTTTTTACTCTATTAGGTAGGCATGGTAGACCAACTGCTGTAGCTTTACACTGCATGTGTTTATTTCTCATGTGTGCCATGATCCCACTGAGTGCACATGCGGTGGTCTTCATGTGATGGTTAAGGAGCCTGGCTTCTTACATCTGTGGCTCCTGTGTAGCCAGGGCCTCAGCCTCCTCCAGATTCCCCGCATCCAGCGCCCCCACAGGTGGAGAGAAAGTAGGGATGATCAAGCAACATGTTCTGTGACTGTGCCTGGACTCTGCGACCTTATTTATTTATTTTATTTTTTCTTGGGCCAGAACCTAGTGACATAGTTTTAGCCCAATTGCCAAGGAGATTGGAAAGTTGACTGCCTAGGAAGAAGAGACAGGATTGGAGATTGTCTAGCCCATCACTCTCCACTTAAAATATGGTATTTTTATGTATGTCTATATGTAATTTATATTATACATATAATTTTACATTTTCTGGTAGCTACATTAAAAACCATAAAAAGACACAGATAAAACCAATTTTACTAATATATTTTGTTTAACCCAGTATATTCAAATGTTATTCAATAAGTAATCAATAAAAAAACTCTTAATAAGATATTTTACATTCTTTTTGTCATACAGAGTCTTTGAAACCCAGTGTGTATAGCACATCCAGGTTCAGCTAGGCAAATGTCAAGTAGCCGCGTGTGGCTAATGGCCACCATATTGGACACCACAGGTCTAGATACTCGTCACACTTGTTATTGAAATTACTTGTTTGCATCCCTTTTAGTCCACTTTTAGCCATCTTACTCCTGAACTATCGTGTGTTCCTTATTTCCCAATCCTTGTGCAGCGCTCTGTGGTTAAGAAATGCTTGCTGAGTGAGTGAGCAGGGAAGGAATTTAATGCATGAATCCATCCATTCATGAATGGATTAATCAGTAAATGCAGGAGAGCATTCCTTTTGGTTCTTTCAACTACTTTAGTGAGAGTCTTAAGGTGTTCTTTTTGTGATAAGTGCTAGGTCACACAGCATGACAAAATTAGTATCATGGTGGAAAGATAAAGTTAGAGCATTAACTGCGGCGCTCATATGTAATGCTGAATTGCAGAGAGTTTGAGCTGAAAGGAACTTGACCTTGGGATTGTCTGTCCTCAGTTTTGTGGATGTGTGTCCCTGAGATAAGTAGAAACATGGAGGTGGCACATCAGCCTTGGGAGCAAATCTGCCAGCACTTTTGGTTGCCTTAACTCTCTTGCAATTAATCTAGAAGTCCCATGTTTTTCCCCAAATGAATGAATAGCTATAAGCTACAGTAGTATGTGCTGTAGTTATTTCAAAATGAGATGTTGGGGAACATGTTAGTTAACATAATCTCAATTTTAAAATGGTGCCAAACAAAACTTAATTAAATTTTTTTGTTTATTTTACTGTCTTTTCTTCAAATTTTATACCAGGGAATAGGCAAGCTCATGAAAGCTATATCAATACAGTGGCTGAGTAACAGATTCTGTTTAAAAGGGAAATGATAGTACATTAAACCTGTAACACTGGATGGGCATTATTTTTATTGCAGTGAATTGTGAAGAATACGTATGGAAGATGTGACTTCTGCATTTTTTTTTCTCTTATGGTGGAGAGAAAGGAAAGCCTTAGAAATGGCTTTTCTTTTTCTCTAAACAGATTGCTTCATTGCTTTTAGTTGCCATCCTATGATGGTTACAAGTTTGAACTTGAATTAGAGCTTGTAACTGAGCCTGTGAGCAAGTAAGGTGTTTGTGACTGGATTGTAGGCAGCAAAACACTAGGGCTGGTTTTGTTCCGGGGAGGTATACTGCTAAGCAAGTGTTTCAATATGTGAAAATATTTGAAACATATGAATACTGTACTGCTCTGTAGGCCCTTTCCAATTGTTTGAAATTGAAAGACATTTTACTTGAGGGTGGAAGGAGGCATGGGGGAATAGAGAATGGTGATTGATTCTAAAACTTTTACTCAAAAAGTCAGCTAACTAGAAAATGATCAGTCATGGCATTTTGAATAAAGCTAAGCTGTGTGTTGTGTCCTGTGGAGGATGTAAACTTTTGGCTTCAATCTCTACCCCATTCCACCTCCCACTTTCAGCCAAATACCCTCATCTGTGTCGTGTCTGTGCAGAGATACTTCTGGGAACCCATTCATGTTTTCTTGTCTTAGATCTGTGTTTAAACATTGTGGGTGTTCTTCCTGTATCTTGGGTTGTATTAAGATCAGTGATTACGAAACATGGGTGGGTAAAAGCCTGCAGCATAGGTCTCACCTGGGGAGTTGTGCAAAATTCAAATCCTTGAGCCTCAGCTCAGGATTCCGATTCAGAAGTTCTGGATGGGGTCCTGGAATCTGTATTTATTATTATTATCATCATCATCATTAATTTTCAAGCTCCCAAAAAAGACTCGAGGTAGAACTAGGTTTAGGCAGCCCTTACAAGACAGGGGTCTTGCCTTACCTCATTTTTGCTGGAGTACTGAGGAGGAAAATATTCTTTGGGATGGAATATTCTGGAGGACCTTATGAAAGAGGAGAACCTTTCAAGGTGAGTAGGCATTTGACAGGTTAGTATCAGGAAGAGATGGGTGAACACTGCAGATTGACAGCATTTCTGGAGACATGAATTGAGCCTTCAGAAAGCAACACAGTGTTCTCACTGCAAAGGTTTGAGCCAGGGAGTGGAGAGGAAGGGCCAGTGTGTGTCAGCCCTGAAGACAGGGGCTGAAGGGTGGCCCCGGGCCAGTGGTTGCAATTCAGCACATGGGGATGATGCCCAGCCTTGGGAGCGAGATCTCCAGATTCCTTCCCCACTTCTTTCCACGGGGGGATTAATGTGGGAGGAGGAATCCCTGTTCTTGCTCTTGCTTTTGCATTTCCTCTTTTCCTCCCTCTGTTCAATACTTTTCAACCATGAGGAACTTCACTTCTGTGTGTACAAGAAAATAAAATAAAAAAGGTTTCCATACAGTAGCTTTTGGGTCCTTTGCCCAGATTGCCCTAAATTACATATCTTCTAAAGAAGAACCTTGAGCTTGAGTTTTAAGTCTTTACAGTTACAGTGGATGCTATTTGAAGATCTGGTCACTTGTAGTTTCAAAAATAGGTGTTGATTTGGTCCCTCTGGTCAAGGAATATAAAAATTACCTCTAAAGAATCTGTTTAAAGTAGCTTTGCCATGTGACAGCTCTGACTTTGAACCAGTTCTTTAACGTCTGTGTCTCGCTCTCCTCCCTTGTAAAATAAGAGACCTGTCTACGGTGGATGGAGCTTATCCTAGTGCCCCTGGAACCTGAGGCAAAAGAAAAGAACCTGGAATACTGTTCCTACCTTTATTTCAAGTTTTGATTGTTTATCATGGCCTTTGGAAGGTATTATTTTTAAATTTAAGTATTTCATTAAAATAGTATCTTAATTACTGAGTTTCTAGTGCTCTTAGAAATTTTGTTCCTGAAATGAATACCTGGCTCACCTACCTCTGGTCCCACCTCTGAAGGAAGTACCCTGTAAGCATTAGCTACTTTCCTAGACATTATTTTAAAGTATTTCCCAAGTGGTAATAAATGGCTTTAAAAATTTTTTTAAAAGTGCCCAAAGTAATTAATACTTTTAAAGGAAAAAATTAAAACTACAGATAAGTAGAAAGAAGGGAAAATAAAAGTCATTTGTTCCACGTTTCAGACACACTACTATTAACATTAAATTTTTTTTTCAGTTTTTATATCCTGGTTATCTTCTAATAGCTTCAGGCCTTAGACAACTCTCCAATATTATTTGTAGCTCCCTCAAAGGAGGTATATGCTCAAAAAGGAGATAAAATTATGTTTGAAATAAAACTTAAAAATATTCTGATCTATTTATTACCAGTTATGCTAATTTTGGAACATAACTCCAAAGCATGGTAACTATGTGAATTTTTGATAAGCTATTTAATTCATAAGAGCATCAAGGGTTAAATTGAACAAAATTCAATAAGGATGTATGTCAAGTGTATGTGTAGGGGGCGGGGGTTCCTTAAATGGTTTTTTTTTTGCTCACCTGTGGCACAGTTATAAAAAAGTAAGTGTTGACTTCTAGCTTTAGGTCTTGACAAAGCATAAATGGAAGAGTGTGCCTGGAGAGTTCTTAAATGCTTGTGTAACATTGTAAACCTCATTTGTTTTGTATTTAACCTCCTGTTTTTAAAATGACTGAAAGGCTTAAGACCTAGCTCTTTGTAGATGGGCCAGTGGAATGTTCATATCCACTGATGTTCCAGTTTTCAGAGCTTGATTAAACAGCTTTTTTTTTTTTTTTTTTTTTTTTTTTTTTTTAGATAGAGTCTTGCTCTGTCACCCAGGCTGGAGTGCAGTGGCACAATTTCGGCTTACTGCAACCTCTGCCTCCCGGGTTCAAGCAGTTCGCCTGCCTTACCCTTCAGATTAGCTGGGACTACAGATGCGTGCCACACCCAGCTAATTTTTTGTGTTTTTAGTAGAGATGGGGTTTGACCATATTAGTCAGTATGGTCTTGAACTCCTGGCCTCAAGATCTACCAGCCAGGGCTTCCCAAAGTGCTGGGATTACAGAGGTGATCTGGTTTTCTAAGAAAACCACACTTTTCTTAGAAGAGTTTTTTATTTGCTTGAGAGGGGAAAGATGAAGCCCGTTGTGTTGCGTATATAATTCTTTTTAAAATTTTATGTTAATTAACAAATAATTGTATATATTTATGGTATACAATGTGATGTTTTGATACATGTTTACGTTTGTGGAGTGATTATATCAAGCTAACATATTTATCACCTGATACTTTAATCAATTTTTTTGAGGTGAGAACATTTAAAATCAAATCATTAAGCAATTTGGAAATTATTTGGGAATGTAACAGAAACCCATTGATGATGGTGGTGGTGGTGAAGATGGTGATGGTGCTGTAGTGGCCTTTGGTCTTTTAATAAAACTGCTGAGCAGTCTAACTTTCCTTCAAAGTTATATGATGTGTGCTTTGATTTGGCAGCAGAGAGAAGGGAGGCTTTGATGGCCCTCCTCGGCATTCAGCCTCCTCACCTGCCATGTTTATGTCTCCAACTCTAGTTACCTTTATTTGTAGCATATCTATCTGTGGATAAGTTAATTTAGTTTACTTGCACATTTTACAAGCACTCGGGGAAAAGTTTGACTTCTTAGGACGTGTGGCCCAGGAAAAACAATGTGTGAGCACCCTAAAACTGTCTTGCAGTGTTTTCTATTTCTTAAGTCTCTTAATTTCACATAGGAAATCAGTTAAAATGAGCTTGGAGGAAATAGAAGACCCTCCTCTAGGCAGCAGGATGAGAAAGGCATACATCATCTTTGCGGCTGATGATGTTATTTTATGGACGGGACATAACCTATTGCTTTTTAAAAGAGGGGACTTCCAGATTATTGTTGGGGAGCCGTTATTACTGTACGTGGTCATTGTCTTCTAAATGCAAGCTAAATTTAGCCAGAAGCACTGGGGAAAATGTTACAATTCCCTTCGTAAAGTTTCCACATAGTGGACTTTCCCCTGTAACCTGGGAGTGTGTTCCTTTTTGCAGAAATAGGAGTCTAGAGTTGGCCTGGAGACCTGTCCCCTCCACCCTCAATGCTAGATAGCTGATTGCCGTGAACTGTGATGCCGCGACTCCTTCCTTCCAGCTTGGTCCATCTCCATCACCTATAAAGTGAGATGGCCCACTAGCATTGCACCTTGTAAGCACTGAGGGAACTTGATTTAAGTAAGGTTTAATGTACAAATATAAGCTCTATAAAACCAATGAACTTGGAGAGTGGCAATTTGTGTTTCCCACTAGGGTGCACTGGGAGCTGGACAGGGGAGAAGTGAACGAAAGATCATTCATCTTTTAGTTATACTTGAATGATGCATTTTATTTAGAAAGGAAAACTTGAGTGCTTTTGAAAAAGTTTGGATCATGTTTTTCACAAAGAATACATTCTCTGACCCTTAACCTCAGCATTTGTGAGGTAGTGAGGAAAGTGAGAAAATTCTAGCTCGTGAACTCCTGTGATAAATCATACCAAAGTGAGGCAGCTTCATTATTTATTTTAGAAGCAAGCATTTATGGATTGCCAACTGTGTACACAATGCTGTGCGGGGTGTGGAGTGGGGTGGGGGAAGCCCCCTGCCTTCTTTGCCCAGTGCTCAAAGCTGAGGAAGGGAGAAAAGCAGTCACAGATCATGCCAAACAAGGTTAAGGCCAGGTTTTGGTAACCCATACCAGGAGTTTAGTTTCCTGAGAAAAATCCCAGGCACATTATGTTTCTCTTGGCTTTGTAAGTTTCCATCTCTAAAATAAATTATTGACATTAGCTAACTGAATTATTGTTACCACGATCAAAATAAATTGATAGTTTACAGAAAACCTGTTGGTGTCCAGAGCTCAACAGCTCTATTTCCAAACTGAGAGGATCCTGACCCTTCAGTAAATTTGTTCAATGTCTATTTTCTGAGCACCTGCAGTGTAGAACCTGGGGACAGAGCAGTGAACAAAACAAAAAAATGCGGCCCTCGTGGAGCTTTCTACCTGGAGGTAGGGAAAATTAGACATTAAATAAGAAAAATAGCGTAGGATGCCATATGGCGGTAGAGCCTATGGAAAATGAAGGCAGGGAAATGGGGGAGGATATCACAGTTAGGGGTGGGGCTGTCTTTGCTGAGAAACTTCTTAAACCTTCCATGGCTGCAGTAGAGCCTTCTCTAAACAGTGGGATGTGTCCTTTGTCAGCTTGACTCTCCCATCTTAGCTTCCTTGTCTGGAAACAGAGGCTTCTTTAGGGACTGCCCCCTGCTGTGCCAGCACTGTGGGTTATCCCAGAGCTCAGAGGGCAGCCTCCGCAACCTGCCCCTAACCCCGCCCCTGCAGTCTTCGTCATTGATAGCACGTTAGGGTTCTGTTATAGTTCTTGTTGTCTGCTGGCTCCTTGCCTCAGCCCCTGCTCTGTTGGAAATGAGAATCTGACATGTTTAGAAAGATACCCACTTTTTTTTGTTTTTGTGTTTTTCTTTTGTATATAGTAAGTCAATGCATTCCATTGAGTGGTTTGTTTTTCCCCAGATATCATCAGTAAGGAAAGTTCTCATACTTCGTGTTTAGATTATATAGAGCTGGAAAGATTTTTTTGGTATAAGTCCTTCATTTTACAGGTAAAGTTTGTGGGACCCAGGGAGGTGAAGTGACTTTTTCTAGTGTTACACAGCTGTTGTGTAGCATAGTGGAGGGCTAGGACCCCAGCAGGAGCTTCCTGTATACTATTATCTCATAACCCAGCTCACTTATTTCTGACTGAAGAACTTATGAAGGCTTTTGAAGAAAACTTGCACAATATAGAAGACTTTAGAGAGAAAAGGAATCACGAATAGCACCATATACCAAAGGCAATCAGTAGTTACATTTTGTTAACTAATGTAATGGTTAAGACTAATAATTTTTTTAGTCTTGGGTTTGTGTGATAGTGGCAGCATTTTCTCAATGTCCGTTGAAGTTCATAGAAAACAGTTTTGATTGCTTATGTTATTTGCCTGTTTTGGAGATACAACTGTTTATTGACTCTAGTTGTCTACCAGGCATTAGGCTTCAAATGACCAATTTACTGACTTGCGTCAACAAATGAGTAGACTGTGCACATGTTGACACTGCCGATTGGCATCTACTGCTAGTGATTAAATTGCTGTTGTTACCCCTCCTTAAATAGAATTTGGACCTGCCCATCGGAAGAGATTTGTATCACAAAACTTTGGTTGGCTCTCTAGCTTGTCACTCCAGGCCTCGGTTTCCTCGTTCTATGAGTGAAGGACCTTCCATTGGTCCCTTCTCTGAGAATTAGGTGAACTCCCTGGGCCTCTCTTCAGGAAATTCAGACACACAATTCTGCATGTAATTTTACAGGGTTTGTGGACCACCTTCCCTAACGTTCAGCATTGGATTCTGGGCGAAGAAACATTACACTAGGTGATAATGTGGATTGCATTTCTGTGACTATTTGATTAAATCTCTAATGACAAAAAATAACTGAGGAGGCTGGGCACGGTGGCTCACACCTGTAATCCCAGCACTTTGGGAGGCTGAGGCGGGCAGATCACCTGAGGTCAGGAGTTTGAGACCAGCCTGGCCAACATGGTGAAACTCTGTCTCTACTAAAAATACAAAAATTAGCTGAGCGTGGTGGTGGGCACCTGTAATTCCAGCTACTCGAGAGGCTGAGGCAGGAGAATCTCTTGAACCTGGACGGTAGAGTTTACAGTGAGCCGAGGTCCTGCCACTGCACTCCAGCCTGGGTGACAGAGCGAGATCCATCTCAAATAATAATAATCATAATAATTGAGGAGGGCATCAGACTTTGTATCAGATGTATCCTTTCCTATATTGACTCTTCAGGAGTTCCTGAGGGTTCTGGTGGGGAAACTCTCCCCCTCCCACCACTGGCTGCCGCCGCATCTGCTCTTGCTGTAGCTTTCTCTCCTCCGCCCTTCTGGCTCTTTACCACCTCACTCCCTGAATTGGTTGCCTGAACTGTTGTTCTGTTCTCTGTTTTGCTGCTTCTCATGCCATCTACCATGCTTTTGACTTTCTCAGAGGGCAGATCATTTTCGTGACACACCCGTTCTTTGTTTTGGCCAGCAAGCTAACCAGCAACAGTATACTGTGGAAAATCTTTAGTCATTTGCTTTCTTATGCATTTTTTCTTCCTTTCTCTCCTTCCTTCCTTCCTTCTCTCTCCTTATATTTTTTGATGGAGTTTGCTCTTGTGGCCCAGGCTGGAGTGCAATGGCACAATCTTGGCTCACCACAACCTCCGCCTCCTGGGTTCAAGCGATTCTCCTGCCTCAGCCTCCTGAGTAGCTGGGATTACAGGCATGTGCCACCATGCCTGGCTAATTTTGTATTTTTAGTAGAGACGGGGTTTCTCCATGTTGGTCAGGCTGGTCTCGAACTCCTGGCTTCAGGTGATCCACCTGCCTTGGCCTCCCAAAGTGCTGGGATTTTAGGCATCAGCCACTGCGCTTAGCCTGCATTTTTTCTTAATTTCTATTTATTGTTTCTGTTTCCCAAGAACAAGAGAAAAGAAATGATAACTTTGGAGTATACACAAGTACACGTATGTAAGTAACATAGGTATACATATGTGTGTGGATATATATTTTTCTTTTGCCTTTATTGTTATATTTTAAGTATCCTTCTTATATGCCAAGAACCCCTAATAAAGGGAGTGAAGAACTCCTGTTAGGTTGAGATAATTGATTTATTCCTGTATTGTTATTCCTTGTATGGTTATTAGCTATGGTTAGCTACAGCATCTACAGTTTCAAAACTTACATAGATTCATTGCTAAAAACATGTTTATCTGTACATTTTAAAACTTCTGTTTTACTATTTTCATATACACTTGGTCTCAAAAATGTCTAGCAAATTTCACAGAATAAAATTTTCTTACCTGGGAGAAAGGAACATTTTATTTTAGTAAGTTGTACTGAAAATCGTTGGGTTTCGATTTATGTGTAGTTAAACTATTGTTGGGTTTTGATTTATGAACAATTGAAAGCTTCTGGCTTAATTTGGGCCCTTAACAAATGAAAATGTTTGCATATTTTTACACATACACCGTTGTGCTTTAGGGCCAAAGATGACAAAGCTGCCATCAGCGTTGAGTTCAGCAAGTACATTGCGAGTGCCTTCAGTCCCTAAGACCCTAAACCCTCAAAGGTGGTTTAAGACACAGTCTCTCCCCTAGTGAATTAACAGTCTCACTAAAGGGGCAAACTTAATAAAAGGTAAACTCTGAAAACCTCCATAATAGAGGGAAAAGTAGTGCTCAGAGGGTTAACCAAGAAGGAGCTGATTCATTCTGGCTAGGGGCTGGGGGTGGGGGGTTCGCGGGGAAGGTGGTATTTAAACTGGGTCTTGGGCATGGGTAGGAGTTCCCTCTACAGAGAGAGTCACTGCTTCCACTAATCAGAGTGTTATGAAAGTCCACCTTATGGGTGGAAGAGGAAGATGGAGTTTTAAAATTTATTTATTTATTTTTAATCAATTTATTTATTATACTTTAAGGTCTGGGGTACATGTGCAGATTGCCCTGTCGTCTACTTTAGGTATTTCTCCTGATGTTATCCCTTTCCAATCCCCTCACCCCCTGCTGTTCCTCCCCTAGCCCCCAATCCTCCAGGCCCCGGTGTGTGATGTTCCCCTCTCTGTGTCTGTGTGTTCTCATTGTTCAATACCCACTTATAAGTGAGAACATGTAGTGTTTGGTTTTCTGTTCTTGTGTCAGATGCTGGGAATAATGGTTTCCAGTTTCATCCATGCCCCTGCAAAGGATGTGAACTCATCCTTTTTTATGGCTGCACGGTATTCCATGGTGTATATGTGCCACATTTTCTTTATCCAGTCTATCACTGATGGGCATTTGTGAACAGTGCCGCAATAAACATACGTGTGCATGTGTCTTTATAATAGAATGTTTTATAATCCTTTGGGTATATACCCAGTAATGGGATTGCTGGGTCAAATGGCATTTCTAATTCTAGATCCTTGAGGAATCGCCACACTGTCTTCCACAATGGTTAAATTAATTTACACTCCCACCAACAGTGTAAAAGTGTTCCTATTTCTCCACATTCTCTCCAGCATTTGTTGTCTCCAGATTTTTTAATGATTGCCATTCTAACTGGCATGAGGTGGTATCTCAATGTGGTTTTGATTTGCATTTCTCTAATGACCAGTGATGATGAGCTTTTTTTTTCATATGTTTGTTGGCTACATAAATGTAGAAAAGTGTCTGTTCATATCCTTTGCCCACTTTTTGATGGAGTTTTTTTTTTTTTTTTTTCTTGTAAATTTAAGCTCTCCATAGATTCTGGATATTAGCCCTTTGTCAGATGAGTAGATTGCAAAACTTTTTTCCCATTCTGTTGGTTGCCGGTTTACTCTATTGACAGTTTCTTTTGCTGTGCAAGTTTCTGAATTTAAAGTTAGCTTTCCTTCAAGTCACAAATTGCTCTTGGGACAATTCTTAAATTTCCTGTAAGGTTTTCATGGTTTTGAGTATCCATGCTGTATAATAAATTTGTGTACATACTAAAATTTGAGACCTGAACCCCATTACAGAAGCATTCATTCCATCCTGCTTTGGAAGCCCTCCTCTTCCCCACAGGGTTTACAGCATTCTCTTTCAACAGTGAAACTCTGTACCGTTCATACATGTTCCTAGATTTGTTTGTTGTGGGTTCAACAAGCTAGCATGTGAAGGAACTCAAGGTTAGTAGATGGTAGGAACTCAGCGCATGTTTGTGGAAGTTGAAACCTTGTTTGAAATGTTGTGAAGGAAAACGTGGCCACCTACTTCCTGTTCTGGTAAAATGGCATTTCCTCTATTGGCCGCATCAACCGGATGTCATCCTCATGTCCTCACACATCAATCTCATGAGCCCCTTGGAGAAACCACATCCCATTTGGAGGCTTGGGATCTGAGGTTAAACACAGTGCCGTGTGACTCTCCTTGACAGTCAGATTCCTAAAATGTTGGTCTTTCCTAAGAGAGCAGGGAGAGCGCCAGCATTGCCTGAGAAGCTGTGTGATGGGAAAGCTGACAGCAGTGTCTTTGCTCCTCCATGCCCTCAGGGTTTTCTTCTTCCATAAGGTGGGCCAGCTGGAAGGTGGAGGACTCAGATGACCGACTTGCTCTCAGAATTGCTGTTCTCAATCTAGGATTTCTGAGATGCGAGTAGGAAGCAGCTGTGTGAATTTTGTTGCTGCATTTCCTATAAACACATTGCCAGCCTTCTACATTGTACGTTGATCAGTCCCCCTTCACAGAAATCCCTGTGTGAGGCATTTAAAAAACTTTGTTACTTGCTTGGGCCAGGCATAGTAGCTCACGCCTAAAATCCCGGAACTTTGGGAGGCTAAGGTGGGAGGATCGCTCGAGCCCAGGAGTTTGAGACCAGCTTGGGCAACATTGCAAAAACCAGTCTCTACAGAAAATACAAAAATTGGCTGGGTGCGGTGGCATGCATCTGTAGTCCCAGCTACTTGGGAGGCTGAGGTGGGAGGATCCCTTGAGCCTGGGAGGTAGAGGTTGCAGTGAGCTGAGATTGCACCACTGTACTCCAGCCTAGGCAACAGAGTCAACCCTGTCTGGGAAAAACAAACAAACAAACAAAGAAAAACAAATCACTTGCTTTACAACTTGGCATATTTTCTCCTTTTGGTGATATAAATTATGGAACTGATCATGTTTTTCTTTTTCTTTTTGTCTTGGCTGCTTGGAAGCTCAGAGCCAATTAAAACTGTTTTCCTTGATTATAAAACAAAAATAAAGTCATTGCTAAACATTTTGAAAAATATACAAAACTTCAAGAAGGCCTGGCTCATGACATGAACATGTGGGGTTCAAGATGACTATTTGAAGGCAGCTGTCATAATCAAGCCACAAGGAGGGAAGAATGGTTGACGTTAAGTTGCTGAGGCAACTTTGTAATGTGTTATAGCAACATAGTTGGTGGAATTGTCATTTTAGATCACACAGGAAAAGCCCTTAGTTTGAGACTAAAATTAATTTCTTCAGGTTGGAATGAGAACAGCAACAATACCGTAGTTACCATTAAATGGATACCTGCTTTGCACAAGACGCCTAAAGACCATCTAAAGACCTTTTTACCTCTTCACTCCCATGATAGGATTAAAACTAGATGCTCTGTTTTTAATTGCTGACTGGTGATTGGTATTGTGCCTTTTAACAGTTTGAGCATAGTATCACGGTTAAGCATCTATACAACGGATCCGTCCTGCCACTGTTGTCTGAATAACCTGCAAGTATTTAACCTCTCTGGGCATCAGTTTCCTCATCTGTAAAATAAGGATAACAGCATTACTTAGAATTGTTATGAAGATTAAATAAAGAATCTATGCAATGCAAGGCCTGAATGGGATGGGCCACAGCCAGCGCTTACAGTGTTTGTCAAATAAATTACTTTAAAGTTCATTTCTTATTCCTTACAGAATCCCAGGGTATTTTGACTTAACAAATAGGGTAGGCTGAGCACAGTGGCTCACATCTCTAGTTCCTGCTACTTGGGAGACTGAGGCAGAACAATCCTTGACTCTAGAGGTCAGGACTGCAATGAGCCGTGATCATGCCACTGCACTCCAGCCTGGACTGCAGGGCAAGACCCTGTCTCAAACAACAACCCCAGCAATAACAAATAGGGTAGCATTTCTCTTATTAATGCCCAGAAATTCTGATGGCTTCATGGTGATGGGGATTTGAGGAAGAACTGTGCTATTTAGAACTTCTTGAACCATTTCAAAAAGGTTTTTAAGTTATTGGTTGGGTTGTGCTTTACTAAGGCTCAGTTAGTCTGTTTTGTGCTTGTGGCTTCATCCTTCTCTGATTTGTAGGACATTTCTAAGTTTTGACTTCACTGTAATTTCAACTCTATATGTAACTGAGACTCTGAGTTTTTTTCTGTTGTGATTTTACAAAGAAAGACTTGAAAAATTTATAGATAATATTATTTTGGAACACAGATTTGGTAGGAGGATTTATATTAACCCTGAAAGACTACCCAAGGTTGAGAGATTGGGTAGTTAAAAAAAACTGTAGAAGCCACTAATTTATTCAATGGACTCATTGATCCCTTGAGATCATTACATAATTAATATTCACACTCAAAAGGGTTCCTGGTGTTCAAGAGGCAGAGACTCAGTCTTAGCTTCACTCTTGAAGTGGAGCAGCTACAGCAGGCGCCGGGAGAAGGAGGAGGCGGTGCGGGGAATGGGTGGCGTCTCAGCTCTCCCCACTGCCCCATCTGAGCCCTCCCGGCCTCGTTCCTTTGTCTGGAAAGTGGGAGACTTGTACCTGTAACTTGTATAATAGTCTATGTATTTCCCTGGCATCTACTGTTGCTACATGATAACTGCTCTCGTGGACTGACTGAATACTGCTACTACTGCTTACTACTGCTACTACTGTTACTACTGCGGCTCCTACTACCACTGCTCGTTATCTGCTGTTACTAAGTCTTCCCTGATGTCAAGCAAATACGCAGAGTAACTCAGAGAAGCTCTGCAGTATCCATGAAGTGCAGAGTAATATTTGATTCCCTCTTTAATGTTCATTTCCACATAACTTTTAGATAAATCCCTCAACACCTCTGTTTTGATTTTTCCCAGGAGATTAAAAAAACGACTCCACTGTTAAAGGTGAAGAAATAATAAAAATACAGACTCCTGGGAAAACATTTTGGGTGCTATTGAGCCATAGGTACTCTACCACTTTTACTATGATCCTGTCAGTACCTAGTACTGGGGGTACCTTCTGGTACCCACACACCTGGACTGAAAGTAATATTCTGTTTAATAAATGCATTTACTATGATATGTGGTATCCCATGAAAATGTCTGGTGGCCTAATCTTTCTGGCATCAAATAGCACATAAATTAAGTGTTGCATTCTGTGGTCTGTCATGAGGGGTGAAACCTTTTCCTCCACCTGCACCCACGAGGTGTGGGCTCTGGGAACACGCTTGCTGGTTGCTCTTCCCTGCTTTCATCACAGGCCAAGCATGTGGTGTTTAGCCATAGCACAAACGAAAGCATTCCAAAGCTGGAGGAATTTTAGAACATCCAGGCGACCTTGCTGTCTCTTAAGCTCCACGAGCTTCTCATTTAAGGTAATTACGAAGGTGTCTAACTGTGACTGGTTTTCTTTTAAACACCGCACTATTTTGATTCTGACTGATTTGGCCCACGCTGTGTAGAACAGACACAATAAAGCCGGTCTTTATCAGAGAGGCCGTACACTGTGTATTGTTCAGCTCGGAGTTTGTTTTCCTTTGGCTAGCAAGTGGGAGCCTCCCCTTTTGCGTGGAGCAGTAACACCCCTGGAGGCTGGCCTTCGCTGTCATGCCTTCCCACCCCACAGGCTCTGCAGACCCAGCCAGCGGGGCTGACCACTTGTGCCTGGGAAGCCAGTTTCCTTTCCTTCCTTGGGCCACTGGCATGCCTGTATCTTACACAGCCAGGGACTTGCAGCTGTTCCAGTTGCAGACTTTCTGACTTGTGTTTTCAGCTGAGAATGCAGGCTGATAAATGCAGGACAAGTAGCAGAATTGTCAAAAAGGAGCTGGTGATTGAGTCCCCTCTGCAATACAAGGATGCAGCTCAGGTCGAAGTGGAAGCAGAGAGCCCGGGCCCTGTGCCGGTAAGAGGGTCTCCTACAAAGTGTTGCTGTGTCTACCCCATGCTGGGTTCTTATTGTGCGTGTGGATGGGGTTGACGCCTGTTGCCTGTCTTTGATTTCAAAACTTGCTCTGCTTCTCCCTTGTGAACTCTTCTCTCTTTCCCTGTAGTATGACTTCGGTTCCACTTTGAGTCTTGTTTGTGAAGAAAGAAATGTTGACATTTTGTGGGCGAATGTAGTTTCTAGGAGCCTTCTTTGTATGGAACAATTAGGTATTGTTCACAATTATGTCCCACCTAGCTGCAGTGTTTGCGAATGTAAACCCAGGGAAGCATATTTTAATTGCAACTATAGGGTTGAAAAAAGATGTGCTTTGCAAAATTAAAACGTTTTCTACGTTATTTATGTTACTGAGAAATTGAGGCAGGTCCCATTGGGGGGTTTTAAGGAACATAACTTGAAAATATTACATAGTTGAGAAAGGATACAATTACATATGTTCTTCTCACTTATTTTACCAGGAGGTTTGCCTTGAATAAAGTAGGGGAGAACCTAAACTGCGAACCAGCTGACAGAAAGTTTCTGTTCTTAATATCCGCGAAACTCTCAGCAGTTGGGTAAAGCCAAGTGCTTTGGTGGACTTTGTGGGGAGGAATGTGAAAATGGTTGTGTTGTTATCATCAGTGAGTAGGTTGTGCTTCTCTCTCGGAATTTCTTCAGTACAATAAAGGCACATAATTTTTTTAAGCAAGCTGCACAAAACCACCAACATGCAATGCAGAGTAGGGGACAATTGAGCCTTTCAAATTATCTGCTAAAGAGATTATTAAACTAATACGCAGTGATTTTATTTAGTGATTTTTTTCTTTAATGTGGAGGTTCAGTTGCTGTTATCAACAAGTGTTTGCTCACTATTCAATTTTCAATTAATGTCTAAGAATTTGAACTTAAACTTTCTTATGAAGATTTGATTTAAACTGAATTCCTTTCTCTGTGACTTGTGAGACTGCCCTATATTGTATTGCCTTCAAAACTATATTGCTAACCCTGAGCTGAAAAACTTAGTAAAATATGATGGTCTTTTTCACTGCAGATTTTCATCCTAGAGATCTAGGTTTCCTTTCTTCACCCTCTGCTACATTGTTTAGAAATATAATTCATTGTCCTGGATTCCTTTCTGCCAGTATAATAGCTCGCTTATCTGTTGGGTTGCTCACGGGCTATATGGGTTTCACTGCTTAAAGCAACTGATGTAACTTATGATTTCTTGGAGGAAGTTGTGTGGTTTAGGTTCCCTTGTGAATATTCTTAAAAATCTTCTGTCAGTGATTCTCTGGCTATGTAGAAATATTGGTCTACAGGACTGAATACAGTAGAAAGATGCTGTGCAATTTTTTTTAAAGCACACAAGTGACTTTCTAAACTTATTTCTCTTTCTAGTGCTCAAGAAATTTGCCATTTATGTCCAAGCTATTTGTTTAGGTAAATCTCACTCCAGGCAGTTCCACTGGGGGTCTTTTTCCACTGCAATGGATAAGGCTGTGCTGGCTACAGCTGCAGTTGGTGGGAACGCTTTTCAGGGCCCAGAAGCTTCTGGCAATGTGGAGATCACAGCTCTGCACACCTGCAGAGAGGCGTGGGGGAGTGAGGAAGCCAACAGTGATAGAGAAGCTTTTTCTTATCTGGCCGTGTTTGTCTTCTTCCAGCAGAGTAAGCAAGATAAAAAGAAGTAATGTCAGATAAGAGAGGCAAGGATATTTTAGCAGGGCCTCTGCCCAGGGCAGATCTCTTTCGTGTGGCTGTTGCTGCAAGCTGGCAAGCAAGAGTTCAACAGAGTGCTGGGAAGACAACTTGTTTCTCAAGATGATTTTTCGGAAGTAGGCAGACAACACCATGCAACCTGTTCATGGCAGTACTATTTATTGTTAACATGTCAGTGGCCTACGGGCTTGGTGAGAATCCCCAAGACTGTCTGTCGTTTGAATGAATTATACCTAGAGACGTTTAAATGTAGGTAACATATTTTATTCAGGAGGTAGCATTTTGAGATAAAGTTTTGCTGTTTTTAGTTATGTACAGAAACAGTCCTTGGGGAAAAATATTACATAATTTAGAAAGGATAAAAGTAATACATGTAGTATAGAAGTGGGAAAAACAAGAAATGCAAATAGTGTAGAAGTAGGAAAAGAAGTGCCCTTGTTTTTACTATGCAGTGGTAACCACTATTAATAACTTGGTGTATATACTTCCAGACTTTCTCCTGTGCCAGTAACAGTGTAACTCGTGTGTGTGTGTGTGTGTGTGTGTTTAGAGAATATACTATTATAGATTTCTGGGTTAATTTTCTCCCAGAACACATCAAGAACACTTTTGTCACCATATGTGGGTTTATGCAATTTTGTTTTCTTTTTGAGACAGTCTTGCTCTGTCACCCAGGTTGGAGTGCAGTGGCACAATCTTGGTTCACTGCAACATCCACCTCCTGGGTTCAAGTGATTCTTCAGTCTCAGCTCCTGAGTAGCTAGGATTATAGGTGCCCATGACCACACCTGTCTGATTTTTGTATTTTTAGTAGGGACAGAGTTTCATCGTGTTGGTCAGGCTAGTCTTGAACTCCTGACCTCAGGCGATCCGCACACCTCACCCTCCCAAAGGGCTGGGTTTACAGGCGTGAGCTACCATGACCGGCTTGTGCCATTATTTTTAATGGCTGTATCTCATTTTAGGTCTGTACTACAACTGGATGGTTATTCAGTTTGTTTCTAATTGTTTGCATTAGTAACAATGCTACCCATAAGTAGATCTTAAAGCATGTAGGCAAGCCAGTACTTGTTCTATAAACTTTCTATCAGAAGTTCTCTCCTGCTCTTATGATTGGTGGTAATGTTATTTCCCCTCTGCCAGGGGCACCTTGAAGGTTTCCCTTAGCAGTGGCTGCCTTTTCAGTGTTAGAAAAGTTGGCGTTTCTTTTTTTTGAGACAGAGCTTCGCTCTTGTTGCCCAGGTTGAAGTGCATTGGTGTGATGTCAGCTCACTACAACCTCCGCCTGCTGGGTTCAAGCGATTCTCCCGTCTCAGCCTCCCAAGTGGCTGGGATTACAGGTGTGCACCACCACACCTGGGTAATTTTTGTATTTTTAGTAGAGACATGGTTTCATCATACTGGTCAGGGTGGTCTCGATCTCCTGACCTCAGGTGATCTGCCCACCTCGGCCTACCAAAGTGCTGGAATTACAGGCGTGAACCACCACGCCCAGCTGAAAGTGTTTCTAAGAGAATATGTGTTTGGACATTATAAATTTTCAGAGGCTGCAAGGTTCCGCTTACAGGCACTACATGGGTGGGTCTTGTCCCCTGCATTGTGACAGTAAGTAGGGAGGAAGCACATGGTGAAAATTCCCCATTTCTATCCAGGCTCACTGCCAAGCCCACTGAGAAATGGTTTTGGGGGCTAGAAATCACTACCAGGGGAACAGGCAGGATATTCTTGATGTCTGCATGTTAGTTCCCTGCCCACATTTGAATACTTATTTTTATCCCCCTCCCCCCCAACTCTAATGCAGTTTCTGGAAATAATTTATTCCAATTGTTACTGCTCAACAGTTTAGAGGAAAAAGGCTTCAAAGAGCCACAAAAGGCTGGGTTATACGTCATTTATGCAGCCCTTTCATTGGGTTACTTTTGTGAGTCTGGTAAGGACTGCAGCCCAGGTCTTATTTTGGGAATTTTTAAGGTTGAAGGATATGAAGATTGAGAAGAACTGACTTTTCCTGTTAGGTGTACTCATTAGGTATTGTTTAAAAGGTATCACCAGGCACCGTGGCTCAAGCCTGTAATCCCAGCAGTTTGGGAGGCCGAGTTCAAGACCATTTTGGGTAACATGGCAAAACTCCGTCTCAAAATTAGCCAGATGAGATGGCATGCACCTGTAGATCCAGCTTCTAGGGAGGCTGAGGTGGGAGGATATCTTGAGCATGGGGGGTTGAGGCTGCAGTGAGCAGAGATCGTGCGCAATGATCATGTTGTTAATTTTCAATTGGACTTTAGATGACTGTGATTGAGCGAATTAAATTATACTTAGATAATAAGCCTTTCTGCCCTGTAGGTTTTACTGCATCCTTAGAGACAACTTTAGAAAAATATAATGATATTACATCCATGATATTTAATTAGTAGTTTCCTTGTTTTTAAAATATTGGATGGTGAAAGAAGGACATTCCCAAAAGCTTTATATGGTGACCTGTTCCTAGTGACAAGAACAGGAAATTTTACTTATTCAAAGCTATATGCCTTCACTACAATGCTCTCTGTGTTTCATTTGTTTATTCATTAATTCATTCAACCCACATTTATAAGAATGGAGACTTGCAAGTCTTATTGGACAGTGGATTGAGGTGAATGGGACCAACACCCTCCCTCTCCCCAGGGAGCAAGGCCTGAGGAAGGAAGGGGTTCGTTCCTCAGAAATGCTTTCATGTGGTATTTATCAGGCACAGTGAGTGTTAATGCAGCTCATCCATTCCAAACACTTAGGCAGACAACACTTAAATCATCAGCAGCTCCAGGAAGGACATGCTTCAGATTTTTTAGCAGCTAATGTAGGCATACCCCTGCTTTGCAGAAGGCACAGGCCAGACCCCTGACTGCTCATGTGAACGGTGTTACATGAGGCTCCTCTGCTGCGTACCTATTTTCTGGAGTGGTTGGTGGGAGGAATCTTTGGGGAGTGCATTCTTAGATAGGGTCCAAGTGAATCTAATCACTATGCCAGGCCTGGAAAATTATCTCAGACACGGGGCTTCCACGGCTTGTTCACTACCTCATTGCCATGCCAAGTCACTGTTACCTCCTGGGACTCTCGCTTGTATAGAAAACTAAAATCCACCCAGCTCTGGCGTTTCTTTTCTCATCATCTGCCATCAGCATGGAGGGAGAAGGGCTGGTTACTGGTTTTTTTATAGCAAGGTAATGCCAATAATCGTGTAATAATAAAAATAGCACTACTTATATAGTGCCCTGCTCTGTGCCAGGAACTGTTTTATGCCTGCTAAATACGTTGTTTCAACTCATCTTCACCACTCTAGGAGACATGTTTTTCTTTTTCAGACAAGGAAACTGAGCACAGAGAAGTCAGGCAACTTGCTCAAAGTTACACATTCAATAAGTGGCAGAGGCAGGATTGTAGACTATGGGTGAGGTTTTCTAAGATCCATACCTGGACACATATGCATGATTCATGAACAAAAATGAACGTATTCACCTGAGCTTAGGATTGAGACTGTAAAGATGAACAAGAAAGGAAAAACACACTGCCCTTAAAAACTTAACAATTGTTAGAGAAAGGCCAGTTTATAAGTGACAGCCAACAATGGTTGAATAACATGAAGACAATGATGGTCATGTGAAGACATTAGAAATATGCATGAAATAGAGCTGCTCTCAGGAGGCACATTATCTTGGGTGTTACATTTTATCATCTTCCCAGAAAGTTACATAGGAACATAGACCGGTGAGAATCTAATAGTCTGGAGGTATCCTGTTTTCCTCCCTGTGTTCCTTTTTAAAAAATTTATAGCATGATCCAGGTTAATCCTGAAATGTCGATTCCCTAATTAGTAAAACGGGCACTGTGGTCCCCATAGTGTTTGCAGGGGCTGCCATTTGTGCAGGTGTGCTCTACTCTTGGAAAGGTAGTGGCTAAACACAAGGCTGCAGAGCAATGTCCAGCTGACTGGTGGCACAGGCGGGCCAAGATACCAGAGACCTAATTTTGATCCTGCATCTGCCTCTTAATCTCTGCAGATCGCCACCCTCCTGGGCGTCAGTTTTCTTATCTGTACAATGAGGAGCCTGTCGTACATCATCTCTAAGACCTGGGGCTCAAACTCCAGCATTAGCATCTTTCATCTCAAAATAACCTGGGATGTAGTCAGGTTTAGGACTGTGACATTTTGGTTTTAGATTTTAAGCTTTGTTTATTCAAAATTGTTTGGCTTTTGAGTTGTTGGAGCTACAAAATGGGATCTTAGAATTCCATCCAGTGTAAGAAGTAAGACCAAGGGAATGGGTTGGCCACCTGGAAATGGATCCAAGTGGCAGTAGAATTTGGAGTTAGCAGGGCACTCTAGGCAGGAGATAACAAGACAACCTAGCTCCAGCCTACAGATAGCATATGACTGTGAGGATACTTTTAGAACCAAGAAGGGTTGGAAATTATAGTTTTCCCCAACTTTCCAGAAGTTTGAAGTACGCTGTAATGTGATATACTGGTGCTAAGTCTCTTTTAGAATGACATTTTGAGGCTTTGGAATTTTTCAGCGCTCCCTTTCCTGACAAGTGTAAGTGCCACTTACCAGTGGGTCTCAAGGGCTCTGCCAGGTTCCTGGGGAGGAGCCAGTCTCATATTCTGCTTTGGGGTCTCCTTAATATGGAGAGTTTTCACTGCCAAGGGAAAGGCAGCAGTGAGCAGTGCAGAGAGCCCAGCACTCACTCTCAAGAGGCTCACTTGGCATTTCTAAGCCTGGATTGCATTGCATATCAGACAGAGGTTGTAGCAGTGGCTGCCCTCCAGATCCCCCATCTCTGAAGGTTCTCTGGACTGCCTGTTCAACTACCACATTGTATCTTTTCCTACACTGAGCCAGGCACATCGTGCTATTAGACCACTCTTTCTAAAATACAGAGATGGGTGGGGTGTGGTGGCTCACGCCATCATCCCAGTGCTTTGCAAGGCTGAGGTGAGAGAATTGCTTGAGGCCGGGAGCTTGAGATCAGCCTGGGGAACATAGCAGGACCCTGTCTCTACAAAAATAAAAAATAAAAAAATTAACCTGGCTTAGTGGGACAGACCTGTAATCCTAGCTATTTGGGAGGCTGAGGCAGGAGGATTGCTTGAGCCTAGGAGTTCAAGGTTACAGTGAGCTATGATGGAGCCATGCACTTCAGCCTGGGTGACAGAGTGAAAGTCTGTCTCAAAAACAAAATACAAAACAACACAGCCCACTGAGATAGTTGTTGATTATCTGCTTAAAACCCTTCTCTGACTCTTCCTTTGCAGAGAAAGCAAAACATGGCCTCCTTGATTCATAGAGGCTGACCCTGAACTTGCCTGCTGATCTCATCTCCTGCAGCCTCCAAAATGTGCCCTGACCCCGGCTCTCCCGTCTTCCTTCCACCTGGGGTGCTTTCACACCTGGGCGCAGCTCTACCTTTGCCTGGCATGCACTGCGTTGGATAAAATCCTCATTTATGCTTCAAGCCCCAGCTCACATGCTGGCTTCATTGTGAAGCCTTTGCAAACCCTCTCCCCACATTTCCCAGTAGACCGTGTGCTCCTGTAGCCCATCATGGTGCTGTCATTCCAGCCTGTTGTCAGGCATCTACGTTTCATTGTAGTAAAGGTTTATACTCCAGTCTCCCTCACTAACAGGGGGGCTTCTGCCCAACAGGAACCACCTGAGGGGTTTTGCTTTCTTTGTATTCTGTCTCTGATATAATGTCAAAGGTCTTTTTTGTTTGTTTGTTTTATTTTCTCCCACTTCTCAGCATGGTCCTGGTGACTCTTTGGGGAATGTATAGGCGAAAAACAGTTGCAGAAAAGGCCTACAGGAAACACTAGATCTGAAAATCATTCATGTTTTTATTTGCCTCATCTTCCACCTGCAAAGGTTTAGCCACCAATATCCAAATGTCTTGATTGCCAAGAAGTAGAGAGGGATGCAAGTAGAGGAACTTGCTTGACTTACATGTGATGTGGGTATTGTGCTCCTTAACTCTCACGTGCATCTGTTATTTTCATCTCTGTTAAAATGCTGGTGACGTTTTATGAGAGTACTTAAGTGCAGAAGAGCAAACATAGGTTCCCAGAGTCAGACCCCTTCCTGTTCCTCTTAGCCAGCACCCCTTTTTGTTACCCCTTCTTCCTGGCAGCTGTACCTGGAACCCTAACATCATTTTTGATGGTCATAGTACACTTGGAAAAATCACCGTGTGACATTATCACAACAGCTTCTCAGTAAATTGATTATATCTGGAAAAGGTGGAGATCCACAAGACACAGGCAAAAAATATGGTTCTTCCAAGGGAGAAGGTGTTCGGAAAGGTGGGGCCTGTTGGAGACACTGGAGAATGTGTTGCCCTGCTTCACAGAACCAAGACTAGACCTGACTTTTATTTTTGATGTGATGTTTTCTCCAAACTCTTGTCTGCCCAAGTAAAAATTTCAGGAAGTGAATTGTCCATTGTTTTGCCATGAAGTTTTAAAAATTACCTGTATATTAAAATTTCTTACAGTCTATAATAGTGCTGTCTAATAAAAATATAACATGAACCATATATATATAAAATTTATTTTATTTTATTTTTTGAGACAGAATCTTGCTCTTTCACCCAGGCTGGAGTGCAGTGGACCACCACACCAGGCTAATTTTTGGATTTTTAGTAGAGATGGGGTTTCACCATGTTGGTCAGACTGGTCTTGAACTTCTGGCCTCAAGTGTTACCCCTGCCTCAACCTCCCAAAGTGCTGGGATAACAGGCATGAGCCACATGCCTGGCCAAATTAAAAATTTTCTAGCAGCCAAGTTAAAGTAAAAAGAAACAGATGTAACTAATTTTAGTAATTTTAACCCAATATTTCCAAAATATTACCATTTCAATTTTGAATTCTTACTATGAAATCAATGCGTTTTATATTCTTTTATTCGTGTGATGTCATTGACATTTGGCGTCTGTTTTATGCCTACAGCACATCTGAATTTAGAGTCACATTTTAAGTGCTCAGTAGTCACCTGTGGCTGGTAGCTACCACACTGATCAGTGCAGGTTTATACTTACACCTTCTTTAGCTTAAAAGTCTCAAACTAAAAAGCTGTCATTTTAGGGGGTGAGTCACTGGATGAGGAAAAATATTTGTCTTTTTTTTTTTTTCTGTAGGAAAAATGCATAATTTAAATGTGTGAGTTTTCCTTGCAAAAGTCATGGCTTGAAATATTTGATGATAATATAAATTACTTACTTAATGTCATTAATATGTGTCAAGGCATTTAAACCTGGTTCTTTGGAAATATTTAATATTTTGGAGTATGATCTTTAATATTTTTGAGGTGGAAAATGATTATTGTCCTGGAAAGGACTCTGCCTTAGTGAGATTGTAAAGCCTGGGCAGTTCAGTGCCTGGCAGATCTCAGAGCTGGGAGAACTTCTGTCTTCCCTGGTGACGTGGCGCCTGTAGCATCCCTGCGTGGATCAGAGTTCAGCATTTCTCATATGAAGAAGAACAGGGGCATTAGAGAGGCACTTCTGGTTCTAGAATCTGAAATCCCATCATGCGTACTGTCCACGTATGATGGGAAGGTCCTGGTCTTGGGGCCAAGAGACCCAAGGATCACCATCTGTGGGACCTTCAGTAGGCCATCTAATTCCTCTGAGCTTCAGTTTCCTTATTGGTGAAATGGTGATGATGCAACCATAGCGTTGTGGGGAGGCTTAATGAGACAATGTGCGTGTAATCCAGCAAAGGTATGTATGTTGTCGGGGCTAAAATTCTACCGAATGAGAACTACACATAGCCATTAAGGTCCCCACCTCCACCATTTGGTGAGTTTGTACTCTTTCCAGGCACTACGTATTGAACCCTGTCAATAACCTGGTAATAGTGACAATAGAAATTGTTACTTTTCCCATCTTTAGATGCCAATATGGAGATTTAAAGGTTAAATAAGCAACTTGCCCAAAGGCCACATAGCCGATAGGCAGTGAAGCCAGGATTTGTTTAAGAATAGTTTTTAATATGAAATTCTCAAACATACACAAAAGTAGATGGACTAGTAGAGTGGTTCTCAAACATGAATGGGCACCAGAATCATCTGAAGGGCTTGTTAGCACACAGACAGTGGGGCCCCACCCCCAGAGCTTCTGATTCAGTGGGTCCAGGTGAATGTGTATTTCTAACATGTTCCAGGTGATGCTGATGCTGGCCCAGGAGAGAACTGATATAACCATTGGACTGATGTAATGAACCCCTGTGTGCCTGTCACCACCTCTGGCAGTGGTTAACATTTTTGGGACTAGGATTTAAACTCTTAACTCTCAACACCTGCCCTTTATGGTCTCTGTACTGCCTGCCTGGCAATGGAATCTGCAGAAACCGTTTTGTGTGCTATGTGTTATGAATATTCCATTCCCTATCCCCAATATCTTAAAATAAGTAGCTTAAAGTAAGTTGTTTTGAAACCTGCCTAATCTGGCTTTTAGAGCTTTTTGTCTTAATTACTCACACTCTTCATTTCAGAGTTCCAAAAACAGCTTTTATTGACCTAGGAAGAATTAGCAATTTTAGGTCATAATGCTAAAAAAAAGAAAAGAAAATTGCCTGGAAGAGTCTACAGTCTAGATTTGAGATAGAATTATTTATACATTGCTTATACCCATTACTGGAGATGGGAAAAAAAAAGAAGAAGAAAAAAATAAAAGAAAAAAGAAAAAAAAGAATTATTTATACAGCTATGATAGAACATCCTTCTCTTTTTTGATTTTATTATTTCTTTTCACATGTGAAAAAAATAGCAGGCAGAATTAGAAGCCGAGACTACTGTATGTGTGTGAGAGACACATGCTGGGCCCACCCCAGGCACCCTACCTGGTTCTTGCTCGTTCCCCTTTCACCCTTCCTGCCTGGCTTTGGCCCATGGCCTGCATCAGGGTGGGGAGAAGACACATGAAGCGCTGCACTTGCAAGGGAGCTGCTCCTGTTCCACCTCATTCCCTCCTCGTGTGACTCCCCCCAGGCAGTGGAAGTCTCCTAAATTCCTGTCTTGTCTTCCTCTCCTCATTAACATTCTCAGCAGCATCCCCAGCAAGCACAGATGACGGCTGGCGAGGAGTTGTGTAGGTTTTCTTTAGTTGGTATTATTATTCCTGTCTTTATTATTTTTTCCAGTGTCATTATCATGTTCGTCTTATACATTTCCAGGTGCTATTGATTTGACAGTTGTCAAATCTGTATAACTGCTGTATAAAAAGGGGATTCAATGTCGTATTAGTGTTTTTTAACAAAAAACTGAATTCACAAATGTCTCATTGTTGGTGTTAGTCTGTTCTTAGGATAACACACTTTGGAGCATGAAAAATATATTTAGATGTCTGGGAGTTTGGTGTTTGCTATGTATTCTTACAAATATTCTCCAAAGCATTAACTGCTGTGGTTTAACACTCAGGTTTGAGCTTATTTCTAAATCTAAGTTTAGATAAAGTTTCCTTTTTCCTCCAGTATTTAGATTACATGTGTGTGCACATTGTCAATGAAAGTGCAAAATAAAAATGTAGGCATCGTTTTAGTAGGGGCTGAGTCAAGATCCTGGGCCAGGGCTCACGAGGTTCCTCCTGGGGCCCCAGGGCAGTCCCTAAACTCCCAGGCTCCTGGATTTCCCAGTGTGTCAAATGAGAAGACTAGACTGGATCATCACAGCTTCTGATGTTTACACAAGCTTGTAGTGTTAAATAAAAGCTTTTAAGCTGTATTACTGAATCTGTAGTACCTTTTAAAAAGCATGCTTCCAAACAGCTTCCAGATCATTGTCCCTACAGACACTCATGAGCAGTCTGGAGAAGAACATATACTAGTGAATGAGAGTGGGATTCTATCTTATCATCATTTCCTAGTTGTAATGTCCTGAGTTAGGGACAGAAGAGCATGTCTGTGACAAGGTGATGGAGGACATCTTCCTTCCACTGGAGGATGGTGTGGGGCCTACCTGTGGGTCTCTCAGCTCCTCCTTCTGTTTGCTGGCTTCCGGAGGCCCCTTCTTTCTGTGGCCCTACCTGCCACTCTGGCCTCATCTCTCCCTACAGGCTTTGGCACATGTGGGCAACCCAGGTGAGCTGATCTGATCATTGGTACTCCCTCAAATGAACACTTTTCCAATATTTGCTTACTTTAGAGGAGAGACTGAGGTCTGTGTGGGCGAAGGTGGAGCAGGGGGCCCTCGTGAGATGTGTTGCTCTCTGACTCCAGTGTTCTCCACCCTGCAGAGGAAGCAGGGCCCTTTGGTTGACCATCCAGTGCTCTTCAAGCACGTCTATCTGGGAGACCCACTTCTCACCTCAGGCAGCAGCTGCATAGCATCTCTTTTGAGAAGGGCTTTCTGCTAAGTATAATTTTCCCATCACCTTGGATTTCCAGTGGTGCTAGAGCACCTGTGGGCTGAGACCCCAGGCCCCCTTTATGCAGCCTTATCCAGCTATTCCGAACTCCTGACTGCTTCCAGAACTCACCATGCTCAGGGAGACTTTAGCATGAAGCTCATGAAGCTTAAGTTTCAGGATCCCTTTCAAGGCACACTGGAAGGGATTCCAGCAATTTTATATCTATTAGTTTGTACTTTTTGACCTCACTGTAACTGTACACATTTCAGGCCCTACAAAATCTACTTCCATCCATGCACGTGCTCCCTCGTGTCTACATTTTCTCTGCAGGGAATCCTCAATCCACCCTGAATAGTGGCTGGCTTGTTTATCTATTGATCAGCTCCAGGAACCTCCTATAAGAAGCACCCCACATCATTGGGGTCCCTCACTCATCCAACACAAAGTTATTGAGTGCTTCTGCTATGCTGGGTGCTGTTCTAGGTGCTGGAGAAAGCAGTGAATACAATGGACTGTCTTCCTCTTCCCCTCATGGAGCTTATAATCTAGCTGGGCAGAGGTTGAGTTCCTTCTAGTGGGCCAGATGCCAGTCCTGGGTCCCTGCTGCTGTCATTGATTGTGCCGATTATTCACACATGTACCTTCCCTCTGACTGCCAGCTCTCTGTGGCAGGGATGTGTTCTTTTTATCTTGATGTCTTTGGCACAGTGCATGTGAACCAGCTCAGTGAATACCTGCGGAGAGAGGGAACACGTACTGCTAATCACATGTGTACACAATGAAGGGAGGCGACTGTTACTTTCCTGTGCCCACTCTACTTTTAGGAAAATGAGGATCCTTCCTGCAAATTTGACAACTTCAAGAAGTTCCTGGTGGGGCTACATAGTGAGAGTCGTGTGCACAGTGGGAGTGCAGGAAGGCTCGTGTGGCCAACATTTGCGAGCATGTGGCTTCCGAAGGCCCTTTTTGTCGTAAGCTGCCATATCCCCATTCCCATCCCCAGCAACAGTGCTGGTGTTCTGTTGGCAACATTGAGAAGCACTCTGAAAATGGACCAGCTTTATCTCAATCTATCAAGTAGCTTTTACAGCCATGCAGATAAATCAAGGAAGCCCTAAATTCTTTATAAGCAGAAAGGACAAATTTCTCATTTCTTAAAATAGCTGCAAGAGTTGCCATTTAGTTTGCTATTTCAAGAAGTAGCATTCAGGATTTCAGCTCTTGTTAACATTTAATCACCAGAGACACAAGGGCAAGAAATGACTGGAAAGTTCATGTGAAGCTATCATGTCTGAGGGAAGAGCAGTGAAATTACTTTGCTCTTTGGAGCTTAGCTCTTCCCATGGTTTTCGAGGTTTTGTACATGTTTGGCCAGAGCTGAACTCAGTTTGTGGGCGAATGTTGTGCAGGTCTGCTGGATCCAGAGGAATCTCATTTTCCTGGCGCTGAGAATATTTCCTGCTTCTGATTTCTTTTTGATCTGGAATTTCAATTTGCATGATGTTGGGCCACCAGACCCTAAGCAGCAAATTCTGTGGGAGGGAGGGAGGTCCGAGAGCTTGAAGGAGGGGTTCACAGTGGGGCATTGTGGGTTCCTGCTCACTGTCCCCCATGAGAGCCATAGGGAAGTGTGATTGCTGGAGGCACACCATGCTGCCTGCTGCCATGCTCAGTAGATGGGGACTGGGGGAGCCTTGGTATCAGTGGCTCACCTGTGCCCATGTTGTCACTTGAGATGAGGAACTCTTTTTCCCCCAACCATTCTGATCTTGCCACAAACCCTGTGTGAGCAGTGTCCTAAGGGGTGTACTGCCTGCCTTCTCTCTTCTTCACAATCTAAGATCCTGCTGCTGTCATAGAGTGCCCTGATGGGAGGGGTCAGGAGTGCTTTTCTCTGCCGCCCACCCCAGCTGTGGTTCTTCTCCACACTCCCTGGCACACACTGCGGTAATACTCAGTCCCGTCTACAGTATAAGCAGCTGTCTGTTTCCTTTGGGCTCAGCGCCGAACTTCAATGTCATCTCTATGATGCAGTTTTCTCTATGTTGGGTCATCATTTGTCTTTCTTTGTGCATGTCCCTGCCGTTGTTGTCTGTTTTATTTTGTATGTTTCTTTTTCTGGAGATCGAGGAAAGTTTTTTTTTCTCTCTAAAACACCTGTCATGCAAGCAACATATTTAATATGAATAGCTCCATTTATTATAATATGTGTTTACAGTTTGCCAGGCTCTGCCTTTTCCATGCATTGACTCAGTTGCGTCCAGCAACAGCCCCACGTGACTGCACAGCTCAGCTTTCCTAACCCCTCCACCATCCTCGTCAGCATTCATGTGGACACATGACCCTGTCAGGGCAGATTCAGGTTTTGTGAGGGACAAACCTTACAGAATTTTAGGGGCCTTCTTTAAGAAAAATTATTCAACATTCAAAAAACAAAATAAGGTATGGAAGTGAACATTTATTTAGAATTTGAAAAGAAATAAATTTTAAAAAGCTAACCCAAGCCGTAAACACCAGAAATCCAGGGAAACAACACATTTTTGTCAATGAACCTCGTGATGCACCTCTATACCACTTCCCTACAGTTTTGGGCCTTCATATTCTTTTATCGCCTCTCCCTATGATCATGATTTTGTATCATTCTTTATTTCAAGAACAGAGCAGTCTTTCCCTTGGCATGATTAGTTCAGATTTGTATTTTATTACTGAGAGTTCAGAAAAGTTTCTTCTAGTTCCACAACCAGAAGACAATGTCACAGGAATTTTAGGATTGGGAAAGCTTCTGTTCGGTTTCTTTTGTATGTGAGCAATGCGGTTTGGGGGCGTTCTCAGTTTGTGCAGTGACAAATCTTACATACCACCAAGTAGTTCTGGGGCCACACACCTTAGAACATGTCTGAATGGCCTCCCATCCTCTGTGTCATGACATTGGGTTGACACAGTGGGCATGTTCCTGGAAATCTTCCTAAGCCAAGGTGCCCAGCAACAATGGAGCTATACAGGAACCACTGGCCAGCTCTATTAGCCCCACAGGATGTGTTCCTGGGGCCTGAGTGGGATGCTGAGGGTGGCAAAGGTAACAAGACTCAGCCCTGCCCCGAGGCGCTGATAGTGGAGCTGAGTGTTCACAGGTCCCGGCAAGCCAAGGATTGCCATGAGAGGCATCGCAGGACTGCTGCTAAGTAAGGATATGGCAGCAAGTCGCCAAAGGCCACCTTTGTGGGGAGGAGGGAGGTGACACCCCAGTTATGTGGGAAGTGCTGTATGTCTGCCTGGGGCTAGAGCAGCTCTGCTTTCACTTTTTTGCCACATTGCCACATTTGCTTTGTTTGTGACCGTGGCCCAGGGGGCTGTAGGACTGTGACAGGTGTAGAGGAGGGAAGGGCACATTATCCCTGGAGAGGGAGTAACTGAAGCCAGCTCATGTCCAAAGCAGTGGACGCAGCATCACCTCTTTGCTGAGTCCCCAGGCTTAACCTGCAACTGGAAACCTTGCATCTACCCAGCTAACGGGGGCTCTGTTGTCAGGGTAGTTCAAACCTTTGCCCACCTGAAGAATTCTCATTCTTCTTCGCACTCTCCAAGCATCCCTTCCTTAGTAAAGTGAGGAAACTTTACAGCCTACGGAGGGCAATGAGCTTGACCTTAGCTCTGCATTTAACTTCCGCCGGTACCTCTCACTACATTGAGCTAAATGTTTACAGGCCTGGCTCTTCCACTAGTGCAAAGCTTCTTCAACTCGGTTCCACATGACCATGCTAGGGAATTATAGCCTTCCCCTCAAAGCTGTGTATACAATCATAGAAAGCAAACAGTGTAAACAGTTTTCGGCGGGAGAAGATCCAGGCTTTCAAAGGGGCCTGTAACCTTGAGGAGGCTCAGTACCAGCCTTGTTTCTTCTTCCTCCCTGAAATTGAAAATTCTAATGTAGTTCCTGGGGCATCATGACTGATCAGGGTTTTTTCCAGAATCCCCTGGAGAGCTTGTTCAAGCAGAGGTAGTTGGTCCCTGCTCTTGGAGCTCCTGACTCGGCTCTGGACTGGGGCCTCAGAAATTACATTTGTAACAAGTTCCCAGGTGATGCTGAGTCACCAGTTCCTGGGAGCCCACTTTCAGAACCACTGTTGTGGGCTATTTGTGAACGGAAGGTACTACTGCCTTCTCCCTTTCTGATTTCACAGGAAGCCTGAGGAATGAATGTTTATAGATAAGGACTTTAGCCTCCCCATGACGGGAAGAGCTGAAGGACTTGCATATAGGCCAAGTTAGATTTTTATAGACTATAAAAGCAGCAGTCACCCAGTGTGTATGTTCTGAATGTCATAGGCTTGGGAGTCAGCCAAGCCCCTCCATGCTTAGGGAGACATAGCATCCTGAAATATTCACAATTGAAACTGATGAATTCTCAGGGGTTCAAAACCTGGTGGTGCTGATGGCCCCAGAGCAGCTCCATGGACAGCCGCAGTCGGTTTGGTTAATTCTGGTTTTTTTTTTTTTGAAGATAAAAATGTAGAACTTTTCTCTCGGAAGTCTGTCAACAGGGGAAGAACTTTTGAACTTGAGCATATTGCCACAGCTTTAAAACAGAGGCTGTGTGCCAAATCTGTGCCAAGCCTCATTCTTACAAACAATAGCGGGGACTGGCAGTCTGCTAATCAGCCTACATCATTTTGCTGTTCGTGTGACGTTCTTGCCACCAGTCATGTTGCAGGCCAATCAGTTCCCTACCCTAGTGGGCTGTCCCCGCCTCCATGCCCCACTAGCACCTGGAAAAGCTTAGCAGAGCTGAAGAACAGTGAACAGCTGTCACCAGTGAATCATAGTTTAAAGAGTTGAAAATAGACAGTTATCCTCTTAACCCACAATTTGGTAGATACAGTGGTGTGACTTCCCACACACCTACCTCCAAGTCTCCCAAGCCCCTCTTCTCTGCCATTTCCTTTTCTGTCTTCAGTTTCCTCCCCAGAGTGCCTCCATCTCTGCCTTTCTTTTCCCTTTTCCTCCCCTGCATCTCCTTCTGCTCCCTTTTCCCTCTCTGCCTCACCAGTCTCCTCCATTCTCCAGCCTTCTCCTCTGATTGTTTCTTTCTT
Source organism: Sapajus apella (assembly GCF_009761245.1). Lineage (NCBI taxonomy): Eukaryota > Metazoa > Chordata > Mammalia > Primates > Cebidae > Sapajus > Sapajus apella. Next base: position 44,630,032 of record NW_022436949.1, on the reverse strand, counting down.
TGCCCCATCAAAGGACACCTGCAGAAGGGAGGCATTGTGCTCCGTATTTGTATTTGAAGCAAGAACTTTTTGCCTTGTTCTTCACTTAGGCAGCCCGTGGACCACTCCCAGTTGACTCCTTTTCCCTGGAGTCAGTTATGTGCCTCGGAAGTGCTTCCAGCAGCCGCTCTGTGACCTCTGCCCTATGAGGCCACTAGGAGTTCTTTCATTAAGTGACCTGAGTTAGGGTTTATACAAGTTGAAAATGTTCACAGTTCTTGATACATATTAATCCTCCATCAGATTTATCGTATTGTTCAGTCAGTCCCATGGGCTTTCCTGGTTACTATGCATGACCAGTCTTTAACAGAAATGTTGGCTTATAAACTCTCCTTCACACATTTGCTATGGTTGAGTATTGCTGAGCACACGTTGTTCAAAGAGCAGCCCAGTATGGGAGAAGAAAGAGTTCTGTTTGACAGAAGACTGCGTCCTGTCCCAATCCAGCCCTGCTGGGTACATGGTGGGACACTTGTAGCAATTAGCTCAGTTTCCAGCCTCAGTTGTTGAGTGGTAATTGTGATCAGTGAAAACACCTTGAAAGTTATACTTTGTCACACAAAAACAAGATGGTAGCCATAACATTGCATCTTTTCATTAGATACCTCTGAGATACACCTTTGGGAGAAAACAAAAATTCATCTAATTAACTAAAGTATTATTTGGTGCCCTAAATACATGCACTGACCCATGAATATTTTTATTACCCAATCTTTTAAGTAACCCAAGTTTAGTCAAATAGGTGTGAAAAAAATTGTTAAATACGTTGAGTGGTAAACATGTTGTCTGTATCATATATGTCCAGAGACAGGAAACACATCAGTAATTGAACATGGAAAATTAATATAAAGAATTGCTAAATTGGTGGCCAGGTGTGGTGGCTCATGCCTGTAATCCCAGCACTTTGGGAGGCCAAGTCGGGTGGATCGTGAGGTCAGGAGATCGAGACCATCCTGGCCAACATGGTGAAACCCTGTCTCTACTAAAAATACAAAAATTATCCAGGTGTGGTGGCACGTGCCTGTAATCCCAGCTACTCAGGAGGCTGAGGCAGGAGAATTGCTTGAACCAGGGAGTCGGAGGTTGCAGTGAGCCGAGATCACACCACTGCACTTCAGGGGTGGCAGAGTGAGATTCTGTCTCAAAAAAAAAAAAAAAAAATTACTAAATTGGTAAATTGGCAAAAGGGGATTAACTCTACTAGGGGATAAAGATAACTTTAAAGCAGGCTGTGCCCTTGGGCCAAATCTGGCTGCTGTTTTTACAAACAAAAGTTTTATTGTAACACTGCCATGCCCCTGTGTTTACTTATTGCCTGTGGCTGCTTTTGTGCCGAAGTGGCAGAGTTTACCAGTTGTGACAGAAACTGTAAGACTGGCAAAGTCCTTTACAGGAAGAGTTGCCGACTCCTGCTTTAAGAATACAAGAATAGTAAATGCGGGAACAGAGACAGATCCCCAACGAAGGAACAAGCTAGGAAGAGCCTCTTACCCCAACCCAAGGCAGAGATTCCAGCCTAGCTGGAGAGTGTGATTGTGGCCCAGGGATGGTGGCTCGTGGCCAAGGTTGCTGAGGTGCTGTGGGCTGGAGCTGGTGGGCAGGTAGCCACCCACTGGGGGAAGCTGCTGAAGGGGTGGCAGCAGGGCTCCCTAGACAGCTGCCCGCAGGGGTACCAGTGCAGCTTCCTGGAGGGCGTGCCCTTGGGTCTCTCCCAGAAAACCTTCTGGCTGCCCTCTTGTAGGAACAAAGCAAAAAAAAAAAACAAAACAACAACAAAAAAAAACCCCAAACCCAAGAGCATTGGCACCTGGGAACAGCCCATTCTCAGCAGTGTCCCTCCACGCCCCTCCCTGTCCAGGGCTCATAATGTACCTCTGCCTTCTGACAGTCTGAAGAATCCTGGGCCTTACATGGAGGGAGTGGGGCCGAGGGCCCTGTGTGAAGGGGGCTGCACCCGGCTGAGGATTCAGCTCTGCCCAGCCTTGGGCTGTCGTGAAAGAGTCCCCTGGCCTGTGGTTATGGGGCAGCCACCAAATAAGCCAGGGATAATGTGGTGTGTACCCCAGTCTGCAATGTTGGTCCATCTGACCTCTTTGTAATGGAATTTTAGAAAGCTAAGTGCATATTTGTGTTTTATTGGGAACATGGTTATGGTTCCTAAGGAAAATGTTATTAATCACGACATCCATTCATTTAGCCAACAAGCGTTTATTGACTGCTTACTCTATGCAGTGTGACAAACAAAAGAGTGAATCATTTTTTTAATTAAAATATTTTGAAAAATATTTTCTGTGGAAATTCTTATTTAGAAAATAATTTGTATAAAGTTTTTTTGCCTTTTTTGAATGTAAAAACAGTTTACTGTTACCAACATTTCACAATATAGCTTTAATCTTTTGATTTTGCATGTTTTTAGTCTGTCTACATAGCACATATTTTGCTTAATTATAATAATTGCATACTTGTTTGGCCATTGCTTTTTTCCTTAGCATGTCAAAACATCTTTGTAGAGTCTCTTTTAATCAAGTAATTGAGTTAAATATGAGCATGTGTATGTCAAATAGGTAAAGCAAGTTGACTGCTACTTCAGACAACTTCAAATCTCAGTAGTAGGTGTTTGAGTTCTTGCTCCTGGGCATTTCAGTGCCTGTTTTAAGCAGACGGTCTTCTGCAAGGGGGTTCAGGACCCAGGCTCTTTACATCTTAGGCTCCATCCTTTCCTCGGGCCACCCAGTCCAGTGTTGGATCCTGTGTGCGTGGCTGCAGAGGGAAGGGGGCGGGCACGTGGAAGGCTTTTGTGGCCAGATGAGGCAGTGGCCACATCTTTTCCACTTGAATGCAGTTGGTTAGAAGACAGTCACAAGTCCGCACCAAGCCACGAGGAGGCTGGGAAATGTGGTCCACCTGTATTGGGAAGCAGACAGGTTTTAGAAACAAATAACAAGCCTCAGTCACAATTGCCAATTTAGATGCCACGTACAAGATAGCTTTAATATACTTCTTATATATAAATTGTCATTTTAATATAGAAAACATTTATTGAGATTATATATATCAGATGATTATTAATAGTTTCAAAAATAATCTTATAGTAACTATTGATATAATGGATTTAATTTCTTCCTTTTTTTTTTTTTTTTTTTTTTTGAGACAAAGTCTCGCTCTGTCAACCAGGCTGGAGTACAGTGGCGTGACCCTGGCTCACTGCAACCTCCGCCTCCCAGGTTCAAGCAATTCTCGTGCCTCCATCTCCGTAGTGGTGGGGATTACAAGCGTGCACTACCATGCCTGGCTAATTTTTGTACTTTTTGTAGTGACAGGGTTTCACCATGTTGGCCAGGCTGGTCTCTTAACTCCTAACCTCAGGTGATCTGCCCACCTTGGCATCCCAAAGTGCTGGGATTATGGGCGTGAGCCACCGTGCCTGGCCTGGACTTACTTACTTCTGATAACATCTACTATATGCCTACGCTGGCATTTGGCATACTGTAGTATAGTTAGTTGAATATGTATCTTTATCCCTAACCTAGCCCAGTCAATGCCTTGCATGTGGAAAATGAGCCATGAACAAGGTGACGGTGACTGACGCTAGATAAAGAGATTTTAACCGAGAGGTCTAACTTTGGAAATAGCTAGAAAGGGCATATTCTCTTTTTCCCTGCTTGCTCATTATCTCTTTCTCCTGCTCAGTGCATGCTACGGATGGACATCCCCATCCCCTAGGATTCACCCATGAGCCCTGGTAGTACCTGCCCCCACCCTCACCCCCACTCCAACCCCTCTGCTTGCCTCTGCTCATTATCTTTCTACCTTTAGGTATTATATATTAAGTATAGATATCTGGAGATAGGCAAGGAGATTTTGAGACTGAGAGAAGGGTTTCTTGGAGCTTTATCTGAAATAATGAGTCCTGTGGATACATTTAGACCCTGAGCCAAGAAGGGGTAGTATCATGGCTGGAGCCATTCTGGGCATCTGGCCTTGACTGCCATGCCATGGCTGGACCCCTAATCGGGGCAGCTGTGGCAGACCTTAAGGCTTGGAAGGGGACATATTTAGTCAGGGATGACCCAAGAAATAACTGGAAGCTCCACTAGAATGCAGAGCTTCCCTTTGTGCTTAAGTAAGTGAACAAGCTTCACTCTATGTAGCAGGACGCCATCCAGCATTTTTAGTCCCTTTGAAACAACTCTTATTTCTATTTCTTTCTGATAGCAAAGCTAGCATACTCTAATTGTAGAAAATACAAAACAAAGAGTAGAATTTATTAAGCTCTTTATCTTAAGATATGGCATTTGTTTATGAGAATGTCTTATCTTTTCCCCTTCCAGGCAAAGCCAAAGCTAATTGAGCCACTCGACTATGAAAATGTCATCGTCCAGAAGAAGACCCAGATCCTGAACGACTGTTTACGGGAGATGCTGCTCTTCCCTTACGATGACTTTCAGGTAGGTAACGTTGCTTCTGCCCTTAGAACCATGTGTTTGATCTTGACAAATAGCATTTTTCTATGTATTGATTAATTGTTTGGTTAGTTAATTATTACTATTTTTTGAGACACAGTCTCTCTCTGTCACCCAGGCTTGAGTGTAGTGGAGCCGTCTCAGCTTACTGCAACCTCCGCCTCCTGGGTTGAAGCGATTCTCCTGCTTCAGCCTTCCAAGTAGCTGGAATGACAGGCGTGCGCCACCACGCCCAGCTAATTTTTGTATTTTTGGTAGAGACAGGGTTTTGCCATGGTGGCCAGGCTTGTCCTGAACTCCTGGCCTTAACTGATTGATCTGCTTCAGCCTTCCAAAGTGCTGGGATTACAGGCGTGAGCCACTGTGCCTGGCCTAATTATGATTTTAAAAGATGAAAATAAGATGTTGTTTAAGAGAGAAAAGTTATTTTGTATTCTTCCAATGAATTGATAATTTTTAATGGTATTATTTTTGCATATTAATTATATGTATACAAAAATGTACGTGTGTGTGTGTGTGTGTGTGTGTGTGTGTGTGTGTGTGTGTCTTGAATAAAAGTGCTATACTCTGTCCGGGCTGATTTAGTGAGCTTCTGTGTCTTATTAGACTTGCTTTGATTTAGATTTTTTGGCCAAGTACCTCAGAATCTTAACAATGGGCTTTGCTGGGGAGCAGTGGAAGATTTTGTCCTGCAGTTTTTAGGATGGCACTTTGGGAGCCTGCCTTCAGAGGCCCTGCACTGTGTGTGAGCTCCCAGCAAAGGGTCCAAGGTTAGCCAGGAATGTCCTGAAGTTTACCTCTGTAGTGTAATGTGGGTGCTATTCCTTGGAAGAAATGTGGAGGACTCAGCACAGCTCCTGCTGTGAGCTGCTCTTTCAGGCTGTGGCCTGTGGTTAAGAGACTAACAAGAAGCTGTGAGGCTGTTGAGAAGTGAGAATGACATTCTTCCTTCAGGAAGCCCAGTGGAGTTAAATGCTTTGCAGCGAGTCACCTTGGTCTATTTGGAGGTCCTGGTTACTTTCCTTGCTCTCCTGAGACCTCATCCTGGTATTTCTTTCTTCTCTCCTTCAATGCTCTTAGGCTCATAATTGGACGATTCTCTACTTGATGCTGTTAACATTTAAGCCTGTCTTTTGTGAATTGAGCTGCCTTATCTTTTTTTAAGCTTCACTGATTCTTGTTTGATTCAAAAAGTGTTATATCCATGTACAAAAAGATAAAGGAAAGGGAAATATTGAAATAATTGACATGAAAAGCCTCCCACACCATCTTTCTAATCCCACCCGTAGAAGATAACTTATTCTATACAGCTCTATGCATACTTCATTGTCTTTAGAAACTTACATGTTAACAGCAATTGTTAAATTATGATCCTTGAAGTTTTTTCCCACCAGATTTAAGCAACTCCTGCCTACAATAGAGGTGAGAATTTTCACAAATGTTCACTCTAACTTGTTAGAGATACATGGGCCCCCAAATGATGATTTTTAAGCTCTTTCCTGCAGAAAAGAATGCCCATGGGAATGAAATCACCATTTGTGTGGTGTTGCTGCCAAACTAAAACTGGTAAATGAGTTCAGGTCATAACAAAAAATACCATGCTTTGCATACTTCATTACATGACTAAACTGCACAGGAAAGGACAAATAAGTGGGAACCTCTGAATGATGCCTTTTGCCTGTGATTTGGCAACAATTGAAAAGCAAAATCAAATGATTATAAATTATACTCCATGTTGACAAGATTTTCCTGTAGTGTTGTCTGAGGAAGCTAAAGGTTATCTCAAGTTTCTCTGAATAGGAAGTATATATTCTTCTTGGTATTCATTAGAGTAACAACTTTTTTGAACTTGCAGCCTGGAATGCAAACTTTTATTTGTATGACTGAGATAAAATTGCTTAAGGAACAAACCAAAGCCTGGGTGCTGCCTGTAATCCCAGCACTTTGGGAGGCTGAGGCGAGTGGATCACCTCAGGTCAGCAGTTCAAGGCCAGCCTGACCAACATGGAGAAACCCCGTCTCTACTAAAAATACAAAATTAGCTGGGTGTGGTGGCACATGCCTGTAATCCCAGCTACTCAGAAGGCTGAGGTAGGAGAATCGCTTGAACCGGGAAGTGGAGGTTGCGGTGAGTCGAGATCGTGCCGTTGCACTCCAGCCTGGGGAACAAGAGTGAAACTCCATCTCAAAAAAAAAAAAAAAAAAAAAAGAAAGAAACAAACCAAAGAAACAAGATACAGGTAGCTGAGTATCATCTTTATCCCAGGGAAACAGGATACCTGGATGTTTAAGCAGCTGCAGAATCAGACAGTTTAAACTTTGAAAAAACTTCTGTGTCCCCTTTGCCTTTGACTACTCTGGTGATACCAGGCACAAATATTCTAGGAAAGGCAAAGAACTCACTAGCATTTTGTTGGCTAAGTTGATTAGCAAATATTAGTTTCTGTTTGGGGGAAAGTTTTCCTAGAGATTTAGGAGCTTGAATTTGGGCTTTGATCTTCATCACAGGAATTGTGATGGGCCCCAGTGAAGTTTGAGTGCAATTATTTGTTTTCTTACAGACTCCCACTTTCTCATCAGGTAAGGCCGTGTACTCTGTGCTTTCTTGCTAAATTGTCTTGGTGGTATTATTAACCGTCTAATTAGCTGGATGAGTGAAAGGTCTTAGTGCCACATATTCCTTCTCTCTATCTCTGTTTTCTTAGGCAGAATTAGAGCAGAATTATTGTATTAGTAGCGGCAGAGGGAACAAATTACATCAGGGAAAGTGTTTTATTTCATATGGAAAAGTAATACCAAGTTGGTTAGGAAACGGCAGCAGCAAAATACATGCTGAGGGGTGATTTTCTGCCTTAAATAATTAAGCAATATAAGTTAACTGTTAAAATAATAGAACTTGGTGTAAATTTCTGCCAAATATGTTTGACGTGATAATTTACTGAAATATAAGCATGGATAGTGGTGATGCTTGTGTACATTTTTTAGGTAGGGCACATGTTGATTTTGAGCCTTTACTGGTCAGATCCTGAAGGCATCTTCATGGTCTCTAAAAATGAGTTGTGTGAAGAAAAGATTTGTGGGTTGCGTGTAGTTGCCCAAAGATGAGAGAAGAGTGTTTACTACAACAACAGAGTAGGCTTTACTCTGAAGTAAATGTGGATTTTTAAAAATCAAAAGAATAGTTCTCAGCCATCAGAATATTGATGAAGTAGGCTGGGCGTGGTGGCTCACGCCTGTAATCCCTGCACTTTGGGAGGCCGAGGCGGGTGGATCACCTGAGGTCAGGAGTTCGAGACCAGCCTGGCCAACATGGCAAAACCCCATCTCTACTAAAAATACAAAAATTAGCCAGGTATGATAGTGGGTGCCTGTAATCCCAGCTACTGTGGAGGCTGAGGCAAGAGAATCACTTGAATTTGGGAGGTGGAGGTTGCAGTGAGCCAAGATTGCACCATTGTACTCCACCCTGGGCGACAAGAACAAAACTCCATTAAGAAAAATATTGATGAAGTAAAGTACACGTGATCTACCATGGCCAGGGACACAAATGGCACAGGACCTGCAGCCATTGCTAGCTGACGGCCCTTCTTTTTGCAGAGTCAGACCCTGTTGCTTGGGGATCTCTGCCATCTCTGCCTCAGTTTCACGGTTTTTCTTGCCACCAGCATCTTCTCTTCTAGGTATTTCCTACCCTTTTGAGACCCAAATCCCATATCGTCTGAAGCTATTTAAGTCCACAGAGACTTTTTTCCCCACTCTCTCAGTTTCTTTCCTACTGCCTGTCTGCACTGTATACATGAACACTTGAGTGTGTGGTTTTGGCCCTTCAGGGCCTGCTCCTTAGGCTTCTTGAGTGCAGGCATCCTCCAGTGCTGTGGTCCTGAGGAGGGCTGGCTTTGAGCCTCTGTCCTCCCACCCACCTCCACATGCACAAAGTCCCTGCCTTGCTAGGTGCTGGGGTTGGAGACCCATTGCTTACCTTAATAATTAGTAAAGTTTTTACGAGCATTAGGTTGTTTTTCTTTAATTCATCAAGTAAATATTAATACTATTTGGAGCATGTGGCAGTCCCAGTGACTAAAAATGTGTGCAGGATCAATGATTTGGTTTGGCCATCGTAGGTAATTTCTAAAATTAAAAAGTGTGGGTGAAACAGGGACTGAAGAGGAGTATTTTTTTCTAGTGATAATAAACCTTTATTATTCTTATTGTTTTATGGTCTTACCCAGTTTATTTGGCATAAATCTGAGAACTTACTTGTTCCCTGAACAAAGTTAGAGGTAAACTTTAACAAGCAGTTAGACAGAGGTAATGACCTTTAGATTAAAGTTGCTTAAGACATGTGGAGCCTCTGTTTAACTGAAAGTCAAGCCCAGGACACCTGTCTTTTCCATCAGAGACATGGGATTTGGGTGGCAGCTGACTATTGATTTCCAATCACGATTCCTCTTCAAGGGGAAGTCTTTTTACCAGATGGTCCTGTTGGTGGTGACATTGTTGCCCTGTGATTAACCCACTGAATCTTCATCTGGCTTTTAAGCTCCTCGGATCCTGACCTGTTACACAGCTTCTTAATGCTTGTGCAATTATGTAAAGTGATAGAATATGAGAAAGGTAGTGAGTACTAAGAAAAAATGTAGGGAGACAATTTATGCTACCGTTCGTACTTCATAAAAATTAGACTTTGGTGCCTGGTGTAAACAAACAGGATAGAGCTTGTATGGAAGAATAGAAGGAGCATGTTGGGCCAGGTTCGTTGGCTCACATCTGTAACCCCAGCAGTTTGGGTGACCAATGCAGGGGGATCACTGGAGCCTAGGAGTTCGAGACCAGCCTAGACAACACAACACAAGACCTCGATTCTACAAAAAAAAAAAAAAAAAAAAAAAAAAAAAGATACTAGAAAGATGGCAGAGCGAGAGCAAAGAAAAATCCCTTGGTTCCAGAAAATCTGAAAAAGAGGAAGATTCCTCAAGCCCTCAAAGCCACTCAGGTGAATCAGGCCATTTTGGCAAAAAAGGAGCAGAAGAAAGGAAAAGGGCTCAGGTTTAAGCAACTAGAATCATTCCTGCATGATTGGTGGTGGCAGAAATGTGACCAGGTGTGTCTCAGACGACTAGAAGTGAAACCTGATGCCTGGAATTGCCAGATAAACATTCCCTGGCCTTTGTTATGTGCAGACAAGGACTTGATGGTGTGACTTTACTGGTGCAGAGTACCATTGCAAGCCTTCGCCTAAAGAAAATTTTCAGTGATATCTTTGTAAAAATCACCCCCTAGAGCCTAAAAATGCTGCGTATAGTAGAACCTTATGTGACCTGGGGATTTCCAAATCTGAAGTCTGTCGGGAACTCATTTTGAAATGTGGACAAGCCAAGGTCAAGAGTGAGACCATCCCTCTGACAGGCAACACAGCGATTGAGGAGTACCTTGGGGGAGTTTGGTGCCATTTGCCTGGAAGACCTCATTCATGAAATTGCCTTCCCAATGAAGCATTTCCTGGAGATCTCATGGTTCTTGCATCCTTTCCATCTCTCGGTGGCCGGTTGTGCTACCAAGAATAGAGTGGGCTTCCTCAAGGAGACGGGCTCACCTGGCTGTTGGGGTGAACCTATCCATCAGCTCATCCACCAACTGAACCAAACCCAAAATAGCTGAAAGCACAGTGTAGTAGAAGCATGTGTTTTGTGCTTCTTTGGAATTATTATCATGTACCTTCAGAGAAGATAATAGTCTGCTTTGTCTTCAAAAACCGGAAAGGAGGAGTCAAAGAAAAGACGGTAGGTGACGTTCATGGCAGGCACCTCTCATCACAGTTCAGTTCCAAGGAAAAATTCCAGTGTTTTCTACATTGGCTGCCACCTTGCCTGAAATCAGCATCTGCCATGGAGGAATGGTGGAGGGACTTGTGCTTAGTTGCATCTTCTGTCTTGGAGTTTAATATTGTGAGTGAGAAACTCAAGCTTGTGTACAAGCCTCCCTAAGACTCTTGTAGCAGTGGACCAAGCCCAGGGACATAATTGAATTTGGAGGTTCCTGGGGCCTTGTTTCGAAGACGTGAAATAGAAGAAAGACACAAAAATAAATATTCCATTGCCTCTGAAAAAAAATAATTAGCATGATGGTGCACACCTGTGGTCCCAGCTACTCAGGAGGCTGAGGTGGGAGGATCACTTGAGCCCAACAGGTTGAGGCTGCAGTGAGCCATGATTGTGCTGTTGCAGTCCGGCCTGGGTGACAGAGTGAGACCCTGTCTCAAAAGCATGTTGTATCCCACTTTTGGATATATGCCTCAAAGACTTGGAAGCAGGGACTCAAAGAGAGATTTGTTCACCCCTGTTGAGAGCAGCATTATTTACAATACTCGAAAGGTGAAAGCAACCTAAGTGTCCACCAAGGGATAAATGGAGAAACAAAATGTGGTATTTACATAAAATGGAATATTTCAGCCTGAAATGGGAAGAAACTCCTGTCTCATGTTACAATATGGATGGGCCCTGACGGAGTTATGCTCAGTGGATAAGCCAGTCACAGAAGGACAAATACTGTTTAGTTCCACATATATGAGGTCCCTAAAGTAATCAAATTCAGAGAGGCAGAAAGTTGAATGGTGGTTACTAGGGATGGAGGTGGGGAGCAATGGGGAGTTACTGTTCAGTGGGAACAGAGATGCAGTTGGAAAGATGAAGAGTTTTGGAGATGGATGGTGGTGGTGTCGAAAAATGAGAATGTACTTAATGCCACTGAACCTATGCACTTAAAAATGGTTCAGATGGAGTCTTTTATGTTGTCCGTATTTTCTGTATTTGAAAATAACAATTTTTAAAAAAACATAGGATTTCATTTTAGGATTTCTGTGCTATATTTATGGGTAGGAGACTGTTGTCATCCTTAGAACTGTTTGCAAAGTCAGATTGAGGAGTGAAGGTGCTTTTCCCACCGATATTCATGGTGTATTACCAGCCTAAATGTCTTAGCAAGAGAGCTGAAAAGGAAGGATAGGAGTGCAGGCCATAGATTACTCAGAACTGACAACCCTAGAAATTTTACTTTTTGGAAATGTTTGAATACAGGGGAATCGTAGAGTGTTCTCAGCATTGTATAGAAAAATGTGGTTACTCCATTTCCCTTTCAATAACATCCTGAGTTTTATTTTTCCTCTGGTTCTTTTCCTCTTCTACTTACATGAGACTGATAATGATCTACAAACCACTGACCTGGAGAGGAAGCCATGCCCGCTGTTTACAAAGGCCTGGAAGTCCCTGATCTCATTTCCCATCTGTCCTTTTAAAAAGAAAAAAGTTTATTTTCACAGTGTTTTGTCCTCACTTTTTTATATACAGCCCCCACCCCCCCCAAAAAAAACCCTCAATACTTTGATTTTGGCTTTTTAATGAAAAGTGAGTCAGAATTCAATGGCCAACAGTGTAAATTTCCATGAACATTGCGGTTTCTGGCATATTAGTTCATGTCTAGGCTTAGACCTAACTGAAAAACTGGATAAGTAATATTTCTGGGCTAGACACGGTGGCTCATGCCTGTAATCTCAGCACTTTGAGAGGCCGAGGTGGGCAGATCACCTGAGGTCAGGAGTTCAAGACCAGCCTGGCCAACATGGTGAAACCCTGAGTCTGCCAAAAATAGAAAAATAGCTGGACATGGTGGCAGGTGCCTGTAATCCCAGCTACTCGGGAGGGTGAGGCAGGAGGATGTCTTGAACCCAGGAGGCGGAGGTTGCAGCGCACCGTGCCACCGCACACCAGCCTGGGCAACAGGAGCAAAACTTCGTCTCAAAAAAAAAAAGGAGATTCTGAATAGACATTGCCAGACCTTCAAGATATAAGAATTTTAATTCTAGTTCAGATAATGCCTTTTTTTTTTGGTGAAACCCCGTCTCTACTAAAAATACAAAAAACATTAACTGGGCATGGTGGCTCGTGCCTGTAATCCCAGCTATTGAGGAGGTTGAGGCAGGAGAATTGCCTGAACCCAGGAAGCGGAGGTTGTGGTGAGCCGAGATCGCGCCATTGCACTCCAGCCTGGGTAACAAGAGCGAAACTCCGTCTCAAAAAAAAAAAAAAAGAAAAAGAAAATAGTGATCAATGGTTTTGTTTTTTTTGTTTTTTTTTAATTATCACGTAGTCCTTAAAAAGAAAAGCTTATTTTTCAGGTAGCACTGATCAGCTGAGCTGAAGGGTATTATATATTTATTTAACTTATGTTTATTCTTAAATGACTTGTGAAAGGACTCAGCTTTGTGAGGTACTGGGAACCATAAAGATAAGCTAGGATCCCTACTTTCAAAATGCTCAAAACTTAGAAGAGGAGATAAAGGTGTGTCTTAATATTAATAAGCAGGGGACTAGGACCATTGTCATGACATAAATCTAGTCTCATGGGAGTCTATTGTGGAAATACTGTTTAAGAGCTTAGTGGAACACCCAGCTGCTGGCAGCTCTTGAAGTGGCTGGAAATGAGAGAAGTTGTGGTTAAAAAGGAAGATCTGGAGACTCACCCACAGAAAAGTGAGACAGGCGTGAAAGGAGCTGAGAGCATGATGGACCGAAGTCTGGGCTAGAGCCTTCACTTAGGAAAAAGCAGGGGAAGCAGAGACAAAAGTTAGGATAAGAACCAGGAAATGGAGAAGAGTTCCATTCTCTGCAGGCAGAGAGGGCAGACACATTCTCCACCACTGGGGAGGTCCCTCGAAAGGGCAGTGGAGTTGGTGACTGCGCAGGGGTAAAGAAGTGAGTGGGGAGACACAGGTTAGAGTAAGCTGGAAACAGAAAGAAGGAATCAGAGTGGCTCAGAACAGTGACAAGGTCTGCAGGAGGTTTTACCAGGATTGGGAAAATGCAGGAATGAGCTGAGAAGGATGAAACCCAGGCATGGAGAAAATATTGAAGATAGAAGATAATATGGTCTGAGTTTTGAAGCAGGGCTCTTTATGTGGTCTCTGGGGAGGGAAGTAAGGGTCTTTGGGGGAGGAGTTAAGGAGGGAGAAATGCCACCAGCTCCAAAAGAAAGGAGAGGATTGTGTATTGAATAGCCATGGCAGATTGTGCTGAGGGAGCTAACGGCAGGCTGGTCCGGAGCAGGGGCAGCTTGGGTGAGTAAGGGTTTGGAAAGCAGGCCAAGGGGAGTGGCAGTGGGGGCAGCAAGTGTCATCAGCCTGTTCTCCCCCTGCTGGAACCATCGCCATAGCCATCTGTCTCTCTTGCCTAGATTAATGCCAGAGACTCCTCCCAAGTCTTCTGGGTTCTCTCCTTACCCTCTTTCAATCGGTCCTAACAGTGTAGCCAGATAAATTGTTTAAAAAGTGAGTCAGAGGATATCATTCCTGTGTTCAGAATCCCCCAGCAAAGGCCTTATGGTGACCCAAGGGTCTCTGTGATCTTGTTTCCCACTTACTCCCAGGCTTTCTCCTAGCACCCACTGTCTCCAGCCATACTGGCCTCCTTGGGTTCCTGTCTCCTCCACAGGAAGGCTCCTGGCTTGGGACCTATCCGTTCCCTGGAAATTCTTTTTTTTTTTAATTATATATATATACACATACACACACATATACATATATTTTATTGCACTTTAGGTTCTGGGGTACATGTGTGGAACATGCAGGATTGTTGCATAGGTACATACATGGCAATGTGGTTTGCTGCCTCCACCCCCCAGTCACCTATATCTGGCATTTCTCCCAGTGTTATTCCTCCCCAACCTCCCTACCCTCCGCTGTTCCTCCTCTAGTCCCCCTGAACAAACCCCAGTGTGTGATGCTCCCCTCCCTATGTCCGTGTGTTCTCATTGTTCAACACCCGTCTATGAGTGAGAACATGCAGTGTTTGATTTTCTGTTCTTGTGTCAGTTTGCTAAGAATGATGGCTTCCAGATTCATTCATGTCCCTACAGAGGACACAAACTCATTATTTTTTATGGCTGTGTAGTATTCCATGGTGTATATGTGCCACATTTTCCTTGTCCAGTCTATCATCGATGGGCATTTGAGTTGGTTCCAGGTCTTTGCTATTGTAAAGAGTGCCGCAATGAACGTACATGTGCATGTGTCTTTATAACAGAACGATTTATAATCCTTTAGATATATACCCAGTAATGGGATTGCTGGGTCAAATGGAATTTCTATTTCTAGGTCCTTGAGGAATCGCCACACTGTCTTCCACAATGGTTGAACTAATTTACACTCTCACCAACAGTGTAAAAGTGTTCCTATTTCTCCACATCCTCTCCAGCATTTGTTGTCTCCAGATTTTTTAGTGATCACCATTTTAACTGGCATGAGATGGTATCTCAATGTAGTTTTTGATTTGTGTTTCGTTAATGACCAGTGATGATGAGCATTTTTTCATATGTTTGTTGGCCTCATACATGTCTTCTTTTGAAAAGTGTTCATGTCCTTCGCCCACTTTTGAATGGGTTTGTTTTTTTCTTGTAAATCTGTTTTAGTTCTATGTAGATTCTAGATATTAGCCCTTTGTCAGATGGGTAGATTGCAAAAATTTTTTCCCATTCTGTTGGTTGCTGGTTCACTCTAATGATTGTTTCTTTTGCTATACAGAAGCTCTAGAGTTTAATTAGATCCCATTTGTCTATTTTGGCTTTTGTTGCCAATGCTTTTGGTGTTTTAGTCATGAAGTCCTTGCCTATGCCTATGTCCTGAATGGTTTTGCCTAGGTTTTCTTATAAGGTTTTTATGGTGTTAGGTCTTATGTTTAAGTCTTTAATCCATCTGGAGTTAATTTTCGTGTAAGGTGTCAGGAAGGGGTCCAGTTCCTGCTTTCTGCATATGGCTAGCCAGTTTTCCCAACACCATTTATTAAACAGGGAATCCTTTCCCCATTGCTTGTTTTCATCAGGTTTGTCAAAGATCAGATGGTTGTAGATGTGTGGCGTTGCCTCCAAGGCCTCTGTTCTGTTCCATTGGTCTATATATCTGTTTTGGTACCAGTACCATGCTGTTTTGATTACTATAGCCTTGTAGTATAGCTGGAAATTCTTTACCTGGCTATTACTTGTCCCTTGCAAACCTTTTTCCAAATCTGACGTTTGCAATGAGGTTGTTGCTGACTACTACACCTCCACCTCCCTTGGCCTTGCTGGTCCTCTCTACCTTGCTCTGATTTCTTTTTTTCTCTCCCTGTCTCTTAGCAGCTTCTCACACTGGTATATGTTCTTGCTTCTTTTGTAAATGCCAGGAGGCAGGCATCTTAGTTTTTAAGCACATAGAACAAGTGGTAGATATTCAATAAATGTTTGTAGAACTAAACAAATGAATGATCAACCAAGCGGGGGGAGGTCTTCCTACTTATAATTTCAATGAAAACAATTAGCCTTGTTGGAAATGTCAGTCACCTGGGAACAGAGTAGAGAAAACAAAAGATGGATGGCCGTGATGGTGGCAGGATGTGGGTAAGAGTGAGTGACCTGAGGTCCTAAAATGTTCTCCCAGGGAGTCGAGGCTGGAGAGTCTTTGGAGGTGGATCCTGGACTGGGAAAAGAAAATACTAGAGGGCCCAGAGGATGAAGCAAAAATACTTGGTGTGGGGTAGTTGGAGTGGTACCAGGGCACCCTCAGGGAAGGGATATGTCAGTGTCCGAGAGCTCTTTGGGGGAGGGTGTGCTGACAACATGGACCATGGCAGAATGACTTTGAGTGTGGAGAATAAGCATGTAACAAAGCATTAAACCATTGAGCAGAAATTCAGAAAATTGTAGATGTACATTCAGCCCAACCACCAGGCCTACTAAAATGTCAATCAGATATAAAATCAAAATGAAATAGCAAGATAAGTGTAGAGCTCTTCAAGTGGCTATTTTGAGCATTTAAGCTTGAGGTGGATTCCCAGGCTTCTGGAAGATGTGTGTTACAAGCTTTCTTACAAGAAATATTGTAGGAAAAGAAAGTGATTTACGAACATTTAGAATCATTGCTTCTTTGACTGATTCATTTGTTCTTTAATTTGTTTAAAATCATCTTACTTAGCTCACCAAACTTCAAGAATATCAGCATTGGACTGTGCGAATTCAGTGTTATTTTCCCAAACTAAAGGAAGTGTTAAGGATGAAAATTGCTTCTGAAAAACAACTTCTGTGCCTGAGTCCAAATCAGCAACCACAGAAACATATTGGGGAAGCATAATTAACTTTGTATTTGTGCCAGCCTTTCTAAATGAAGGTGGAGGCCTTATAGGCTAGGAGGAGGATCTGGCCATGACCCCACTGTCCTTAAGTGAGGTTCAGTCAATTGGTACCTCAAAGGGTTCTCCCGCCCTCCTCACTGTTCCACGGGTGTCCCTCTGCAGCCCCATGTGCTGTTACAGGCAGGGGAGGGTGTGTGGGCAGCAGTGTCCCCATGTGCCCTGGCATAGGACTCTAAGGGACATGATTGAACATATAACGTGGGAGCAGGGCATGCATGCAACGCAGTGTCACGGTGCCCTTAGGAGCTGGAGAACTCAGTGGAACCATGATGCCTCCTGCTGAAACAACTAGGGTACAAGGTTGGTGTGTTGATTTTTATGTTTACAAAGCATTTCATCATTTTCTTTATTTTTTTCCTCGGCCTGCTGAGGGTAGTAGTTTTTTTGTTTTTTTAAAATATATAGTGGACACTGTGTAACATGATTTTTGTTCCATGCTGTGCTCAGGAAAACCTAGGATCAAGTGGGGAGTTGAGATTAACTACATATATAGCTAGATGAAAGAGAGCACACACGTATGAAATACCACCTGTATACATCAAGGAAATGTATGATGTTATTCTCTTATCCTGATAGAAGGATATTGATGAACCCAGTAGTCCAACACTGTATGTTTGTGTTCTCCGTGTGAGGCCACATTCTTCTTTTCCTTTCTTCCTTTTTAAAATAATATTTAGCTGACTTTTTTTTTTTTTTTTTTTTGATATGGAGTTTCTGTCTTGTTGCCCAGGCTGGGGTGCAATGGCACTATCTCGACTCACCGCAACTCTGTCTCCCAGGTTCAAGCGATTCTGCTGCCTCAGCCTCCCAAGTAGCTGGGATTACAGGCATTGCCACCATACTCAGCTAATTTTTGTATTTTTAGTAGAGACAGGGTTTCTCCATGTTGGTCAGGCTGGTCTCGAATTCCCAACCTCAGGTAATCTGCCCATCTCGGCCTCCCAAAGTGCTGGGATTACAGGCGTGAGCCACCACATCTGGCCTGATATTTTAAATATGTCAGAGAGAATGGTAAAATACCATAATTGGTGGAATTGGATAAACATAGACCTTATTTGTAAACCAATGAGGGATAGAAGGCCAGTTTTATCTATGTGATTAGTGTACATGTCTTAGGATATTAAAGATGATCAATAGGCATGGATAGAGGAAGATTTGAACAGAGGATGATATCTTCCGTCAGGGGTAGCTTAATCAGATGGAAATTTATGAAGGATATGCTGTGACTCTAGCGTTCATCGCCTATCCCTCTTTATTATGATTATTTGTAACTATGAAACTGCTTATTATTTTTTCCCTAAATAGAAAATAAAGCCTCCATGAGAATAGACAGCTGTAGTTTTTTTTTCAAATTGTAAATCATACTTTTTTGAAAATTCATGTTTACATTTGCCAACGTTCCTACCGTAGTGTTTTATACATAGTAGGAATTTAATAGGTATTACACAAATGGATGGATATGAGATCTTGGCACCAGTGGGCTTTGAGGTCATTAGAGCATATCTCAAGGTGGCAAATCATGAGTAAAAGAAAAGGAGACACAGTATGTTTGCATGCAAAGACAAATACACACAAACCAAGAGTCCTTAAAGGAAATGGAAATCCAGGCTTTGGCCTCAGAATTCTTAGATGTCATTTAACATATTACCTGGCATAAAAATCTTTACAGTTCCTAAAACAAAAAAGAGTCCTGCTAGGTCTGTATCTGCCTTTTCCTACCAGGGTTGCCTGGAAGAACCTAGATGATATTGAGTGTCTTCCCACATGGATTTGAGCAGCTGAGTTAGCAACACCCTCAAGTATGTGCATGAGATCCAAAGAGGACAGATTCAGTAAGTTCATCAAAGTCCCCTGATGTCAGAAGTCCTTGAGTCAGAGTGCCTTCCCCATCTGCTTAGCATTATTTCTACAAAGCAGACTCTCCACTGTGTTTGAAGTAAGACTCTGGATGGCAGCCCAGGAGCTGAAATGCTGCTCTGACAGGACCAATGCGACGCTGGTCAACTCAGAGGGATTTGAGTGAAATTATCCTTACTGCATAAGTGACACCTTACACACGGAAGATAGGTGGCACATTAGGGAGTATGTCTTTCTAAGACAAGTCCTGAAGGAAAGTTCATTGTGTATGGAGATGTATACAGTCATGAGCTGCATAATGACCTTTCAGTCAACGACGGTGGTCTCATCAAATGATAATCCTGTATTTTACCATACCTTTTCTGTGTTTAGATATGTTTAGGTACACACATATTTCCATTGTGTTACATCTCCCTACATTAGTCAGCACAGTTCCATGCTGTACAGGTTTGTGGCCGAGGAGCAGTAGGCTACACCCTATAGCCTAGGTGTGTAGTAGGCTAGACCATCTAGGTTTGCGTAAGTGCATTTTGTCATGTCTGCACAAGGACAAAGTCACCTGCTGATGCATTTCTCAGAATATATCTCTAGCATTATGCAACACATAACTGTGATGGACAAGTTTTAACTTGAGGCATATTCACTGTGCTAGATGTTCACACAAAATTACGGTCCTTTTAGCAACTAAAATAGAATTCTAAAGAAAGACAACCAGAGACACACAGACAACTGGAAAACAAAAGAAAGTACACTTACTTATGCCTGCCTCAAGGTTGAATGGAATGCACATGAGACAGTTGGTAGGTGATTTAGACAACTAGAGGAAGTGGCAGGACCGAAGATTTAGTCATATGTCCACAGGGGTTTTAGCTCAGGTCTGCCTCTTACTACTCTGATCCTTTCAGAAGTGATAAACCTTCCTCAAATTCACTTTTCTTAATCTGTAATTCAGTCATGACATTTTCCCTAAAATTTGGTTCTCACAGATGTTTGAGAATCCAAAGAGATCCAACCATCCAGGAGAGCTCTGCACACCCTTGCTGCTGTTCTTCCATTGGTACGGAGATGCCAGTTTACTAGGGAGCTTATTATAGCCTCTATTCTCTCCTCTAGGGAATATTTTATTTTTGAGGGTGGCTGTTTTTAGTTGCAAAATGATGTGGTGTGGAGCAGGCTGAATCCCTTACTAAATGGGAAGCCAGACGTGCCACTTGGGACCCAAGTGACCACAAGGCTAATCCTGGCTTTCTGGGTACCTCTCCTGTCCTCAGTTGTGCAGTAGTACTTAGGAAGTGATTTTAAAATTGCTTCTTTGTAAGACCAAAATAATAGTAATAATTCTT
The DNA here is from genome assembly GCF_009761245.1 of Sapajus apella. Classification (NCBI taxonomy): domain Eukaryota; kingdom Metazoa; phylum Chordata; class Mammalia; order Primates; family Cebidae; genus Sapajus; species Sapajus apella. The sequence continues at coordinate 44,610,118 of NW_022436949.1, read as the reverse complement.
TATACAAATCCACTTAATTGATAACTCTAGTTATTAAGGGTTCTGAACATTTATGTTGTTTAGTTTATTGCATTTTAATAAACAATCATGTGTGCTCTTCCATTTGAGGGATTTGAGAAGGTGGCAGAATGAAATTCATATGACTCCCAAAGGTCTACTGAAATCTGACTTTTTAGGAAGCAGAACATTATTTGGTGACAGGAAGCCTGAAGTCGCACCTGTTGCTGAGACGGTTTCCCTGGGAACCTCATGTGGTCTCACAGCTAAATTGTGCAGTCCCTGTTTAAAGTCCCAGCTTCCTATTTACTCAGCAACATTTATCTTGTGCCAGGTGTTCTGCTGGGTATTAGAGAATTAAAGATGAATAACATGGTAAGATTCTGAAGTCTGGCAGGAGACACAGAGGATCTTTGAGTAATCTCAGCAGAGTGGCTTGTGTGTCTGAGATCAGTCTGAGCAACTTGGTACCAGAGGGGCATGGTGCATGAGGGAATCAGAAATAGTCCTTGTTGCTGGGCGGTTGGAGAAGGGCAGAAGCGTCCAGAAAAGTCAGTATGGTTGGTCACAAAAGGTCTTAGGTCATGCTGAGGAGTTTGGATTTTATTCCGGTAGCAATGAGGTGTCATTGAAAGAATTTCCACTGAGGCATGATGCTATCAGGTGAGAGATTTAGAAAGACAAATGGCAGCTGTGCACAGAATAGATAAGAGGGATGATAGAGGGAAGGCAGACATACTGGTTAGAGTGCTGCACTGTGGTTTGTGCATTGCTGTGTGTACCCTGACGTCAGGCAGAGTGAAGGGTGGCATTATTGAAGGACCAGAGAAAGAGATGGGGGACCGTGCAGGTATCAGTGAAGAGGAGCAGTTAGAGAGGCATAGAAGGTCCTCCCACCAACACCACCAAGAAAATGGATTATAGAATTTGTGTTAGGTGAGCTTAGGCTCAAAAAGTCCATGAGAAATGTGTAATTCTCCTCTTATATCAAGACTCAGCCCAGCCAGGCGCAGTGAGTCAAGCCTGTAATCCTAGCACTTTGGGAGGCTGAGGTGGGATGGTCGCTTGAGCTTAGGAGGTCAAGGCCTCAGTGAGCCATGATCACACCACTGCACCCCAGCCTGGGCAGCCGAGCAAGACCCTATCTCTTAAAAAACCACAAAAAGGGCCAGGTGTGGTGGCTCACGCCTGTAATCCCAGCACTTGGGAGGCCGAGGCGGGTGGATCACGAGGTCAAGAGATCGAGACCATCCTGGTCAACATGGTGAAACCCCGTCTCTACTAAAAATACAAAAAATTAACTGGGCATGGTGGTGCGTGCCTGTAATCCCAGCTACTCAGGAGGCTGAGGCAGGAGAATTGCCTGAACCTAGGAGGCGGAGGTTGCGGTGAGCCAAGATCGTGCCATTGCACTCCAGCCTGAGTAACAAGAG